>NC_069114.1:24424956-24745480 GCF_025612915.1 Magallana angulata
TTTTACAGCATGCCTACGATCACATGACTTCATTTTATCACAGGAAAAGATAAACGAAGGGGTATGTAAGACATTTACATTTCATTCATCACTGTGAGCTCTATTATAATGGTACTTAATGGTACTTATGGTACAACTGGGTTGGGGCAGTTTACGCCTTATAAACCGCACAGCGGATTATAGAAACACGTAAATTCTTCCAACCCAGGCTAAACGAGTATAACTTGGGTAGAAACTGAGTTCATTTCTTATACTTTAATTTTCTGTTATTTACCGTACAATTTGAATGCGTTTCACTTCTAGAAGTGATATTGATCTGTTCAAAATTAAAATGTAACGTCAAGCGGATTAGTACGTCTTTGACGTTGGTGCATTGTGACGTGTCTTGTGACGTGCAAACCACGTTATACAACTATCCAATAACACAATCAAATGCCGTGTTACGACCAGAATTAAATTATAGTGGTATATATTGCATGGACATTGTTAGATAATGACTTTAAACTGAATCATACGACAGGTTCTCGAGAGTCATTTACATATGATTGAAAGTATTCGATACAGTATCAACATCATTATATACAGTACTGGTGGAGTATCATCACAAACGCTTGTCGTTAATTCCTCAAGTGCAGTGGTTTTAATAATCCAAATATTAGCTGTTGCATTGATTAAGTACAGTACAGCTCACGAGTATCCCGACACCCACCGTGGAGGAAACACGGTGGTCTGTGTCGTACCGTGTTACATTTCTTTTAAACATCCCCATTTTTTTAATCAGCAGAAGACTAATTTCTTATATGTAAAATGGACACGTTATGAGCTACACATACCTACATTATGTAATAATAGAAATCTCAACCGCATTTTTCATCTTACATGTATGTATTCTTGTTTGTACATGTATAACACTTTTAAGATATGAGTAACTCTTTATATACAATGCTAAACCCAACATTTATTGATATTCACTTATTACATAATATTAATCGTACTTTTTTTCAGATACACTAGCAAAATATGTTCAGGTTGTGCCACGTCTTTACACGAAGCGATAAATCCATAAACACTGTTTACTTACTTTATTAGAGCTCGCTTTATCTCTCATCATAGCTCATATTTCACCCAACTAGTTCCTTTGATAAAAGATGTGTAATGATTTTGCACAAGGTTTCTAAGGTTAAGATCATAGCGACGAGTGTATTTGATATTAAAGGGGCATGGTCAAGGTTTTGGTAAAAAAATATTTTCCGAATTTAATATTTACAATGTTTCGGAAAGTCATTTTAGATAGGCAACCTAAATTTGAGTGTCATTTGTTGAGTTATAATGGAGTTACAGAGCTTGAAATTCTTCGCTATGTAAACAAAGCGTTTGTTTACATTTTGAACGTTGAAGTATCAGTTTTAAATCTAAATCGAATGTGTTTAACGTTAGGAACTGTTTATATATGCTTAAGATAAATTAAAGCTGGGAAAAGATTTTTTACTGGTATATTGAACCTATGTAAACAAAAGATGTTTGTAAAACACTTATGCCCCCCTCCCTTGGACATACATCATAGGGTGCACAAGCTTATTATGGGCAGTATACATTATGGGAAGAATAAAATTGACCTCTTGAACAGGTCATCTACCAGACTAATGTGGAATCATTTAAAATTTGTTGGAGACAATTTTCGTGGATTGTGTGGTTTTTCGCCTAATCGTGGGGATGTAATTTCGTAGAGTCTATAGGCATCGATTTTTAGTTTTAGTAAGTAAACTTACTCTTTGAAAATATGTTTTCGTAGATGTAAATTCCTGGGAGAGGGTTATCCATGAATACCATGAAAATTGAGCTACCACAAATTCCAATGATTCCACGGTATAAGAGATGCATCAACATATCAAGTATGATGTGTGTATAACTTAATCGTTTTAGAATAATAGGTTGCACAAACCTTAATAGACATATAGACTATTAGACAGGTTTGACTGTACTTCTTAATTGGATATTATTATGAAATAACCATATTCAACCAACCTGATTTTTTTTTATTGTGATCTTTATTTCATTTAATCAGACCTCTGTAGTTGCAAAGTGACATAGTAGTGGTCTGAGTAATATGTTGGATGTGCATAGCAGGCATGGTATGTTTTAAGCAAGTCTAATGATAGATATACATGATCTAAACATGAGCCCTGGATATGCGTCTTCATAGAATTTACACTGGTAAAGTTATATTTTCACATAATTTCTGATAGCTGAGCATTATTAGGTCCTATGGCATCCAAATTAAAATCTCCAAGAATTATTGTTCTTTGATACACTTGCAGAGAGCTCAGTAGGTTGTTGAGATCACTAATGAAGAGACTAAGAGACACTGGTGGTGACCTGTACAGAAGAATTAGTACGAGCCCCTCAAATTCCATCTGTTATGTCTCAATATGTTGTCTTTCAAACATAAATTTTCTTTCACAATTGATTGGATTGCGCCAGTAGCATGCTAGCCCATGTTGATGTTTTTCTGTGTTCTTTTGAAAAATCTCATGCTCATAATCCAAGATTTTAACCATATCAGCTTGACTGTTGAAAATATGGGTCTCGGTGTACACCAGGAAATCTGGAGATTTGGTAATAGGGTCCTTGAGCACATCATTGAAATGTAAACGCAATGACCTTGCCTTCAATAAGCTAATTGTCCATACTCTGCATGTTAACGGGTTATGCATAAAGATATATGGGCTTGGTAACCTAACATCATTTCTCAGTCTAATCATCTCACGTTTAACTGAAGAATTTTGCAGGATTTTTTGAGGGTCGAAATCTAGAATTTGAAGGCCTTGAATCAATCTACATCTACTTAAAGCAACATATGCTTGATCGCCAGAGAACTTTTTTATTAAAGGACACTACCAGTTCGTCCACCGATAACCCTTGTACTTTATGGATTGTACAGGCAAACGCTAGCTTTAAAGGGAATTGTGTCCATGTGATTGAGAGTCCAGTTCTTTTGAAAGAGGTAGAGAATTGAACATCTATTCTTGAAATGGGGACTACATCCTTATGATAGGTGTTTAAGTTGAGACTTGATGCATTTCTTGCAGTCTGACCAATATTAGGTTTGTTAAACTTGACCAAGATTGCTTGAACACTATTAAGGTTTGGGAGGAAATCTATGACTTGCCCTTGAGCTCCATTGACAAGTCCACCTTGAACATCTATGTTTCGAATTATCATTACTCTTGCACCTAAACAAAGTTGTAATGTTTTCACCAAACCACCTGTATGAGTTGGGTTATCAGAAACAGTATAGTTTTCTAAAGAAGCTGGTCTGTGTTCTCTTCTTTTAAGCTGAATAACTGGTTGGCCAAGTTCCCTCAATCTGTCATTGTTGTGTTGATCCGTTTGAAGATTGGTGGCAAATATATGTAACGTCTCTCTATTGTAGTCTTGATCTGATGAATCAATGCATCTGTCTTGTAAAATCTTGATGTCATCAGCTGTTTGTTCTCATTGACGTACCCTATTCAGCAAAGCTGCAAAATTGCTGTCATCTTTTTCGCGCCATGACATTGGATGAAAGCTCAATTACATATTTGCCTACAGGACGTAATTGGTAGAGATCTCCTACAGCTACAACTGTTATACCACCAAAGGGCTGGGTTGAATCTTTAATTTGCTGCAATCTTTTGTCTATGTAATTGAATGTTCCAGAACTAAACCATGGATATCTCGTCAATGATCAAGATTTTCAAATATGCCAGTTGTACTCTTAATCGATTACAAGTCGAATCTGTCAGCTTCTGGTAAGTGTCATTCATCTTAGTTGGAAGTTGGAGAGCTGAATGAATTGTACACCCATTTATATTAAAAGCAGCTGTTCCTGTTGGGGCTGTCAAAATAATCTTTGGTTTATCTGGTTCTGCACCCGCCTCCCTCAACTCTCAACTCCCATGTTGAATATCGCAGATATTACATGAGACTTTTCAGTACCAGCCCCGCCTGTTATGAAGATGTACTGTGGATCATTAACTTTAAAAATGTGACCTTTTTGCTGATGGCACCATCTCAAAAGGTAATCAAATGCACATCTCTGCTCAAAATTTAATGACTGTACTAAATGATAATATTCTGGGTTGGACAAAAGCTGTGGATCCACTTCCAATACTGACTGAATATTTCCTCCACAAGGTTCAGTAGAAGCTGTGAATGTGGCATTGACATTTGAATCTGGATTCACAATAGCATAGGTGTCATCAGATTCATAACTTTCCTCGACAAGCTGTGCCTCTACATGCTCAGTCTCAGGTGCAATCTCATCCCAGGCATGAATAGGAGGGCCAAAATCATGAAAATGAGATATTTCTTCAGTAACTATTTCATCATTTCTCATGAGTCTTGCAAATGTGTTTTTAATTTCATTCTTTCTAGACTTGTAATGTTCACTAAAAGTGTTGAATTTACCTATCAGGTCAATATTTCTTGAATTTTTTGCTTCTCCAACTTAAAATTATTTAAGAGTAAGGATCTCGATTGGTATTGAAGTTGCAGTGGTAAAGGTCAAGCGTCAAACTAACCTAGTTATGGGAAGATATCAAAACACTGATGTGGTGTAATTCCTTTGTTTTATGACAGTCTGATATAAGTGAGAATCTTAATATCAGACCGTTACCAGTGGTTACAGTACTGATATCCTTCAAAATCGGACTGTCTCAGGTATAAATCAACAACGAAATTCAATTACAGTGTTTTAAGTAGGATATATGCCTCAAAAAAACTTATATATGAAAAATATCAGACAGTTCTCGGCCCTAACGGACCTCGAAACTCTCTGATAATTTTTCATACAGAACTGTTTTCGGCATATATCCATGACATATCAGCACGGTATCTAATGAATCCTTGATCGACAGATTTTTCTATAAACAGATACTCCTGAATTAGTAAATTACCGTTAATTATATTCAGACTTCTAGGGTAAAAATTTCCCAGAGAAAGAAAGATTATGTATGCTAAATATCCCGTTTGGGCTGACTTCAAACTTTCTACACTGATTTTAATGCGTTCAAAGGGTAAAAAAAACAAGGATTGAAACATCAATACATATACTACTAAATTAAAATTACGGTCTTAATTTGTGGTCTTTTAATTGGTAGAGACGTGACTTATTTTAATTAGTGTGTTGGACGGAAAATTATTTTATTCTCTTTAATTAATTTGTCATTGACGAAGACGACTCATGAAATCCGGAAATGTAATTGATTGACAATTGATTGTCTCTGATTTTCAATTCGCATTTGACCTTTGGCTATTCATCAATGCAGTTACAATCAACAAAATTACTAGAATTGTACAAAAAAAAATCCTTACCAAGATCATTGGTGTAACTAGAACTGCACATAAGTCATCGTGCAAAAAATTTGGGAAGGGGAGAGGGTTAACGTTTGACAGTCATTTATTGATTTCACTAAAGCTACACGTTGTTTTATTTGATTCTTTTTTAAAAATTGTTTTATTTGATTCTTTATTTATTTAAAACAAAACATACATTCAAATTCAACATGTGAATTTACTTTCGCTTTAACACTAGAAATGTGATACCCTTCCCCATAAAATGTATCCTTTTACATAGAATAAGGATTGATAAACAGTCAATGCCGAGACTGAGATGTTGAGAAAATGATCACATAAAAGTGTTTTTTAGGTAGTTGCTACTTTTAATTCTTTAAGAAAAAAAAATAAGTCATCCGGATCACTTTTTTACATCTTACAGACTGTTGTTATTAAATATATATGCCTTGGACCCCTTTGGGAAACAAAATTGGCTCTACAAGCCCCCCCCCCCCCCTCCCCCTTGTGAAATTTTTCTGGATCCGCTCAAGGCTTAGATGGGCTTTCCAGATCAAAATTTGTCCGTTGCCTGTCTTCTCTGTCGTCGTCAACTTTTCACATTTTTATCTTTACTCTTCAAAGGGGAGATGACTAAAGAAGAGTGAAAAAGGGGTGGATCATATAAAATCTTCTGATGAAACATTATGCTAAACTCAAACAAATTATGCGCAAGGATCCTTGGAGGAAGGGCTTTCAAATTTGTTCAAATGAAGGACCATTTAATATTTAAAGGGAAGATACATGTACTAAACTGATTATTTGAGAAACCTTTTTTCCAGAACCAAAAAACCTGTATTGTTCTAACATTAACATTAGTTCTTCTGATATATTGTAGATTAAAGTTAAATAATGACCCCGTGGGTCAGGAAGGGACCCTAAGTGGTTCAAAGTTCATAGAAGAAATAAGTAGAAAACAAGAATAAAATAATTCTTCTGAAGAATTAAAATTATTGTGAAAATAGATTAGGATAAAGCTATTATTATCGTTTTACTAACAGCGTGCAAGTTTGCTTGTCGGGCCGTGCTAAATTTTGTACGCTGATTATCATATTACTCATCGATTGGTTGTTCGATTTCATTGAAGTTAATACTAATTTGCAAATCAAGCACGGAACCCAGAAACGGGCTGACCAATGACATTGCATGATGTTTTGGTAGTGAATATCAACACGTGGACAGTCCAAAGCTTGTTTTTTGTGAAATTTATTGTCCCCCGCCGCAACGCGGTGCGGGGACATAGAAATGCCGGGCGTGCGTCCGTGTGTCCGTGCGTCCGTGTGTCCGTCATGCACACTTTTTTGTAGGCGCTCTCATGCCTACAAATTTTGATGGATTTTCATTAAATTTATACCAAATGTTTATACCACTATTACCTTGGTCAAGTTCGAAAATCAGCATTGGTCGATACTTTTTGTTGGAGTTATGGGACTTTGACCACAATAATGACTCCGTTTAATCCAAAAATTGACCTTGTAAGTGCTGTCATGCCTACAAATTTTGACGGATTTTCATTAAATTTATACCAAATGTTTATACTACTATTACCTTGGTCAAGTTCGAAAATCAGGATTGGTCGATACTTTTTGTTGGAGTAATGGGACTTTGACCACAATAATGACTCCGTTTTATCCAAAAATTGACCTTGTAAGTGCTCTCATGCCTACAAATTTTGACGGATTTTCATTAAATTTATACCAAATGTTTATATCACTAATACTTTGGTCAAGTTCGAAAATCAGCATTGGTCGATACTTTTTGTTGGAGTTATGGGACTTTGACCACAATAATGACTCCGTTTTATCCAAAAATTGACCTTGTAAGCGCTCTCATGCCTACAAATTTTGACGGATTTTCATTAAATTTATACCAAATGTTTATACCACTAATACCTTGGTCAAGTTCCTAAATAAGCCTTTGTCGATACTGCTTGACCGGCGGGGGACCCAGGAATTCTATTCTTGTTTCATTACGTTTTTAACTTCGTTAATATCCGATAGTTTCCGTAATATTTGGTATACTTCAAGACTGGTTATTTCATGCAAGAGCGCCTCCCCTCCCAGTATAAATAGATTTACCGGGGAGTATTCGATTAATGCGACGTTCGTTAAACAGGTTGAGACCACTATATTTTGTGACGTCGGCATAAATTTGCATACTAAATTAGCCATCTGTTTACTTTCATCGACAAACCAATCAGGTGAATGAGTTGCAAGGCATTGTGGGCTACTACAAAGCGTATTGAAAATATATACCATTTTGAATTGTCCTTTGGAAACTCATTATGAATGATTTTTCAGAATTTATGAAATTAATATGGACAGTTATGTCTGAACTTCAATTTCTATGCTTACATTTAAAAAATATTGCATATGAGGACTTATATCAACCTATTTAAATATCCAATTGTCACTGTTCAAAAGAGAGGTACGTCCTATAGAATTAGAAGCAGCGAGTACCGTTTTTTCACATGATATCCCATATTTAAAGCAACATTATTTGAATGCACGTTGATATTTTCTTCAGGGACATTCATCAGAATGCTTTACGGACAAAATACTATATGCTGCACAGCTTGCGCTTCTGCGTTTGTATATTTGTGCATTTCTACTACCGTGGCTATTCACGTATGTGCAGTTATTTTCTTATCAAAACCTGTTTGTACTTGTATGCGTATGTTTGTCAGTCGTTTGATACTGATCATTTTTGAAGCAACAATTGATCAACTAAAACAACAGTATTTTTCAATGTGAGCATGGAACAAAGTTAATGGTACGTAACCTTTCCTTTTTTACCTTCTAAAGTAAAAATCAAGATGTACAAACATTCCGACAAGCAATTAAATATTGTGAATAAAACAGACAAAAACCACGTGCGTCTGTTGAATCGTAGACACGTTGTAGACCGTCATGCATTGCAACTCATTCACTGGATCGGAGAATCTGTTTGACGAAAATACTGTCACGTGTTAAATAATGCTATCCATATAAGGTAGTGTACCCGACCTGTTAAACAAATAGAAACGGTGGAGAACGTTTATTTCATTTGAATACATTGTCCATCTTCCCCTTTCTAGCGTTTTGTTACCGATATGAAAATTGATGAAACAGTATGTAACTGTTAGTACCATATGCAGAAGACCCCGTCAAGGAGGTCCGAGTAAAATGGTGTAGGCATACTAATTTATATCACTAATTTCTTGGCATATATATTTAATACATTTAACAAACAAGCTTTGGACTGTCCACGTGTTGATATTCACTACCCAAAAAATCATGTAATGGCATTGGTCAGTGCGTTTTGGGGTTCTGTGCTTTATATGCAAATTAGTATTAACTTGAATGAAATCGAACAACCAATCGATGATAATCAGCGTACAAAATTTTAACACGGGTCGACAAGCAAACTGTCACGCTGTTAGTAAAACGAAAATATACCAAATTCAATCTTATTGTTAAATCTAGATGGCCAGTCCTTGATTCCTGACGGTGTCACTAGCTGATAAGAGTTACGACCAATGTTACTAAGATAAGCGACGTGGCCCCTTGGCCTCTTCCTAAGTTTATAACATGTCGATTTCAGTCTGAAAATATTACTAATAATCATAAATGAATAAATATAATGTTGGCATTTTTATTTATCGTTGCTTCAGAAGATGGAGTTAATTAAAAATTAAGAACACTTTAGAAATACAATTCAATCAAATTAAAAATAATTGGAGGCATTGATGAGCATGTGCATCTCTTTGATTAAACAGAAGGAGAGGCAAGAGAGAGAGGAGTTAGAAAGTAAGAATCGCGAGTATGAGTTTTTGACTAAATTTTGATATGAACACCCGTGTTGTATTATTCAGGAGCGGGGGAAACAGGAAAAGATTGAGAAGCACAAAAAGATCCAGAAGCAACATAGAGAGAATCGAACAACTCAAGAAGACAGACATTGGAGCCAAGGTGTTGCAATGCAGAATATGGACGAGGAAGTACAGTAACAACAATCGGCCTCTATTCAATAAAGTACTGTGGTCCATGTATTTCAGGGCACTCAGTATACGTGAATATCTGGTGAAGTCTACACCTTACTTGCACCTCTCTGTTAAGAAATAACATTTATTTGTCAATTTGATTACTATGCCCCCCTTTGAGGTTATATCCATATGTTGTTATAGAAACACTGTCAAAGAAGTATGGAAAATGTATACATTTCTTTAACAAACACTTTGTCCAAATTCTGCAGAAAAAATCTCAGTGTTGTAGGTAATTTAAAATATAACTGTAAACATCTGTGTTGTGTTTTTCAGGAGCGGGAGGAACAGGAGCAGATTGAGGAGCAGAAGAAGAAGGCGTACGACTTGGAGATGGCTCGGCTGGAGAGGGAGGCGAAGGAGAGAGAGTGCCTGAGGAAGATTGAGGAGCACAAGGAGATCAAGAAGAAACATGCCATGGAGAGGATCGAACAACTTAAGAAGACGGACATCGGAGCCAAAGTGTTGCAGAATCTGGACGACGAGGTACAGTAACAACAGTCGCACTCAGCATACATGGATATCTGGTGAAGTCCACCACTTACTTGTACCTCCCTGTATAGAAAAAAACTAATCATAATTTTACTCCTGTTTGTCTATGACAGCTGAGAACTCATCTTGGCCCCATTCACAAGCATCAGCATCAGACGACATCCATCAACCTCAACAACCCAGAATCCCAGGGCATGCACCTGGAGACCAGGCTGGAACAGCTAGACAGTGCCATCAAGATGGAGCTCTGGCAGGTAAAGTCCACACATCAAATGGGATGGGAATTGACAGATTGAAAATATTTCAAAATATTGTATTTTAAAAAAATAAAATCCTGTTTAGTTATTTATTCCAGAAAATTTTATTATGCAGCAAATAATTTTTATAGTTGATTAATTTCTAGATGCTTAATTTTACTGTAAAAGAAATTGAATAGGATTGCCCTGTTGACTTGATTTGGTTGTTTCAGAAGTTTATGTTGTAATGTTTTACAACTGATGTTTTTAGGAAGCAGTCAAAGCAGTAGAGGACATTCACGGCCTGATTCAGCTGTCCAAGAAGTCCCCCAAACCCTCCCTGATGGCCAACTACTATCAGAAACTGGGGCTTGTCTTCTGGAAGTCTGGCAATGGCCTCTTCCATGCAAGCACTCTGCACAGATTGTACATTCTGTCTCATGAACAGCGCAAAATTCTGTCGGCTAACGAGTTACAGAAGTAAGAATTCAAATTGAACCCATTGATTTTATTTATCACCAGTCAGATTTACCTGATGTGGTATTTGATTAAAACTTAACACCAGGGAACATTCATTTTAAAAAAGTTAACTGAATAAACTAGATTTTCTACACAAGGTTAAATTTTGGGGGAACGGTTTGATAACAAACAGTAATATGCTTATCTTTCCAACAGGATGGCATCGCGAGTTCTATGTGCCACTCTTGCTGTTCCCATACCAGCATCAAGGAACACAATCGATCAGCTGTTGGAGACAGATGAAGCAACCATGGAGAAGAAAAGACGACTGGCTACTCTCCTGATGCTGAACAATGCCCCCACTCGTCAGTCCCTCATCAAAGACTTTGTCAAGTTTAACATCATTCAGTATGTTCACCCTGAGATACAGAACCTGTTCAAACACCTTGAGGAAGAGTTCCGACCCCTGGAGCTGTATGACCGGGTTAAAGCATCCATTGAGTTCATCAGTAACAACGAGGAACTCGGTCAGTACATCCCAGCCCTGGAGGAGATCATCATCACTCGAGTCCTCAAACAGGTGATTATCTATCTAATCCATACATAGGTCAATTAGAATTAAAGCAGATCTTACATGTGTTAGTGTCACTGACTCACTGTGTGAATGATGACCATATTTGGAAAACAAAAATTGTACCTCATTTGATTAAACAATGGCATATTTTAAATTGTTTATTTTTAGGGTTGGTTAAAGAGTTAATGCATTGAAGAGAATAGGGAATTGAAATATGAATTTGGATTATAGTTATATGCAAATGGTAGTTATTTTGAATGTAGATCAGTATATTGCCTGTGATATCATAGTCTGATTCCTTGTTTTACTAGGTGTCTCAAGTCTACCAGACAATTGCCTTTTCCAGACTGGCTGACCTAATTCCGTTTGCCTCCAAATTCCGTTTAGAAAGAGTCATTGTAGATGCAGCTAAGACTCTAGAACTACAGGTAAGTTGGATTACACCTTTACATGCTTTTCTAAGTGTTTTCATCTTTCTCTCTGCATTAAATGACAGACAAGTGACCATCTATTATACATTGTGTTACCACTATTGATCCATTCATCAGGTGAGAATTGACCACAGAAGCAAGTCTCTGAGCTTTGGCACAGATCTGATGGTTGCACAGAAGGAGGACGTACCGGAGGGTCCTTAGATACAGAGCATGGCCAGCGAGGGCATACGCAACCAGCTGATTTCAATGGCTAGAGCCCTTCACCAGGCCATTAAACGCATAGAGCCAAAGGACCGAAAGGTAAGAATCTCATATGGCATATGATATTTCAAGGTCATGGATAAAATGTGATTGTAGAAATTTAGCACAATAACTTAGTCATTTGAATATGAAAAGTGGATTGATTTATAAAAGAAGGCTAATTTGATGTTTAGTGCAAATAAAACTGTGTGTTATATGACAGGTCCAGCGACATGAGATGCAGGTACAGATTGCCAACAGCTACAGAATGACTGCCAAGAAAGAACATCAGAGGATATTACAAAGACGACAGATTATTGAGGACAGGAAGGAGCAGCTGGAGCACCTCAATGACCAGAGGGTATGACCCCCCCCCCCCCCCCAAACACACACACACATGCACATCGAACCATGTAACAAAACAACAATGATAAATGTTCATCTTCCCTTAAATTAGCATCAGTTTTTCCCCTAAATAGGCTGTATACACTGTTTAAACATCTTCACATCTTATCCATATGTTGTTATAGATACACTGTCAAAGAATTATGGAAAATTTATACATTTCTTTAGCAAATACTTTGTCAAAATTCTGCAGAAAAATCTCAGTGTTTTAGGTAATCTAAAATATACCTGTAAACATCTGTGTTGTGTTATTCAGGAGCGGGAGGAACAGGAGCAGATTGAGCAGCTGGAGCACCTCAATGACCAGAGAGTATGCCCCCTCCCCCCCCCCCCCCCACACACACACACATGCACATCGAACCAGTATAGGACATAACTAACGAAACAACAATGATGACATTTCCCTTTAAGCTGCTTGGTCCGATTTTATATCGAATTTTATGCACGCTTTTAAATGATGGTTATGCTAAGTATATCTATAATAATAGACATTGCAGTAGTTTTCCCAGTCATTGAAGCCAAATTTCAATGAAGAAAAATACGTACAAAATTTGCTAACAAAACAAACGACATACAAGGGTACCGCGTTATTTTGCCTTATGTTAAAGTTCACCCCTGACGACGAGACGGGTATGGTTGTATTACGATTTTGACATCTCTTTAAATAAAGGTCGAAATGATCGGACAAATTACAAATAAACATGTGTATGTTTTGTTCGCTAATATTTCTGAAGTTTGCTTTCTTTACAATCGACACATAGCATGCGGGTTGAATAACCCCAATTATTCGGGGGACGAAACCAAACGGTTTCCCTTTATAAACATTCCCGTGATGCATTTTGGTTTGTTTTTTCGTTTGCCCAAAAAGAAATTGTTTTCATTTACTTTGCATATTTTTAACTTTGAAAGGAGACTGATTATGCTGGTGTAAATAGGAGTAAGTCCATAACTTTCTAAGATAAATGGTTTGTATAGAAAAAAAATTTGATACTGTAATAACAAAAAAATCGGACTAAGCAGCTTTAAGTTTGCACAGTTTTAAATGTTCATCTTCCTTTAAATTAGCATCAGTTTTTTCCCTAAAGCGGTTGTATACACTGTTTTATACATCTTCACATCTTATCCATATGTTGTCATAGATACACTGTCAAAGAATTATGGAAAATTTATACATTTCTTTAGCATATACTTTGTCAAAATTCTGCAGCAAAAATCTCAGTGTTTTAGGTAATCTGAAATATACCTGTAAACATCTGTGTTGTGTTATTCAGGAGCGGGAGGAACAGGAGCAGATTGAGGAGCATTGGAAGGCGTACGAATTGGAGATGGCTCGGTTAGAGAGAGAAGCGAAGGAGAGGGAGCGCCTGAGGAAGATTGAGGAGCACAAGGAGATTAAGAAGAAACATGCCATTGAGATGATCGAACAACTAAAGATGACGGACATCGGAGCCAAAGTGTTGCAGAATCTGGACGAGGAGGTACAGTAACAATAATCAGCTTCTATTCAAACAAGTACTGTGGTCCATGCTTTTCAGGATACCCAGTATACCCAGTATACGAGTATGTCTGGTGAAGTCAGCCACTGGCTTGCACCTCCCTTTACAAAAAATACATGTATTTGTATTATGATTATTCTTGTGTAAAAAATGTTACAAAGACTCTTATTTTTAGTGTTATATACAGAATTAAATTGCATAAGGTTGCAATTTTTGCAAAATGTATATGTAAAACGTGTAGATTTCAATTTCATCTTAAAGTGTTCATGACTTTCTTTTTTTTGCTTTCAGGACTTTGCCACACTGGATGTAGAGGATATCATGGCCAGACAAGTGGAACAGCTCGAAAAAGAAAAGAAAGAATTGATAGACCGCATCAAAAACCAGGAGAAAGAGGTCAGAATAAACTAAACAAAGGGTATAAACAGCAGTTTTCTCTTTAAAAAACAAAAGCATGAGTATTTGTTTTGAGTCTATCATTAGCAAAGTGATGGATGTATTAATTTTTTTCATTCATTAATGAAGTTTATTAATTTTTATGTACTATGTGTTATTTATCTGAGTATAGAGTGAGCAGTATTGAGTGTGCTGAAATATGGATTTATAATTTGTATGATCATTACTTTTGTAGTTCGATTATTTTGCTCGTGCGAAGCGTTTGGAAGAAATTCCCCTTTTAACAAAACAGTATAAACAGGAAAAGAAAGTGGCTAGAGAATTCTTTGAGCTGCAAGAGGCTAAAAAGGTGGGTTATAGATTGTATAAGGTTTATACTATGATGATTCTATAGCCCAGATTACGAAGATGACACTGCAGTTGGCGTTTTGGAGGTGCATTGGGCAGAATGCAGTGCTTCAATCATATTAAACGAACATTTTTATGTTTGCATTTTACATACTAATAACAGTTTAGACAGTTGTCAACAATCGTTGACCGCTATCAACAAATTGTGTGTAAGAGTCATTAATATGTACATGTATTGAGCAACATTATCTCTGAGATATCATTAACTAAGGAACTAAAGTGGTTAATTAGCCTTCTTCATTGTTATTCTTGTGTTCGTGTGGAGGGATTTTCAGTTCCTTGTTGTGCGGGTGTACATGTATCGCTGCTGTGTTTGTAGATCGAGCAGTTAAATAGGGACCGTCAGATGGCGCTGGCTAGTCGGGATCGCCTCAATAGGATGAAGACTGACAAGGATGAGTTCCTGAATCTATTTAGAGGACAAAGGAAGGAAATGTTTGAGGTATTGCTGCAGCAGGGTTAAAATCTTGTTCGTTTGATTTTTATCTTTTGAAAAAAAGACCCAGGACAATTTGAGATTGTTTTTTCGTACTGTTTTAGTTCTGGAACATTTGCACAGCTTGCATGATTTTGAATGATACCTGCCTTGCATGATACCATTACAATGTTCTTATTGTGGTGGGGTCAAACGAGGCACAGAGTAAATCATCTCACTCCACAAACTGTATTTCATGGACAGAATTCAGTTCACTATAAGGAGATAACAATAAAAATCAGATGTATCATGATGGACCTCTGTGTATGTAAACTGTTATACTTTATGTCACATTAATGAGTACTTGATATTATTTTGTTACTGTTATTTCAGAAAAAGCTGGCCGAGTTTGAGGCTAGGGTTTCGGAGGAGAGAAAGAAAAGATTGTATGAGAGGAAGGAGAAGCGAAGAGAGGACCGAAGGCAGAAGTGGATCCAGGAACGGGCCAAAGAAGAGAAGAGGAAAAAGGATGAGCAGCTCAAGAGAGGTTAGGTTCTTGTTTCATCAGCTCAAGTTGCTTCTCCCTCAATTGTATAACACTGTAAAGAAATGTTTACCAAAAGGAGACATTTCTGTTCAACACGCAGTGTGTTGCTCTCTTTCTATTGCAATTCAGGATACAAACTGGTCAGGTTTTTTGTTTTTTTTTTGATAATTTCATAAATAAAAGAAATTTAATCGAAATTGATTAACAAATTACTGGTATTTATGTATATCTTAGTAATTCTAAAAATCTTTATATTTATGTTTAATATGGTAAGAAACAAAATTGAGATATTGGCAAGCAAGTACATTTCTTTGCTTTGATTTGACAGAACGTGAAGAGAGGAAAGCAAGGAAGAAATTGGAAGCTGAGAAACGCAAGAAGAAGTCCAGACTAGCTAAGCTAGAGAAGCAGGCTGAGAAACAGCGACAGAGGAAGAGAGAGGCTGAAGAAAAGAAAGCAAAGAGACGACAGGAGTTGGAAAAATCGAGGTACAGATTAAAGTCCACAAATTGTTTTTAAAAAGAGTGTGCATACAATTGGGAATGACTTCCTTGAATGTTACCATGGTGACACCTTGGTTGCTGTGGCATCAAACAAGGCAAAGACAAACGGTTTACTCCACAGATTGTATTCTCTTCATAAATACAGTTTACTTAAACAAAACCAACAATATTGATGCACATAATTGGTCAATACTATAGTAGGATGATACCTGATTGCATGAATTCATTATTATTTTGTTCATTACAATATATTTGTGTTCTTATATTTCTCCTCTCTCTAAATATTATTTGCTTGTATTTTTGTTCAAATGCATACAATTGATATTATACATCGGTAGAGATGATGGCAAAGAAGACCGCCCTAAACCATTTGCTGGTCGTCCAGGAGAGCGTCCAAGTTGGCGAGATAGAGAGCGGGAGAAGGAGGAGGAGGGAGGTCGTGATGGGCAAGCCTGGAGACCAGCAGGAGCCAGAGAAGGGGGCGACTGGAGGGAGAGGGAGAAACAGCGATCAGAGAGCGGGGAAAAAGAGACCAGCCCCACCAAGCGGTTAGTACACTAGCACAGGATTTTTGTATTGTAATTTGTATTTTTTTTTATAAGTAAACATTTTGTGAAATCCCAGGTTGATAAAAGAGATGGAATATGATGTTAATATGCTTTTGATTGTTGTTTGAAACTTCAGGTATGAGGAGGAAGAAGAACCAAAAGGAGAAGGCTGGAGGGGAGAGAGGGGTGCTCCTAAGGAAGACAAGCCCCCAGCTCGAGGTATCTCTCCCCCTAGGGACACATTGAGAAGCAGAGGGGAGGATCGAGTACCATCGAGGGATGGTGGTGATCGTGGGGAATTTGGGGAACGCAGAAGAGATGGTAGAAATTTTGAAAGATGTAGAGATGATAAAGATTTTGGAAGAGGAAAAGAAAGGGAACAAACGAGCTCTACCTAGTAAGGATAATTCATCTAGTGTATTTAGTCAAAGATATTTTCGTTCATGTATTTCTCCCCCGTCTTAAATACTGGGGTTTTTTTTGTTTAACTGCATACAATTGATATTATACAGCGGCAGAGATGATGGCAAAGAAGACCGCCCTAAACATATTGCTGGTCGACCGGGAGAGCGTCCAAGTTGGCGAGATAGAGAGCGGGAGAAGGAGGAGGAGGGAGGTCGTGATGGGCAAGCCTTGAGACCAGCAGGGGCCAGAGAAGGTGGTGGCTGGAGGGAGAGGGAGAAACAGCGATCAGAGAGCTGGAAAAAAATGACATGGGGATCTATTCACAAAAAATCGTACGTTTAATCATAGACGTAAGTTTGACGTAAGATTTTTTCGTAAGATTTTGCTTATTCACAAAATGTCGTACGTGTGACGTTACGTCAAAAAACAGTCAAAAGTTTACGTCTACTATTGGGTTGACGTAAGTCTATAATTGATATGTTTATAGTTGAGTTATGGCAGTTATAGGGACTACCTTCATTTTGTCATAAGCAAAATTAAGAGAAGAAACTCCTATTTGATAACGCGCTATGGTTTACCATAAGAAGACAGGTCAGAGCTCCTTTTGTATCTCGTGTTGCAAAACATATAAATGGTGGGTGTAATTTTTTTTTAATCATATTTGAAGCACAATTATAATCATTCAAGCATACAACAGATAATCACCATTACAAACCATACACATAGAAGAAAAGAGATAATAGTATAATACGCGCCATCAATTCCGGGTATATCGAATCAGTATTAGGTAAAACTACGAAAATTATTTGATAATATAGGCGTTTTCTTTTATTCCTACAAATCCATTTAATCAGTAAAGCGATAGTCATATGCAAACACACTAATTAACTATTAGTATGTAATGTAATCAACCTACTATGCACGGATCTAGAGGTGGGGGCCCGTCTGTTCCCCCTTAAAAATTTAATTATTTAAGGTGGCCCAGCCTTTAAGAAATCTGTGTCTAACCAATTTTTTTTTTAATTTGAAACAACAAAATCATTAAAAAGACCAAAATATTTATACCTTTGCACAATTCTTTTTAGCTCACAAGGTCCAGCCGCCAAATATTAATACAAATAATGAAGCATGATTTCAAAATTTATTAAATTATGCACAAAAATTCATCGTGTAAGGTCATAATTTTAATAAAAATCAAATGATAGCCATTAACTTAATGAATTCTTATTGGTTTTTTATAGAAAAATTTAAAAATTAGATATTTCATTTATTCTCCAGACGACCTTTAAAAATAATACTTAGTTACTTTATTATCGAAACAGACACCCCCCCCCCCCCCAAAAAAAATTCTCACATGCGTCTGACGTTAAACATATTTCTTTTTGTAAGAAAATTATCATCAGGAATATAATAAAACTATATGTATTGAAAAATAGGGAATTTTCTTATTACATGTTCCAAGAATGTAAATGAGCGAAAACACAGCGTGACGTCATTCTTCCACAACGTGAATTGATACCCAGCCTCACCAAGCGGTTAGTACACTAACAGTATCAATCGATCTAATCACACAAAATCGTACGCCTACGATTACACTTTAAACTTACGACAAACCTACGTTTACGTTTATGGTGCTATTCACAAAAGCTGTCGTAACTAAGATAATAACGTTGTCGTACGACTATTAAAGCCGGAAGTGCGTCTAAGTTCTTAGTTACCGACAATGCTCATGCGCAGTAGGCATTGTGGAAAAATGACGTCATGCTGTATTTTTGCTCATTTACTTTCGCGGAATTTTTTAGCGTCTTTGAGCACGGACATATATAACGAAGTTACTTCTTTTTTTTCCATACGCCTATTCTAATGTAATTATATACGGTGTGTTTACAATTATCGACAGAAAGAAATCAAAATGTGCCTGACGTTAGAAATGTTTCTTATAATAAAATATTTCCCTGTTTTTTAATGCATGTATGTTATTAAATTCCTTGGAATAATTTTGTTACAAAAAGAAATATTTTTAACGTCAAACGCATGTGAGAATTTTTTTTCTGTATGAAATTTATTTCATGTTTCAAACTTCCAAAAAATTTGTAATAAAACGTGGCATACTTAAAATGCTATCCCAAAAAATGTCAGTTTATCGCTACATGTACATTCTAAATATGTCGTTTTTGTGGGTTTTTTTTTTGGGGGGGGGGGGGTCTGTTTCAGCGATAATGTAGTAACTAAGTATTATCACCCACGTTGGCGTGTCCATTGATAACTGTCCTTTCGATATTGTGGATTTTTTTAAAGGTTTTTTATACATGTATATATATATAAATTTAATTTTTTCTATAAAAAAATAACCGCAGTAAGAATTCATTAGGTTAATGGCTATCATTTGATTTTTATTAAAATTATGACCTTACATGATGAATTTTTGTGCATAATTTAATAAATTTTGAGATCATGCTTCATTGTATTAATATTTGGCGGCTGGACCTTGTGAGCTAAAAAGAATTGTGCAAAGGTATAAATATTTTGGTCTTTTTAATGAGTTTAAAAGTTGTTTCAAATTAAAAACAAAATTGGTTAGACACAGATTCCTTTAAGGCTGGGTCTACCTTAAATAATAAAAAATTTTAGGGGGACCAGACTGACCCCGGGACCCCACCTCTTGATTCGTGCATGATACATGTATGTAGTAGGTTGATTACATTACATGCATACTGATAGTTAATTAGTGTGTTTGCATATGGCTATCGTTTTACTGATTAAATGCATTTGTACGAATAAAAAGAAAACGCCTATATTATGAAATAATTTTCGTAGTTTTACCTAATACTAATTCGATATACCCGGAATTGATGGCGCGTAATATATCTCTTTTCCTCTATGTGTAGGGTTTGTAATGGTTGCTTGAATGATTATAATTGTGCTTCAAATATGATTAAGAAAAATAAATCACACCCACCATTTGTATGTTTTGCAACACGATATAAAAAAGGAGTTCTGACCTGTCTTCTCATGGTAAACCATAGCGCGTTATCAAATAGGAGTTTCTTCAGACCGGCCATTGTGATAGCTAATGTTAAACTTAGTTTCATTGGTTAATATCCCTGATGGTCCAATCAGAATCAGTCTTTCTCGAAGACGTCAACATGGCTGGCCCTGTCAGAAGTCAATGTGGTTGCAGAGTAAAAGTTCAGTATGGAGAGTATTTAAGGAATTTTATTGGAGTTTTTGTATGTAAGTAGTTTGTGTTTGATGTAAGATTTTAAAAGATTAGTGCGAATGTTTCTCGACTTGTTGCAATACTGCTGTTGCCATAGGTAAAATTCCATCGTGAGCCCTGGACCAGTAAAAATGTCCGAGTAAAAATAAACTGGCGAGAGAATAATGACGTATATCTCCGCTATTTTAAGACCCATCAACTTGAAATTCGGCATGAGTGTATCTCAGACATTGCTTTTTTGAAAAATACATGCATAATGCGAGTGTTATAAAAATTAATTGATTTATTAGGCTTTTGAAGCGAGCTGGTAGTTTTTTTACCTGGGTCAGAGTTCGACCCCTTTCTTTATTTATGATTACATTGAAATAATTGTTAAAACGGGCTTGGCCCCTGTGCATGTAATTGAATGTGACAGAGACTAATTACTGTTTGTTCTCATGAATAAATTGAGGAAATCGACTGAAAACTGACATTATGCAGTAAATTGAACCAATGATAGCCATAGCATGACATACACTTGTTTACATTATAAAAATTGTAAACTGTATCTTGCTTACTACTTGACAAATACCATAAAAATTCACAGAGATGACATTTATGAAACAAAGTAAAGATTAATCAAAGTACTGAAGTACTGAAAGCCGGGCTCTTTGGTGTATCTTTATGCATATTGTGTAGTTAAGACTTAAAATCTCTCTAAATCTCTCTCTCTCTCTCTCTCTCTCTCTCATGCTTTTAATGTCGGCAAAGCGTCAAAGAGCGACCAAATTTTGTAAGCGGCTTTAAACAAAAATATGCCTGTCTAGAAGAAACAAATTCAACAGTTGCTGCCTTGAATTTTGCAAGAAGCGTTATATATTAATCCCAATTTTTTCAACGCACAGCAAAATAGTTTATGCATGGAAATTCATGCGCGTTGTATGTGTCCAACATGCATAGTCTTGTTTTTAAAACACTTTATTGATAAGAAAATAAAAAAGATAGACAATTCTCTCGAAATAAAAAAAAAGAAGAATCAAAATGCCAACACTTTTTACAACACTTGGCTCTTTGTGTAACTATTTGGTATAGCGGAAACTTTTACTTTGATGCTGTCTGGTTTTTTGTTTACTTTTGAAGTTGTGCTATTTATAGTAATATTGGCGATTTGCCTGCCTACAGCCAGGACTATGCGTTCATCAGAGCCCGGCTAAAAATGAGGAAAAATATTTCAGAATCTGTTAATAGATCTGATGTCAAAAAAGAATTGTTAACAATAATTCATTCTGAATAAGACTTTAAAATCTGTATCCACTCATTAACACTATATATATTATTCTAAAGGCATTTCAAAAATACGGAACCGGCTGTAATACAGATATCTCTGTTATTATCACTCTGAAAGGTGTTATTTTAGAAAATGGTCGTGGGTTTTTGTTAAAATATATGAAGAAACAATTAAGCGTGTATTTATAACTTGTTAAGATATACTACTTTGATGTAATGAAATAAATATACATACTTATAAGAAAACTCCAAATAGAATTGAAATTAATGTTAGAACACCATTCAGTAATTAGTAATTGTAACAAAGTTCTTAAATATTTCATTCTGATTTCTTAACAGAACATTTTTAGTTGTTCAAAACAGACAAAATATCCTCTAGGTTACATTGATGGACTATTACAACATTTTCTGTTCAAGTAACAAGATAAACTTTGGGCAGATTCGAAAAACGCATTTGACGTATAATTAAAAACAATGTAAACAATTGATTCTTTTCTTCAAGGAAATTGGAGTGTGAAAAAGTGTGAGAGTATGTTAGAGTTCTTAGAAGACTAACTAGGTGCACAAGTTACTTTGTGAAATGTATGTGATTGTGATTTTAAAAATGATTTTCAAGAAAAAATAAAATCTAAAAAAAAATAGAGAAATTCTTAAACTCAGATTATGATAATACCCCTCTCGATTCCCCATGAAATCACAGAATGATGAAATATTCTGATTTTATGTTTTAGTATGCTGTTGACTAAATAATTGTTCAGGTATGATGAGAACGATGGACTAAAAGAAGAAGGCTGGTGGGGAGAGAGGGGTGCTCATGGGGAAGACAAGCCCCCAGCTAGAGGCATATCGCCTCCCAGGGACACGTGGAGAAGCAATGGGGAGGATCGAGTACCATCAAGAGATAATGGTGATCGTGGGGGATTTGGAGAACGCAGAAGAGATAATGGGGATTTTGGGAGAGGTAGAGAAGATAAAGACTTTGGAAGAGGCAAAGAAAGGGAAAAAAACAAGCTCTACGAAATAAAGATATTTCGTGTAGTGTATTTAGTCAAACTGTGTTGTTAGCAAGCATAAGAAATGCAATGTTGGTTTTATTTTTGGGTACATTATTGTGCTACAAGTCCTTACATGATGAATTGTCTGTTATAGGTGAAGTACCAGTACAAATTCGCATGGGAAATCGAAGAAAAAATCGGATACAGAGAAAGACTTTAAAAAATCAAGCAAAAGAGGTGGGGATTAATTGAACGAGTCAACTAGAAAATGGTGATAAGTTTCTGAATGGAAATAAGTTTCAGAAATTTGGAACATTTCAATAAAAATATTTGAAGTAGCTTATTGAGTGACAAAAATTAAGTCCATTTGGATTTAATAATTCATGTCAAATATCATCATTGCTAAAATTTATGCTAGATTTCGATAGACACAAATGACTTCTACCTTAGGTGAGTGTTCCTGTACGTCCAACAGTAAGGGTTCGGATATTTTAAAACACAACCAGCCAAATTAGTGAGAGAAAAAAAGTTTTTGCAACTAGTAATTGCCTTTTTGAGGTTATTTTCTTACAGAATTTCATGTATTTACTAAACAATCGCAGAGTATAAGTAATTATTTTAACATGTACTAATAAATCCTTCATAAATCATTGAAATTTGTTAAAACTGAGATTTTATGTGTGTTTGGAAGCACAATATAACGCAATAGAACGAAAATAGTGCCGTTAAAAAAAAGACTCCTGACTTATAACATTGAAATCTTTATTGCCTAGATACACCATCGTGTATATACTATATACTTATTGACATAAACATAATTATCATTGAAACATGTATACAGTATATAAATTCATATTCATAATTATATTTATATGTATATTAAAGTTTATTCTTTGGAAGCATCTGACAACATAGGGCCGTTCCTTTCATTTCCGATCCCAACTCTGCCCAGATAAACGATGTTTTGACAATATAATTCTAGAACTACGAGCTCACTACATGTGCGGATATGACGTCATTAGTAGTCGTTCCCATACGGGTCTTCATCGTCAGAAGTAGGCAGACTTTTGCCGGTTTGGTTGTACGTGACATACTGCACTGGACATTGATCATTCATGATAAGGGACTATAAAAACAAAAAACAAAAAATTAATGGATTGAATGCAACAAATTTTCACATGTATCTGTACAGCCATCAAGTTTACTGCAACTGCATTTCCTCTACTCACAATTTCCGGAAGACTATCGGTACTGTTTTACAATGTATTTGGATTTTTCGATCCGTTGGGAAGCAATTTTACAATATGATGCTTTAACAACTGAGCCATTTCAGTCACAACAAACTCGGTTATTAAATGCTATATGCGACTTTGGCCAAACTATTGTCCTACGGGTTTCAAAAAGACATGAAATGCATTTAAATAACAGTTACGGACTTTCTGGAAAACCGCATCCCTAGAAACATTCCGTACGTATTGAGAAATTTTGACTTATCAGAGATGGTCAGAAAAACAGCTTCTAATAACACTCATCTACCGAAATATCTATTCAAAATGGCACTGGTAAATTCCAATTCTTAAAGACAGAACTTCAAGAAATGATTATGATGACATAGCAAAAGATTTATATATATTATTCATGCCTACCATCTTCTCCTCTCGTCCGGGGGGACTCCGGATGAAGTATAGGAGCGGGGCGTACAGCAAGTTAATTATCGCTATTATCCATAACATCCTGTGGAGACATAAAACGTTTAGGAATTAGAGGTAATGCAACAAAAGACGTTATGGGGGAAAATTGATCATGTATAATATAAAGCCCTTTTGTCTTTTTTAACGAGAGTTTAGTTCAACAAGTACCTTTATTTTGTAAATAAATCAAATGTAAACGTAAAAACAATACACTTTATTCAGAGGTATAAATTGGGTTTTACCAGTTAAATCCTATTTCTTTCACTAGTGTTCCGCTTATCGCTGGACCTGAATATTAAAAAAAAAAGTAAATCACTACATGTACATGTAAGATAACTAAATATATCAAAAACTCTATCTGTACAATCCAATCTCATCTCTCCCTCTCATTTTCTCTACCCATCTTTCCCAGTATTCGCTTCTCGGTACATTTCTTTTTCTCATTTCCCCATCTCTTTCTCTGGTTTGTCATGTTGTCAATTTTGTATTTACCTCCACTCGATAGATTATAAGTTGCATTGATTTATATTTAGATCGTTCTGCATTTAAGATACAGAACAGTTGGCCAATACAGAGCGGTTTGTTGGCTAATACAGCACGGTTTATCAGCTAATACAGTACAGCATATAGCTCCGCCTCTAGTAGCCTTGTACTGTGTTGCAAATACAAAATGGTAAACTTCAAAGAAAAACACCGCCTTCGTGTCACAAGCAAAATTTACACGACGGATTTGACTCCATCTTCTTCTTTCTATCATCCATCTCTCCTCTACATTTTCTCCAGCTTTCCTTTTTTCTGTTTTCCGTATCTTTCATTATATATGTAAATTCTTACCAAAGGCAAACCCCATACAGAAGGCGACGTCAGCTATGGCGTACACACTTCCGTAGACAGACACGTGACGTAGGTCCACCAGGTAACCCATGTGTGGCATCATGGACGAGTCCACCATTCCTGCAAGATATATTACTTAATTAAAAACACGATATTCAACACTAAAACACGCTGATTAGCGGACCAACTTTGATTGCTATAAACGTAATATAATTCGTTATAGGTGTTTAGCCCTCAACTCTATGATATGATTCGTTTAATGCGAGATTTTCGCTTTAACTGTGATTTGCTGCATTTGGTAGAGTACAACTTGTTTGCATTCTGAGCACTAGTCTTAATGAAGCTGACAGTCATGTGATCTTAGATACTTTACAGTTAATTATGTACACCATTGAACGCTCATAACAGTTAAACATGACTAATTAGCAGCAATTTACGTAAAAAAAAAATAAGTATATACACTGTATGAGTAACTTTAGGCAATTTACAAAACAAAAAACTTTCGGTAAATTTATGTAACCTCATGCGTTTACGTTACGTCCATGACTATATAGTACAGAGTCTGTGTAAAATGCCTTTACTTTTACACATCTTAGGGTCTTTAGAATGAAACTTTGATACAGATATGCATGCTTTCTTGTAACGAACAGCATTCTCCAACATTCTTATACTATAATAATTTCTTTATCAAAAAGGGAGACTATAAGTGAATAATTTTTTAAACTGATACATGTAAATAAAAAAAAAAAACATTTACCTATAGCAAAACCAAGTCCAAAGTTTGGTGCTATTAAATGATATATATTTCTAGAGAATGGAATCTGTTAAAGAAAAGAAAAAAGTTAACACATTGTTTCAGATTTTTTATTTTCAAATTTCCGTTTAATTGCATCTCTCTCGCTCCCTTATACTTTAATTTTCAAATCTTAATGTATATGTATAGAAATAGAATAAAGGGAGATGTGCGATAAAATAGAGTCGCCCAGATAGGTCTACTTACGGCAAATAAACAAACTCCTATAACAACCATTCCAATTAAAGAACTAAGCCATCTGGAAAATGAAATACATGGTTACACAATAAAACATTATAAAATATCAAGACTTATTGTTTTTTAAACATTGATCTAAAAAAATTAAAAGACAAAATGAAAAATTTGATAAGTACAAAACTATTTAGATATTCAACGTACATGTATATACATGAGAATATATCCTCATCTGATTAAAAATTATCAGGGCAAATCAACCATTAATTTGCATTGCCAGTTCAATTTTTTTAATCAAGTTGTTTCCAATGTTTTCTCAAAAGTTTAATTCAGAACACCTATTGTCAATATAAACATGTAATATTTCAACTAACTCAACTATATATTAAAACCCAATATTGATTTGAATTTAAATGCACCAAAAAAAAAAATACAACATAAACCGACATACAGTTGCCTCCTTGCACCTACCTTCCTATTTTGTGCGCTAAGGGGCCAAACGTGTTGGTACCTATAAGGTACGATATACTGGCGGGCAGGAACGCGGCCCCTGAAATCAAAACACTTTACAATAAATGCACCATCTTCTCTGGTCTACTCCTAGTATATGTCAATATGACATGACTTTTCTTTTAATAAACAGATAATCTATAACATTCTGAGCTGGAAACCAATATTTAGAAATTTTCAAGTTGATATCTTTTTACCGAGACTTATTGAAGTGCATGTACATGTATATGCACTCAAGCATGCGCACTTATTGATGAGAAGCGTATTAAAATAATATATCACATTGTCATGTCATTTTATCGCACAGAAACCCAGTAAATATATAATATTAAAAATTAACACGTGCTCCTAAAATTATCGGACATGCAAGAAATGAAAATAATGTGTATGGATAACCATTCAAAAGTTTAAATGTTAACTCATAGTTTCTTAGTAAGGTTAATTTGTTTCCTATGATATGCGTGTAACTATCGAAGGATCAGTGTATTTTGAAAGTATGTTACTTTGTAACGTTTACTGTGAATAAAAACGCATATATAAATAAAAACAAGAGAAAAAGTAAGGTAAAAAGAGAATTCTTATAAAGATATATTACAAAATCGGACAAAGGTTGTGACCGCTAAAAATGAAAGTTGATTAAATAGCATGCTCAAGGGAAATTTTAAGTTATTTACTTGTCAAGCGTAAATTAAAGTATAGAGATATTTAACGATACCTTGCTGCCACTCTGGCGAGTTCATGGTTTCGTACATCCAGATAGGCAGGGATGGTTCCATCATAGCTATACCCATGTTAGCGAATGTGATGGAGCCTTAAATAGAAACATGGTTGACAATATAATTATATACATTATATATAATACAAAATTATAACAAGGCTTCAAAATGACAAATAATACTGATAAGTTAACAGGTGTATCTTTGGAAGAAAATAATCCGTCTCTCTTTTAGTAGCATAAAAATACGAGATATTTGCATTCTGTACACATATATAGGCCTACACATGTATTCATAAACAACATTAACACAAACACTAAGTCCTGTTATGTATTATACTAGTATTATACTGTCTATATTTTGTTTTTATACGATTCCAATGAGTTACACCCGGGGTTACCTCCCCTGCTGCTATGAGGATGTAGAGGTTCTTCGTTTATGGGATGGGGATATAGAGATTTTGTTATAGAGAGGTGGGGTTTGGGTGGGGTGGGACTCGCCTACTACTATGAGGATATAGAGGTCCTTTGTACATTGGGATGGGGATGTAGAGATTTTTTATAATGAGGTGGGGTTTGGATGGGCGGGACTCACCTGAGGATATAGCGGTCCTTTATACATGGGATGGGAATGTAGAGATCTTTTATAGAGGGGTGGGGCAGGACTCCCCGCCTGCTAGGATGATGTACAGGTTCTTTGTACGTGGGATGAGGATTTAGAGGTCCTTTATAGTTGGGTATAGTGGGACTCACCTGCTGCTATAAGGATGTAGGGGTCCTTCAGGAGTTCAGTGAGCGGCGCACCCACCTGGGACTCCGGCTTCACCGAGGGCTGTAGCATGAACATCTGTAGGACTGAGAGAAGGACAGAGTTACAATAGTACAACAGTCCAAGGTATATGGATAAGAACAGAATTTCGTTGTTGATTTTACATGTATGTTGTTAAATATAATGTATATAATGGATTTAACATATATTAGATTTTTATGAATTAGATTTTGTCTAAGTTCACTGTTTTTCGAAGTTTCATATATAAAAATTTCATGGAATAAAGCTCCAGCTTGTCGAGAAACATTCAAAGGCTTTGTGTACAATAACATATATTTGTTGTTTCGAGTGGTGTTGACGCTTACCTCCGTCCAACAGAGCCAAGGAGGACAGGATCAGGAATGGTGCTTCCTTCCCCGCAAACTCGTACATGACGCCCCCAAACGGCGGCCCAACTGAACAAAGAGCAACCAAAGAAAGTTACGTGGAGCATACGCTCCTGCCTGCACATCGTTTGTTACAATTTAAATTGAAATAGTTTTACTGCACTATTTTTCAATACAAAATCATCAAATTAAAAAAAAATACCCAATTGCATGAATTTTATGAAAGTTGATGTATTTTTGAACATTTACCCTTATCTACACGTACAACTTACCTAGGACGCCCATGGCCAGGCCCCCCAAAGCCAGCCCCATGGCGTTCCCCCTCTCTTTGTCGTCCGGGTACGTCATGGCCAGCATGCCCATTCCTGGACGAAAAAAAAAAGAAAAATTTCAATTGTTATCATTTCGTTCACAAATTAAATTTTATTCTCATTATAACTAGCGTGGTTGATAAGTTTTTTATTAAGTGACTAGATTTTCAGCGATTCAAGCTTAATTTTCGTGTTGGAAACGTTTACTTTAAGAATGTAATGTAACACTTAAAATAGCAAATATCATATGGTTTATAAACCTTTGCTCGTTACATTTTTGGGGAATTCAAAAGCTAGTTTTTCTCTTACTATTTAAGACTCTAACTGAAACAGGAGTACTATATTGTTCCGAATAAAAACTTGTTTGTAAATTAAAAATGCCTTTCAACTTTTTATTTTTACAACAACTTTTGCAGCGATATGAATTTTTTTAAAAGGTGTAATTCAATATTAAAATTAACATTCCTTTTATAATATGTCTTTCATTTTTTAAAGTTCTGTTTCTAGAAAATTTTGCAGACAATAAAACAGCAATAAATTGCCACTATGTGCAGCACCAAATTTTAAAGCTGATTCTTGCAATGGAGAATTTTGATGGCTTTTGATAGCTTAATGAATTTGTCAAATGTGTATTGAGTTTCTCGATATTTAGGTCCTATTTAGGTCCTTAGAAAAATAATTAAGTTTTATTTGTAGATGAAAAAAATTTAACTAAAATTAACACAAATAAGAAACGCTAAAAGATCAATCACTTAAATAAAGAAACGGTTCGATAATAGTATTATAGCTTTACCTGCTACACTGGAACATGAGGACCCGATGCCTTGCACTGCTCTGGCCAGGAATAGGACCCAGTAGTTCTCACCAAAGGCAAATACTGATAAAACAACCAACTTGGATATAACTTTACAACAAATATTGATAGAACCATAAAACAGGAGGACGGGTACTGTAAACTTGATAGGGTTTCGAGATATTTTATGGGAATAAATGTGACCATGAAGCCTTCAAAATTGATATATAAGACGAAGTATGGGGTTTGTTGGTGTATGGTAATTAATGAAAAAGGACAATTAAGATTTAAAGTTACTTACTGACAGTAGAGAAAAACATGACCACGAAGCCGGTAAACATCGGGATCGTGTAACCAATCCTAAAATCAAAACAGCATTAAGAATCATTCAAACGAAACCTTGGACTTTCGGTAAGACGTAACTATCTATTTTTTGCATCAAAACAAGTTAAAAATGACGCTTGTTTTGAATGAAATATGCATAGATTGCGTAGTCTTAGACTATTAGCTCAAAAGCCAGACACATCTTGTTGATTTCAAAGAGCCATGGCTGAGTGGGCAGCAATGAAATAGACAGGCCTACGTCACATTGCTGTTTGACATATCGTTCCCAAACCCAAGCTCTTGGTAAAATGATTTTAGATCGTATTAAGGTTGCATGGGGCACCAGTTGATATTAATGTGGATAAAAATACATTATAATCAAAATACTTTCACTGGTTACAAATTTTGCAACATTTAGCCCAAAAAAAAAAGGTAAAGGTAAACATGATAAAAGCACCTGCAAGATTCGAACTTGACTTAAAGATTCGCGTAGATAATGCGCTCTCCCATTGCGCTACGCTTTGAATGACATAAAAAAATATCCGAGATTAACCCTGCTTTTATTGTTAATTTCAATAGGAAGTATGTCACAATATGGAAGTGTTCCAATTATCACCCTAAAACTTTTAAGGTCAAACAACCCTCTAACATGAGGGATAACTATCACAAGGCCAAGGAAACATGCCATTCATTTAAATGTATGAAACAGAAATTTGTCTAAGTTAGTCCTGCAGTGTATTGTTACATGTATTTTACAATATCAACGATGGCAGCATCATAAATGACATGCACATGAAAGTGAAAAAATTACGAATTAAACGGTGTAAATTCACAGAATAAAGTGTAAAAATTAAAGATTAAAGAGTACAATTTACAGAGTTAAGTGTGAAAAACAAAAGATAAAAAAGTGTCTATGTCGAACAAATATATATACGCTTAGGAATCCGTGAAATCAAGTCAGGAAGAGCAGAAGCTAAAGCATTGAAACCACAGGTGCTTGTGGACTGGACCGTGCACTACCCCCCCCCCCCCCCCCCATTTTCTATATTTTTTTTCAATTTTTTTTTATTTTTTGTATTAATTATCATTAATAACCCCTTAAACATGTCTCCAGCCGAAAAATAAAAGAAATATCACGACTTGGTAGCATTTTATAATCACACTCGTTTCCCCTATATATATATAAAGAGAGGAAACGAGTGTGATTATAAAATGCTACCAAGTCGTGATAGTTCTTTTATTTTTCGGCTGGAGACATATATAAGGGGTTGTTAATGATAATTAATAAAAGAAATAAAAAAAAAATGAAAAAAAATATAGAAAAAAAAGGGGGAGGGGTAGTGCACGGTCCAGTCCACAAGCACCTGTGATTGAAACTACTGAATCGAACAATTGGGGTTTTTTAAACACATGTGGACAACATTTTTAATAAAGCACTATCTATATATGGTGTTTATACGATTCCTTGATTTATAAGAGTTAACATTACTGAGTATTTTTCATCATTTAATTTGCTGCTGTGAAAGACATTCCATAACATAGTGGCATTACTGGTAATTATTATCTTTAATAGTAAATTATTTGTTCTAATAGATAAGAAAGTATTAGTAATTATATAAAACTGTACCTGAAATGGTGTTTATACGATTTGTTAATTTATAAGAGTTCACATTTTATTTTTTAGTTTTTTTCATCATTTATTTCGTTGCGGAAAAAACAGTCCATAACATGGTGGCATTACAACAATACAAGTACTAGTATTATCATTAATAGTAAATTGTTTGTTCTTAATAAAGTATTAGTAATTTTGTGAAACTGTACAGTAAAATGCACTTATATAGAGACGTAAAAAGTTTTATTTGAAAATAAATAGCGGGTTTTTTTTATCATTTACATGGTATGTTATAACTGATTAACAACCATTGTGCTGTAAAACATTATGACACATTACATTTGTTTTTCTTCATTTATCCAAACCCAATTATTTTTATCTGTTGGATTCAATTTACAAGTTTTGTTGTTCCAGTAGACACAATCTTTTGCCTTTTTCACTGGTATTTCACACTTAACCCGCTAAATAGCAAACAGGGACGGTGTAACCATCGTGCAATGAAGAGAGATTGATTGTGTTAAGGTCGAGTACAATTCATATAACCAATAGCACGGCGTGATGGTAAATTTGGGATCGTAATCGGGTCAATTGCAAATGAACTTGTAACAGAGAGCAATTTATCAAAACATCGGAACCATACCGTTGTTGAAAACAGTCAGGGAATCATACAAGACATCGTCATGATATTACAGATAAATGTAATCAGTATTAGGACGGTGACATTATATTACAGATAAATGTAATCAGTATTAGGACGGTGACATGATGTTACAGATAAATGTAATCAGTATTAGGACGGTGACAGAAATAATAACAAGATGATCAACGATGATTGAGATCGTGTAAGGGATCTACCGATAACAGACATTGCAATATTGATACTGTGTAACCATCATTGAAACTATCGCATCAGAAAGCTGTGTCAATTGCTGTCTGTAACATTCTATCATTGCGGAATCTTGCTGTGACCACAGAGCATGGAACTCTGCTCCTTGCTTTCTCGTGTTTGCTGACATAGTTAGAGGATTTTCTTTATTAATCAATGTTATGTTGGGCCATCTTAATCTCAGAGAGAGAGAGAGAGAGAGAGAGAGAGAGAGAGAGAGAGAGAGAGAGAGTTTTCAAGACCAATGTAATTGATTGATTACATTAAACTAATTCAGATCTTCCAGCACATGGGATGGGTAAAATAAAGTATTCAAAAACCTTTACAAATTAGGTTCGTAATTCGAGGAACAGTTCAAGTACTGTGAACGGTTGGAAACCAATAAAACTTTCCTGTCAACACTGTGCCTACTTAAAATGGTTTTACCCAATAAAGTAGCTTGATTAGAAAATTAAGCTCTGCTTTGATCAAGCCACTTTTAATAACTTATAAAATCGACTTTTACTGAAAGACATCTAATGTACGGACTGCCAACAGTTCTAAGTGAGGAGTTATGATTCGACTACTTCATTATTTCTACACCATTAAGGCGCTGACTGGGTCCTTGCTTTCTGAAATAAAACTATCCAAGGCAAATAAAAAGCAGAGACATTGATTGAACATATACCAGTGATTAAAAGAGATTGCAAAATGAATACCTCTATCTTTAGTACAAAATGAGACACACACCGAGTTTACAAACAGTATCAATGGCTTTACACTAATTGCGGCAGAAGTCACTCTCAAATGACGCCCGAGTTTGATGCAATTACCGCTGTATTACCCGATACAACAAACACAACTTCAAACGCATTCCTAGCAAAGTAATGGGCGCCGGGACTGACCAATTTGAATTCACTAGTTTTGAAAAGAAGTAGTCGATTATTTTCCCATTTTATGAATTTCATAACTTTGAATTGTATTGAACGGCATTGCTCTTTCGGATGCACCCCAATAATTGGTAAAACTAGGATGTCGAGCATTTTCTGTGGTTCTAGATTTCTTGTTATGAATTATCCATTCCTTAAATACATGTAGTATCAACTATTCGCATGTACATGCTTTAGTAAACTTTCAACCATGTTTGGGTTTTTTTTAAATCTCTGATACTTGTACTTAATAAATCAAATTCACACGAAATCCCAGAAGGCTCATTCAAGATTCGAGATTCGATATATATGTATGAGATTCGAATATTCTCTCTCTCTCTCTCTCTCTCTCTCTCTCTCTCTCTCTCTCTCTCTCTCTCTCTCTCTCTCTCTCTCTCTCTCTCATTTTACCTGTTCGTTAGGTGACCAACAAAGGGATTAGCTATCAGCTGTATCATGGCTTTGGATGCAAACATCAGGCCCACTTTCACGTTCTCGTTGGCCAGTTCCGCGTGGCGCCTCGTCTCTATCTGAATCTCGTCGTAATCCGGGACAGTAATGTTAACAGTCACATTAGTACAGTCACTTTCTGTGTAGCTGAGTCTCTTGTTGTAAGACCTGACCAGTCTCTGGAACTCTGACTGCTCGGGCTCATCCCGTGAGACACACGCCGTGCTCAACGTGGTACGGTTAAATGTCTGGTTCACATACTCATAGGGGTTCTCCAGCTTCCGTAAGAAATTTGGGATGATGGGTACTGAAAGATGACATGCAAAAATAGGTTTCAGTAAAGGTGTTCTTTTTTAACGATATTAACTATTCGTCAAATTATTCTACGGACAGTTTTGTGAGTGTGTCAGAAAAAAAGTTAGAAAGCGAGAGAGAAAGATTTTTTTCCTTTTTATCCAGTGATTGGGAAGTGATCCATTTGATATAAAGAGGTTTTAAAAAGATAGGCCAGACACCCAGACAAAGTACAAAGAAAGGGGGCGGTGTGACCACCTGTGGGAAGGTGCGTGTACTGGATACTGACCGACCACAGAGAGGAGCATGTTGTCCAGGAAGAGAGCGATGAAGACGATGACCAGAACGAGGTTGCGAGACTGGCGACACCTGTTGATACATCCTGACACCTTGCTAAGGGAGACCACCTCTTTTACTGTCATGCTCTCACATCCGGATCTGCAAATAAATTCAAAGCAGAGAAATTAACGATGGAGAAAGTATTAGAAATATTAACTTGTAGGTACAAGTTATTTTAATTTGAAATGTTATATTTCATGCTTGATATTTATTCTTCGAAACAGCTGCCTCTTGACATCAAGAAACCGCATCAGACCAACTTAATCATTATATTCAAATTCCTAAATGTTTTAAGACTATCAATGACATCGTTTTTTATCAAATTGGTCAAATATGCATGTTAAAATTGTCCTTTATTTTGTGTTGCATCATATAGTTAAATTTAATTAAATAAGTCTTTTCCAAGCTGTCATACCGAATATGGGGCATTGTAATCTTTCTTATACTTGCATACAGTCTTTTAAGACTTAGTCGTAGGCAGGTCTTAGTAGAGTTTTAAAACCTTTATAGGACTTTAATGGGCCATATATTAAAATTCATAAATCAGCTCTTAAAACTGTATTGTCATCTGTATATACCATGTTCGATTGTTGATGGGGAAACAACTCACAGAGAACTCTTGTAATACATTTATATAATTCCTTATTAACTTTTTATGCTTTACAAAATGCTAACAAACTGCAAAATCTCCTGTAAACAACAGACGTCTTCGCAGATTGAAGAGATTTGTAGCTATGAAACATTTACATTTAGACGAAGAGCTTATAGTCATTTACGTAAAACCGAACGACGGAATGGACTCAGTGGTCCTCACAGAACATCAAACTCTTTCCTCTTGGAAATGTCAATGACCATCCCCTGTGTCTCCGTATGCTCGAAATATAAAGAGAAAAGAGAACTTAACTGCAGAGCCAATATAGCCTGAAGTATCCTTGATCCCTCTGACTTTAAGTGGTTTCTTCAATGAATGCACCGTACATGTATATACATGTAATACTTGTGTGTGATGGGCGATTGGTTTTGCAAATTGGGTTTGAGATACATGAAAAAAATATGTATAATTACCAGTTGTATTAATGTATTAGTATCTGTTAATTTGCCCTCAGATGTATGACATTTGCAATCACTTGCGCTGTTAATTGACAGGTGTCGATCACAGGTCACTTGGCGATCCCATCCGTAAATAGCTGCTGAAAACTGTTGTAACCCTAGACTACCAGTAGGTACATGTTTTAACTATACCACTAGATACATTGACTGATGTATAGGCAATATTACATAACGGCGCTGTCAACTAAAAGTAATAACTAATTAAATATATGTTGCTAACAAAACTAATGACAGATGGAATTTACATTAATAATGCAATGTTTACATTTATCTAGAGAATAGCTTTTTGTGGAGAAGCTGAGTACAGGCCAGTGTTTGATTGTAAAATCGGCAGACATCGTATAGCGATATGTTTGATTCAAGCGTTATATGACATAATAGAAACTGTTATGATAAAGACATCTTGACACTCAACTATCTTTCTTATTAATTAAAAAGTGAATATGATTCTGGCGCTTCTATTGAAACAATGTAAGTGACTCTAATCTTATAAAGTCCGAACCATGAACGAACGTTTACTAATTCATCAATTCATGAACATAGAAATCAGTAATCCGACTTCAGATTCTGAGACATTATAATAACGAAGCGACTGCGCCCTTGAAACTTTTTTTTCTTCATGTGTGTACGGCCACAATTGTTACAACGCACTTTGAAAAATTACGCACTTTGAAAAAAAAAATTTCAAAGTGCGTTAATTTTGGGACCAAGTCAATGCACTTTGAAATAATAAAAAAAAAATTCAAAGTGCGTTGATATCGTTGATGTTAACGCACTTTGAAAAAAAAATTGTTCAGAGTTTAGTCGAATATAGTTATCAAAAACAATATGATCTTTTAGAGGATCAGTGCGAGAACAAAAAAACTCACACCCTAAAGCTTATTTTTAAGTTTATAATAATTTAATGTTTGTCAATGTTCAGGTAATTTTTTTTTAAATGAAGTTATTCATATATTTAGAATTTGAAAAGAGGGTCTATGTGGAAACACTTAAATATAGATTCTTTAACATATCATAGGAAAAATTATTGTTTGACATGCTCGGATTTATTTTTCAATATCACTGAACTTAATTTACAATAAAGCGTATTTTGTTTCCACCGATTTTTAACATTACTCTAAGTTGCTGAATATCATATATGTTTTGGAAGGAAAAAAGAGGGGTAGGGGACCTTCTTCCTGTAATCAATGAAATGAAGTACTGGTAATTGACCTGTATCCTTGGCTAACCCCCACAGCTATCTCCGTTTTAAAAGACGGTAATTTAGATTCATTAGTGTTAACAAATCATCATACTATCAACAAATTAGGAATTTAATTCCAGAATTTGTGATTTATACTAATTTTTTTTCAAAGTGCGTTAAGTGTCTCGATACTAAAAAATTCATGACGCACTTTGCAAATAATTTTCAAAGTGGGTTAACTTGGTCCTTGGAAATTTTTTTTAAAGTGCGTAATTTTTTCAAAGTGCGTCGCCACAATGGCCCCTTTGTCTATGCTGTCAAAAAGCACGTCTCCCAAAGACATCTAAAATAAAGTAGAGTGTAAAATTATTTCTTAACATTAATATTGAATGTGTACATGCATTTGAAGGGGAATAACACACATATTGATGATCTAATCATGTACATGTATATTCTAGTTCATATTTTCAAATCATCTTTTAGATCAAGGAACTCTGGAAAGTTAATAAATATTTAGTTAGAACGAACAAAAAAAATCAGCTCTTACGACTCAAAAGTTTTTTTTCTTTCCTTGAAATAGCAAATTCTTTAATAAGTAAATTCAATCCACTTCTGCACAAAAAAGTAACGACCGATATACAAATGTATGTCGGTAAATCACGTTCTATATACCGGACACCCTCATCTAGTTCACCACTTGTTTTATCTAGTTTTTTTTATGGGGGAGACCTTTAATATTTGCTTTGTAATATTCTAACCAGGTTCCATTAAAAAAAAACGCTGGGAATAAGAATAGTTTGAAAACCAAGCACCATCCGAGCAACCCTGCGCGGCATTGACGGCGAGTAGGGCTCCCATTTCAATAAAACCTTGTTCATTAGATTATTTTACAAATTGACAGAGCGTAAATTTACCCGCATGTTTGAAAATAAGTGTGTTCGTGTATTTTTTCTAATTGCTCAAACGATCAATGTAAAAACAGATTTGATGTTAAAAGCCGATAGACATCTGTGTAAGTTGAGTTTAGAGAAATTGCTGGCATTGTTCAGGGGGTTTTGGTTTAACATCGTACGGAATTAATCTATAGAAGTCAATACTTCGTCTGTCTAATAAAGAGAAAAATAAACATCCATTCTATTGGCTTATAGATCTATATGTTCGACCACGAAAATCCATGCCATGACAAACGGTTTAGTCGTCGCTTTCCAACGCTCTGGAAATCGTCGACCTATTGGGGGAAATCAAACGAGTGGTTCTCGCTTAGGCGACAGACAAAGACTCGATTAGTTTGTTATAAAAAGAACAATTATAAATGGCAGATTTTGATTTTAACAACTAACCAATATGTTTACTTAGAGGATTCCTGTGAGCGGTGACTCGGCAAATCGATACCAGGGGTGTTTAAGTCGGGCTTACGCGTTTAACCTCTGTTGAGAAATAGGTGCGACGAACAATTCAAAAGATTGCAATCATTTCCTATTTGATAAAACTTTTGACTGGTAATTGTTCTATAGAATAGCCAATAAATCAGACATCAAAGTCGTAATATGGACCGCATTGAAAACTTGCTTAAACATACTCACTTCTTTCTAAAACAATGGCATTAGTCTGTCAATAAAAATAGAAATTAGATCAACTTACATAATAACTTAATTGATAAAATCATAACATCCTAAAATTTCATACGTTCTCTTCATATTCTTTTCCCTTAAGATAATATTAATTCTAATCAGAGGTATCATCGTTGTAATTTTAAAGAGGTTCTTCTTTTATGATCATGGAATGCCTTCACGTTAATATTCATTACATGGAATTGCTTCTTATTCATGTCTTACATTTTTTGTATCCATATCAATTCAACTTATTTGAACATTTTAGAAAGTAGACAAATATAGGATCGCCCCCATGTTTAACCTTTCTACCCCAGCAATACAATTCCTCAGTAATGACGTCATTGCCAGACAGCAGACGATCCCAAGTTTTAGCTAGCATTCAATTCTCTGCTTTTTTAAATGAATAATTAAGGGATGTTTTCTAAATGGCATAAAAATGCAGACCATCAAGAACTAACGAAGCACAGGGTTTCCCACAAATAAATAAGATAAATGATCAGTTTTATTTCTTCATGCAGAAAAACAATGTTTGGAAAACTCGATCTGCCTTCAGAATTTAGTTGAAAGGTGAAATCAAGCGAGATCTTTTTGGGTGAAATTTTCGCCTGTTCGTAGAACAATTATCAATACCATACGCATCTGGTTGACAAGAAATGATCGGAAATTAAATGCCACACACAACTGTTCGCTAATTCGTGGTGGGACCGCTGTCCAACGCTATTTCCGGTTTGACCGCGCGGATTCGGACCAATCTACAAGCATTGAGTTCTTATCAAATATTCATAGAATCTGCGTAACTCAGTAATGCAAATAAACGGCCAGCTTCTCTTACGTCGTCAGGACATGTATCTCTTTTGTTTAAAACAGAAATGTTAACGTATCCTGTGTTGATTTTAAATTTGATCCCTCAACTTACGACGTGACACTTAAAAAATAGTTTCGTTACATTGCATAACTCTCTCTCTCTCTCTCTCTCTCTCTCTCTCTCTCTCTCTCTCTCTCTCTCTCAGTATTGAATTTTATCGCATATAATCACATGTATACTCGCACATTTTCTGAAATAATGTAATAATGTCTTTCAACAATTTGTACTGAAGGTCACTGGTGCCAAAGCGACATACCCAGTAACGTAAGACGCACTCGATTGAGCTGTTTTTCACACCCGATGTATTTACGTTTGATGTAACACTACAACATCCTGTACGTGGCAGAGGAACAGACGTTGAAAATCTTTATTGGCAGTCATTTTTATGAACGACATCCACTCACCATTGGAATAAATTGCACATGTACTAATTAAACTTTTACTAATACAACTCATAGAACAAATCCCTTTTTTGTAATTTTATTTTATTGATCTGGGGGAAAGTCACTTGTTACTGATTATAAATTTTTTTCATATTTGTGGGCGGGCTGGAGAGGTGTTAAACAATAGCCTAGGTGGCATGGTTCATTCTAATTAAAATTATAATTAGATTTGTAAATCTTAATTCTGTCATCTAAATGGCGTTATACAAGCGTATCGCAGAGAAGCGAATTTACAATTTTATTAATATCAAATATAAAAATATATCGCAGTTTTTTAAATTGTTATACACTTACTTGAGATATTGTGTGATTTTTTATTTATTTATTTATTTATTTATTTATTTTTGAAGTATTAAGTAAGTATTATTTATTCATATTCATTTGCACAAACATGATGTACTTGTCACTTTCTGTGGTCATAAGCTGCAGACTATAGCCATTGTTCTGTGCCGTAATGGTCATGTATAAACAAGTTCTAGAGCGCTAAAAGCCCGAATCTCGGTCGTAAATTGGACAAGATTACATTAAGACAAGACATAATTAACATTTAGCAGGGAACCCCTCTGTCTCTGAGAGAGCTGTCCCGATAGAGTGAAAAAAATCCTCGTATGTTTGTTCGCTATTGGAGTGTTCGCTCATACGCGTATTTGTCATGCATTGAATTTCGTATTTCTGCCATAGAAGGACATTTATATTCATAGAAGTCCAATTTTTCCCTGGCTGTGCTACGTTTTATCTCTCTTAAAATCTCCTCAGTGTCACCAAAGTCCAGGGTATTGGAATAGGACCATTGATTCAGGGCTCACCACTCCACAGGGGGGCAACGAGGATCAGGACCATTACATGATAAATGAGAGAGAGAGAGAGAGAGAGAGAGAGAGAGAGAGAGAGGAAGGAGAGAGAGAGAGGAGAGAGAGAGAGAGAGAGAGAGAGAGAGGTGGTATGGTATGGTATGGTATGGTATGGTATAAGAAGTATTAGGAATTAGCAGATAGCAAAAGAAAACTAGTAAGCATATACGTAAATATTGATTGAGTGATGGAATCATCATTTGATTATCCGATTTTTTTTTATTTTATAACTTGTGAATCTAACTTTAAAAATACAAAAGTTCAAAAGTCCGCAAATAAGTGAATCAGACTGTTGTTCAGATACAAGAATAGTCATCAAAACAGACGGCTTTGGAACGAAGCATCGTCTTTTCTTTACGACAGCATTAACAAATCGAGGCTTACAAGAGAATATTTAATTGGACATCAAAACATGAGTCTGAGGCCTGTCTATTTACTTAGAGAATAAGTTGGTGGACGTAATGCTCAATAATTAATTTCCTTAAGGGGTGCAGACAGTTTACGATTTTGACATCGAATAAGCGATGCTTTAGATCGATCTGATTCTAAAGAGTCTGAACAATCGCTTTAGTCCTAATGCGGTGTGAATAAGGCTCACAATTATTATTATTTTTTATTATTATTTTTATCAATGCCCGACCCACATTTCTAGACATCGCCATTGATTATGACGTAAGCAAATTGTTGGGTGAGCCAATCTTTGCCCAAATCGGATTTTACAAGAATCGGAAGTCCGTGACCTCCCATCAAAGTATCCTCCATCAAAAAATAGCCATTCCATTGTTGAGTTTATCATTAAGATCACTTTGGTTGTATGCATTTGAAGCATTATGATATTTTTTTTTCTTCGAGATTTTTTTTAAGGTTGTCCTTTCACGTACTTTATTTGATTGTCAGCCGGAGCAAGTTCGCTAAAAGTCAGACAGGCAATTGCTTGGCGCAATGAACAGGTCATTGTTAACACGTAACGGTTGTCAAATTAACAAGCTGCACTTTCCTTGTTCAGTCTCAGAGATGTCCCGCTGATAATCAGAGTCACTTAGCTGTAATTAACACCAAACCATTTTCTTTGTGTAAAATTCGTACGCATTTTTTATTCATTTCGCTAATCCATTAATACTAATTTTTTATCTTTCCTAGAAGGTAAAGAAAAGAATGATATCGACATTGCATCAATGGGAGGGGGGGGTATTTCATAAAAAAATATTCAATATATATACATATAAAAAAAAATTCCAGACTTACGACTGTGATATGGGATAGTACAACAATTCATCCACAATATATTCACCTCCTAAAAACGTATTGAGACTTTGAAAGCAATAAATCTGGATAATGGCGTTTTAACCGCCCATAACAATAACGTACACACTACAAGCTGTCACAGCTATAGCTTCTCTCGTGATTTTAAAAAACATGTAAATTATAAAATACAGGACAATTTTGATATCATTTTACTATATCACTCTATTTCAGCCCTTACATACCCACGAGTCTGATGAAGACACCAAGAAAAACAGCCTCCTACAGGGATCCACAGAACACGGCCTCCTAGTGCGTGTTCGATTTGTCAAACAGTATGCAGTTATATAAATATTAATCATAATGTCCCCTGCCCACGCAACACACGACAAGAATCCTCCTGCATCCATCCGAATGAACCCCTCGACCATCCCCTCCCCCTCCCACGTACTGCGTGGAGACGGACGTCAATAACTGGTCTCACAGATTACTAGTATTCGGCTTGGATCGGGCCAAGTTTTCAAAAAATGGATGTTTTAAAGGCTTTCAAATACATATATATACATTAATTCTTTCGTTAACGTTAGAAATCTATAGGAGGAGATCATTTTCGAACAAAGCAATAAGAGCGGGAAATATTCGATATATTTAAAGCGACGGTATACTTCATCATTTAGTCATTGACATTGATTCAACCTATTCTATGCAGAACGACAATGCCAATATTAAAACAAATACATGTATATTCATTCTAACTGGTGTTGAATAGACCTCTACCCCAAAAAGTGTTAACAACATAGCAGGTACACGTATACCAGTATTCACGTATATCTTTCTGTGATAGAAATATTAGTAAACGAATATCTCTAAATGCGTTTCTTGTCGCACTCAAAGGGGTTCCAATCCCGGTAAAATTTTCGCATACATTGTAGCTTTTATATTCTTTCTTAAAGAACCATAACTGAAATTTTACTCTAATTTACAATATCAAACATTTCCAAAAGTATAAAGATACATGTATGTCAGAAGTGTGGAATTAGTCTTCTTAGCCTTGACCAGTTTTTACTATTTGGTGATGGGGTGGGGTGTAAAAGCGGGTATAAAGAATTTGGGGTTTGTTTGTTTTTTTTTTTTTTGTTTTTTTTTGGGGGGGGGGGGGGTGGGGGGGGCATTCTAAATGTATAGTTATTGTGAAGAAAGTATAGTATGTGTGTGTGGGAATGTTAAATTGAGAGGGGGGGGGGGTGGGGCTGGGGAGGAGGTGAGTAGAGTTGTACACGTAAACAAATCTCCTTGACATCAGTTCTGATTTATTGCTACCCTATAAAGTAAGCTGAAGGGCTTTATAACGCGATAGTCGGTGATAGTCTGTTAGAATTGACGCCGATCTCAATATCAAATCACGGACTTCTGTTTACAGCACTTTATAATTTTACGACGTAGTTCGGAAGTCCGTAATTGTTCCCTATTTGTTCGACCAGTATTGATCAAACAGTTTTTAAAAAAATCCTCAAAATTAAAGAGATATAAAAGAGCACTGTGTCCCAAAAGAGATTTTTGCTGAATGATTCAATATGTTTTATCACGATTTATAGGAATAGTTTCCGTTTTTGGCAGGTCGACAAAAATTGTAAAATGCAATTCAATCTTGAAATGTCATATAAAACCAGTTTAATTTTAGAAATAGAGACACCGGTTTTTTTCCCTCTTTTTATTTTCTTCTTTTTAAGGGGACAAGTGGGGGTTTTCCAAAACTTAATCATATCTTCAAGTGATTTTATATTATTTATCGTATAAAACATCACACGGTAAATTTACTAAATAATTCATCAACCTATCGAGAAATCTGAATAAAAAAGGAAAACAGTACTCACCAAACTCCGATATATATTCACAGATCTATCTCTTATGCTCAAATCATGACTAAAGGCATTTACTCCTTATGAACTAATTGTTGCAATTTTGTCACCACAAACTATTTCACCGCGCAAGTAAAAGCTTTTAGCCCGACGCTACCAGAGAATGCATTCAGATATATCGGTGTCGGAAGTTGTAAGTTACAACCACGTGATTTTAGAGGAGAGGAGGGCGTCCATTAGAATATCAGCAAGTTCTTCAGCTATATAAGTACGTCCTGTTTATGCTATTTTTCTATATAGTTTCTCGAAGTGTATTCTGACAAGGGGGACAAACAAATGAACATATTGAGAAGAGAGAAGAAAAAATATAGTCAGGAGCCAGAACATCAAATTCTTCATTCAAAGAGAGGATGTTGATTGCATCGATGGCGCTGTCACAAAAGGGACCCAATATTCCATTCAAAAAAATCTGTGTATAATCGGCAGCAAGTCTATTAATGAATGCGATGTTTGGCTAACTTATTGACAGTTTTCATGAATAGCTGGAGAAACAGTTCGGTTCTATACGGATGTGGAGAGAAATAGACGAGGGTGCCCTGTATATTGGTTTATTAATTAACGGTCGATGGACGCAACTAAAATAATTCTTAAAAATAGAGCAATACTGTCCGCTCAAATAAACCGAACTAGGTCTTAAGTTTAACAGCCCAACCGTTTTATGTGCATATGTTAGCTTTACAAAAACAAACCGCTACTATCTCTATTTTATGTTTTGTAATATCAATCAACAAATAATGCTTCAGTATCGGGTAGATTTTGGAGGCAATAACGACTGTGTCCTTAATTCAGGGGTGTTTTATGGATCTGCGAATTCCAATTTTTTTTTTTTTTTTTTTTTTTAATAATTTATTGTTTTTGTTCCATACATACTAATGTTGACTTTAAGAAATTCAGTTTTTATAAATTTTATACACATGCATACTCACTCACACACAAGTATATTTACATACATTATTCAATATTAATGGTAAATGGTTACTTTGCTTCCAAAAAAACACAAAATCCAAAAAAACAAAAATATGAATATGATCATATTTTTTAAAAATCTAAACAGAACGGACAGAACCAAGTATCAAGTATCAAAGCCACGTTTTTTTAGACTTCTGAGCACTCTGTTAATGATGTGATGCAAAGCAAGAGCCTTTAAGGAGGTTGGGCTTTATTACACAATTACACAAATTACCGATAGATTCAAGTCTGATATTTAGCTATATATAGAGAAAATTTCTAAATATTTTAGTTTTAATATTTGAATATTTTCCTATCTATCTTTATATTCTTCATAAGGAAATTAATATAGTCTGGAAATGGCCACAACCATCCAATTTATTGTATCAGATATCCATTCAAAAATTCACATGAAATAAAAATGTTTAAAAACCCAAGCAGAAACTAGAGATCACAATGAGACACTGGAATCAGCTAAACCGAAAATCCAAATAAGAATTTCCGATGTCTGAGAAACACTCTTTTCAAGTGTATTACTATATATACAATGGACACACAACTTGTGCCTGATGTATTTTGAATCTTTTTTTACTAAGGGCGGATTGGGTTATTTTTCCTAATGGGGGTTTTATTTCAGGTCGATTTTTCCTCAAGAATCTCTATTGTAGGTCGTTTTCCCGCAATTTTCACTTGAAAGTAAATCGTTAATACGGGCATATTCTTGTATAAATCAAGTCTAGAAATATGCCTAGGTCTGTACTGACTTTTCAATAATAAACATTTTTTTCAACGTAAATTTTTAAGGAATGTAACTAAAACCTTAGGCAGTAAACTTTCATTTTTTTTAAATAGTAAGCCCTATCCTATTAAGTAACTTTCATTTTTTTTAATAGTAAACCCTATACTATCAAGTAACTTTTATTTTCTTAACAGCAGGCCTTATGCTTCCGGTATTACATGTACCTTTAAGTAACTTTCAGTCTTTTAATACGTGTAGTAAGCCCTGTACTATCAAGTAACTTTTATTTTTTTAATAGTAGGCCCTATACTTTTAAGGAAATAAAGGTTTTACCGATTCGTGATTTCTTCTCTATTGTACGTAGTATGATAATGGGGAAAATACATTTACATGTAATTGTTTGATAACAAGTTTGAATTATCGTATGTACATGTTGATACGATACCCGAGATTTCATAATATTCGACGTAAGGCACGCCCCAGTTGTCATAAATTTTGTGCATTGCCTTACTAGTATAAGATTTTTAACATTTGATGTTAAAATACAAATTACGAATGACGCAAGTACAAATGTCAAACTTGCATCGAACAGATTAATGAATCAACAATTTACCCAGACTAAATTAATCTAACAGATGACGATCTAAAACATGATTAAATATAAATTTCGACGATACAGGCATGTACCATTGTTTTTGATAATGGGAGGGGAGACAGGCCTGACCTTAACAAACTGACATGAAAAAATATTCGCCAATCTTCAAAATCTTAATCCATGAAGTGGGTTACGGGCAGCGATACAATCATTAAAAAAAAAAACAATTCGCCAATCTTTAACACCCTACTTCATGGGGGGGGGGGAGGGGGGGGGGCTCGTCGTACCTATTACTTTTATGATAATTGTAATCTTTTTTCTTCCCCATGACTTTTCACGTACTCTACGAAAAAGTTAGGGAGTCTGTATCTTAGATATAAAAATGTCTGTTTTTAGATACAGTAAGAGGGGGGAGGGCAGCCTGAATTTAAATTGTTAACAATTAACATATTTAACGAATAACGCATTTATATAAAACATAATTACAAAATATTGAGCCATTTAGCTTTCTATACTACAAATCCTTAATTGAAATTCATTTTTTTTTAAACAGACAACCGTTTGTCATCCGTTACAGCTGTTTTTAATAGTTTTTTATTCATGTTGACATCAGAATTTTCTTTATCTGATTAAGATTATCTATATGACATTTTTATCTGTCTTTTCCATCAACGTTTTATTAGAAGCCAACCTTTTGACCAGATATACAGATAGTTTACCTTTCAGAAATTCTACAAGCTCTTGCAACATTCAGAAATAGGACATATATGACTTCAGTCTAATATACACATAGAGTTGTATCTTTGACATGAAAACAAAGGACAAGAAACTCGTTAATAAGTATACATTGTACTTATAACTAAATATGGTATACATCAAAGAATAGATATGATTATATATATTATATTTTTCAAATCCTGGGTATTTTACAACATTCTGTGCTGAAACTAATTGACACATCAACATCTTCCTAAGTCAAGGGTTTCTGATCCACATCGCTTTGTGAGAAGATGGGAAGATGACACATCAAGGGATAAAACTGCATTGTATATTGACAATTCAAATAGGTAGATCTTAAGTAGCAAGTATATGTATTGGTTCACACTGTTTGCAAGTCAAATATTAATAATTATGTTTACTAGTATGTGTAATGATAATTGTGCACACATATTAATCATCTGATCACACGTACAAATACGAGACAGCTAAATTGCGTACAAGATGGTTCTTTTTAAGATTCTCAGCTTCCTCTGAAAAGAGATTTGATAATAGTTCAAAATAAATTATATAAATTTTAGGTCACCTGGGTCACTCAGGTGACATACATTTATTGCAATTGTTCTTCGTCCGTCGTCTTGCGTCGTTTGTTCATAATTTTACATTTTAACTACTTCTTGAAAACTTTTTTATGTAAAGCATCTTTAGGATAAGAGGAATCTCATCTGTAAAATTATGACTCTACCACCCTCGGGACCTCATGAGCGGGACCAAATATGCATAAGAGCCAAATATTCAAACCCTCTCATATTTTGCTAATTTTTCATGATTTTTCAGCTTTTTAGACCTCCCCCAGCTAATTCCCTGCAAAGGGTTGACCTTCCGTACCGCGTGCATGTTGCACCATCACATGTCAGAAACTTACCGGTGTATAGTTTACATTATTACCTAAACAAAGGGATTTTATTGTTTTATTACAGATTAAATATTTTCGTCTATTTTGTACGTGTATTCAGGTTTGAAAGTGATCTATTGAATTGCCGGTCAATACACTGCGATCCATAAGACCGCCGGTCAATAGACTGTGATCTATTGGACCGCCAGTCAATAGACTGCGATCTATTGGACCGGTAACGAATTTTTGAAAAAGTGAAATTGCTACAAGATTAAAAGATAACTTTATTATGTTTATTTTACTATTGTTCTTAAAATAATTATTTATCTTTTAGGTCATCTTGGTATTAATTAACATTGAATTGAATGCATAATGGTATGAAAACCTTCACTATAATAGTGAACACAAAATACTATAAACGGAATTAGGTAATAAAACAAGTATTTAATGCCTGAACAGTCAATAGACCAGAATTTTTCCCTTGGTGCAGGGAACAGCTCAGTATGATCTATTGCCCTCGGCAACTGAGCTGTTCCCTGCACCTCGGGAAAAATATTCGGGTCTATCGACTGCTCAAGCATTAAATAATTGTATAATGTCCCATCCACCTACTTTTCGTGTTATTTTACCTCCCGTCTGTAACTTGCAATTTCACTGTGTAAAGTCAACGCAACAGTCATAGCCGCAGGTTTCGCATTTTACTTCTGATTCTCATGTACCTAACATATGGGGCCTACATATTGCATATCAATTTCAACAAGAGACACCCCTCTAACTAATGATAATCATTAAAAATCATTTCATGAATTTTAGCAAAACTCATAAGCCTTCAAGTACAGCAACTCGCAATTCTACAAAAATATTGTACTTTATCCGAAACTGTCCCTTGCTACCAAACATACCTATATCAATACGAAAAACATACCTATATCAATACGTACACATACCTATATCAATACGTACACATACCTATATCAATACGTACACATACCTATATCAATACGTACACATACCTATATCAATACGAAAACATACCTATATCAATACGTACACATACCTATATCAATACGTACACATACCTACACAAGGAGAGTCAGTCTGATACGACCAATCCCAATCGTTCTATATGTGAGCCGTATTTCTCCAGGATTGCCTCAGATTCATCTAAAATCATAAACTTTTTTAATTTATTTTAGTGTAAAACCATGATTGATATTCAACAATGCAACGTGACATTTTTTTTTTCTAAGATGAAAGGCATTAAGCTAGAAAGGAGATACATGTTGCATAGAATATTAAGCATACTCTAAAATGATTTTTTTTCTTTTTAATATAAATGCACTAGTTAAACTTCAAGCAGTTAAAGATATTTTTCACTTTTTTATGCAATCAAAGAATAACTTAATTATCAAACTGCAATAATCCAGGGTCAAACTTAATGAGCAAAATTCTTTATTAGTGTTCTTTGTATTTCAATTCAGGGCCAATAACCTTTTGGTAACTGGAATCCATGTTCTTGACAGGCTTTGAGAAAAGAGACCCCCGTCTCTAGGTAACCAATGTAGAGTAGCGTTTTCAAAACGTCATCAAACTTTCCTAATGACATCATGATGAATATAGCTTGCAGCTGTGACAAAAATAGCAATAACTTTTAGGTTTTTAATTGTCTCATTGCAGGGAAAGTTATCATTGAAAGCTAAATATACTGTCCTTTCTGATATATTTCATTTTATCAAATCAAATATACAACATGACTAATGTTGTATATTTGATTTGATAAAATGAAATATATCAGCAAGGACAATACTAGAACTCTATCGTAATGTGGTGTGTTTACCATCTGTTTGCCAGATATTAGGTGCTCTATCCACTTCAAATATATTTCTTCACATTCTTTGTCGCTTAACATCAACTGAAAAATGTTTTTAAAAATTCGAAAGTGTTAAAATCTGTAATTTAATCTGATAACAAAATAATTTTATCAGTTAGGCATTTAATTTTGAATCCTAATTTAAAGATATGAATTATATCATTCAAATTAGCCCTTTACATTTGTGGGTTTTTTATCACGTGATATACATGTAGTAGTTCAGATGAATGTGCTTACATGTATAATGTTATTAAATTTTAACTTTCATGAACGTTCATCATAATGTGATATATCTGAGTTGACTGCGACAAGGATACGTATCTAAGCCTCACCTTCGCCAGCCATGCTGCCTGTTGCCATTGGTCGTAGGTCTGTAGATATTTACATGCATCCAATACCTTACCCAGAAGACACAGGATCTCTACCCCCTCTGCAAAACACATGTAATGTATCATTTGACCGAAATTTGCCTCTTTATACAAGAAGTAATCGCATATTGTCGTACAAATATCTTTGAATGAGGACTGTTTGGAGATCACTACCTTGTAGTTTTCCCGAAATGATAAGATGTGTGGCTACAAGTTTTAGAGTGCTTTGTGCTGTTGTATTGGTTCTGTCACATGACATCAAACATGCTCTGAAATTATCGACAAAATTCAATAACACCAAAACGACGAATTAAAAGAAGAAAAAAAAACACGCTCTTAGTGAAATCACTAACTGTAAATAATCTTCACGATAGTGTCCGGATTGGAAGTCCGTTTCCAGTAGAATTTTAGTCGCCTCTTCTTCTCTTCCCATCATGGTGAAATGTTCTATACACTTCTGCCTGTGCTCTGTGGATGTTCTCTTTTTGTTGTGTTGCTCCACTCTGTGTAGCTGTTGTCTCTATTAGTTATATGAAAAAAAGTGTCTATCTGCTTACTGAATTTTGCATGAATACTAGTATATTATCATTTCATCTATTTAAGTATCTGTACACGTAAACAATCTCAACCCTTCTATTCAAATAAGGAACATCGCCTTTTCATCTTCCGATTTGGCGATATCAACTTTCTGAATAAATGATATCACCAATCTGAATAGGTGATACAAACTTTTCAATATGAATTTGGAAACACTTTTTCTGTAGTAAACACCACAAGGTTTCTTATTCATCAAGTGAGAATAAAACGCAATCTGACTAAAGCACGGACCTCTATTACGCTAGCGTACTAGAGGTCTGGCTGATTTAGTCAGGTTGGCATAAAACGCGTGTTACGTTTCGCGCGGGTAACCGTTTCTCTTTCCCAGTGTATTTCTGAATTTCTAAAACAAATGTTACGCGGATTCAAATATGTAATAAGCAAACAATAGCTAATTAGCCCAGTTCTTTTTTTTAATAATTGCAGTTACAACGGTGAAATTTAAAATCCCTTTTTTTAAAAATATATTCAGGACTTTATAGTTTAGTTTAAATTGGTGACATTTCCCGCTATAAAATTTCATACCAGTAAAGCTTACGAGGATCTTAAAGCAGGGGGGATTTTGGGGGGGAAGGGGGAGTTAAGGTAAGAGCCCCCCATCTAATCTCTGGAAAAGATCAAGGATCCGCACTTGTAAAGGGTATTTCAAATTAGAAATGCAGTCATCGTTACCAAAAAACAAGACTGGGATTGGAGGCAATCGAGTAGTATTCTGTCAGAACTATGAACAGCATCACTTCCGGTTTCTACTGTACTTCCGGTGGATGTCAGTGATTGGCAATCATCCATAGACAGAAGAAGTTGGTCTTTCTACAATGCATAAAATCTTATATCAGTGGCAAAATACATGTAGGTTTAGCAATGAAAATATCTACATTTACCCATCCCGTGTTTATAGTCTTGGGGTAATTAATATTATTGGTCAAAAATGAACGATTTGTTTAATAAAATGTATCTTTCAGAGGATAAATGTATTTTTTTTTAGATAATTTTTTTCTTTGCTTTTTTTCTGCAATTTTCAGAGAATCTTAAAAATATATTCATTTTGTGACAATGAATTATCATAACAGAATACATACTGAGTCTTAAAGATAAAACTAACGGATATTTTAATTGAGATATATCAAATAAACTGGCCATTTATTTCATAACTGGAGTCATTCATATTTCCTCATTACATTCGGTAAATCAATGCCGCCGCACACATCAGAAATATTTACTTCTACTTATGCAATAGCTACAAAATTTATGAATTTCAACTTTATTATTCATCATACAAAGATAAAATACACATACAAAATTGTCACGTTGATCTCTTGCACGAGATAAGAAATAAAGAGCCGCGGTCCAAAAGTTCACATCGAACTCGTCACCAAACACCCTAGAACAGGACCAGACAACTTAACTATCAATTAAAAAATTATAAAATAAATTTCAATATAGTTTAATTATATTTTTGCGTATCAGAAATGCAAAAAAGGAATAAAGTTCTTTTCAACTAAGAATTTAAGAAAAAATGATATTGAAATTTAAACATTACGCTTACCGTGCAGTTAGCAAACAACGTTGTCCAGTACTAGAGTTGATATGTGTCAAACGGTTCAATGTGTCCCTTTTTATAAATTGAAAATAAAAATGCAGAAATATTATTTTAAAGACCAGAATCTAATATAAGATGATATAATCTAAAAAAAAACACAGAGTCAAAGAGGAAAAATTAGTGGTTACCTGTCGATAAGCTGTAACTGATCGTCGATGCAGGGCCGTAGGTACTCTTTATCACTGCTCAGTCTATAGACCATGTCAGGAGAGCTGGCGTTTTGTAGCAGATACTTCAGTAATGTGGAGGCTTGGGCGGGCAGAGTATGGGGACAGAACTCCGTGTCTGCATACAAACCAATCATATATTTCAATCACATTAAAAATAATTGCATCAAATTATTGAATTGAAGAAAACCAATTATTTCTAAAGAAATACGGACCTTCTCCCTTCCCCTCCCCTCACCCCCCGAATAAAACTTACTCTGAATATAGAACATTTTAACCCAGGACTAAAAATGTATATTTTTGAAAGAATTTCATGTCGATATGATTTTAGCTTATTTCACTGAGTATCAAATATTATCAGATAATGAATGATCAGTCTAATTTAAATTAGCTCCTGCGTTTCTCATTTCTTGCGGCATAACACATTCTAAAACGTAAAAGCTATTTTCAATTAGAGTGAGAGATAACTCTTGCTACAAAGATATTTAGCCCCATCCCCCCCCCCCCCAAAAAAAAAGGGAATAAAACAAAACAAAACAAACAAAAAACCAAGAAAAACAAAACAATACACTCTGAGTAAACGATGAAATATTTGACCCAATTGCAATATTTACAATTCAAGTAAACTGCTTAGTCTAAAATGTAAATAAAATTTGGGTTATTAATATTTTGACACTGGTGTCACTGGTAACATATCTTTGATTGACAAGGCATTGCGTTGGAGTCCACTTTTAATAATTCCCATAGTTCTATTATTTAAAGAAAAACATTAATCAGATGCTCACTCATTAAATTCCGTTGAATCCATGAACACGTGATTTTTGATGACGTTATATCCACTATGTGGATACTTCCGTCATCCATCACCATGCTGATATGGTTAAGATCCGCCCATTCCATGATCTGTATTTTTGGGGTAGATTTATTGTGCTTAAATGATCTCAAAAGCTTCAACTGAGAAAAACAAAAACAAAATATTCATCACATAATAGGAAAAAGATTTCAATAAAAAGTTACGATAAATTAATATTTAAGGTTTTCTTCGCATTTTCTTTAGTACAACTTTATCAATAGGGCAGCAATACATGTACATACATTACTTGTGATGTGCGTTGCTTGGTAGGTTTGACGGTTTCTGACTTGCTTACGGATGGTTCATTACTATAAAGGCGATAGGTTGGTCGCTAGGAGGTGTAAAGCCATTGCATTGTGGGTAAGTGAAAATTGTTACGTAAATTACGTGGATTTTTCTTCTTCTTCTTCTTTTTTAATTTTTAAGTCTAATTGATTATTTCTTGCATTCATCTTTTAAGATAAACATTCATAAGATTATGCACTCTCTTTACAGATTTCTCAGATAATAAACAACAAGCACGTGCAGAGTGATTTTTTGTCCTCTGACCTGGTCCTGATTCTGGGGTAACATCCATACATCCATCCCCTGGTCGTACATCACGGAGAACCGATGGTCCGTGCTGGTGGGATGAAACAGAATGGTCCGCATCCCAGAGTACGGCTTAGGTGCACTGTAAAATACTAGTACATCAACACAAGCATGGCTGTACATGTAAAATGCAGTATTTTTGCATGATTTCGAACTCTTATACTAGTAAACCTATTACCTATCCATACCAACTGTATCACTAATTTCTCAAAGCATGTATATACGTATACCAAAAATTCTCTACCTTGGCAAGTTATTGCCCTTTTTATAGAAACATTAAAGATAGAGTGTAGGTTCAAAACCACATATTTACCACCTGTCATTTTCAATTCAGTCAAATAGAGCACCTTTTCATAGTTTTCTTGGAAGTATTCATGAGGTACAATGCGCCAGTGACGTCACCGAGTATCATGATATCATCTTTCATGGCGATGTGTGTCACTGACGACATGCCGTTAACCTGAAACAATAGGAATGTCAAGCCTACAAAAGCCTGCGAAACAGTTTGACCAAAAGTGTTCCAGAGCAAGGGTATGAAAAAAAAAACACAATAAACTTCACACTAATTTCATTTTCAACTTGTTTCTGAGTTATTGTTTTTGTTTATCGGATAATAAAACAGATAAGGTACTGTACACCATTGAGGAAGTCAACAAGATTCTCTCAATCGTATACTTTAGCTGTATAATAAAATATTTTTTCAGACAATCAGATAGCCGTTGCCAACAATTTGAAGGGGTAAGTTTTATAGAATCTTCAAAAAAGATTGAAAACATTTGTAAAATTTGCTTGCTATGCTTGGTACGTGTAGACGGTCAATTATTGTTACCGAATACACCAATACCTCAGGAGGAAAAATGGTGAGGTCGGAAATGGCTCGTTCCTCCAGCGTGATGCGACAGATCGCCCCGTCCCTGTCCGCCAGCACGCACTGTTCCCGGGCCACCCGCCGGCTCTCACGGTCATGCAGGAGGCTGAGGGTGGGGTCAAATATAACAGCTTTTACTAAACAATTGTTTGCAAAAATCATGAGTAAATGAAAAAAAAGTTAGAGAATATGGTACTAATAGGAAGAAATATGTGTATCGTACTTGTGTATGTCCGCTTGGCTCATTTCTGAGAAGTCTTTGTTGATAACATTGGGCGTTCTATGTATGACAACAGTCTTCCATGTAAACGTTGGTGCCCATGTCTAAATTTTGAGGAAAAAAAAAGTGTATTCCATATATAACATATCATGATAAAACTATATATCTTACAGAAAACTGAAATATAGCGGCGTTTGCCACTACATTTTTTTTTTCAGGGAGCTTAAAAAGCGTGTACAAAATCTATATGCGATTATTTGAATTCTCTAAATTTAATACAAAAAGTCTACAATTATTTACATGGAACATTTCTTTCGTGTTTTCTTCAATTACACTGGAACAATGCTGATATTTATAGTTATATGCAAAATTTCCCCGACACTGTATAAAAGTATTTGATTACTTAAGTAACTAGACATGCAGATTTACCAAAGCACGCGGGTGGTGGAACTTGTCGTGCATTTCTCTGAGCAAAGACTTGGTCTGTAGGCACCACACCTCCAGGCCTTGGGCTTTAAAGCTGATCACTGCGTACTGCCTGAATAGAGATAGCTAACTGAGTCAAATCCGTTCTATTATACCAAAATCCGGAAGTCTTCTGATTTGAACATATTTTTATTGTACAAAATACAATTGGGATTGGGCACAATTTCTATAACTTAGACCGCCCTCTCCCAATACAAAGATATGATACAAAATATGTGTACACAACATAAATAAAGGTCAGTGGATATAAAGGACGTATACATAAATGCAATTGACATGTATATAATAAACGGTGTACTAGTAGTTATAAGATCAGTTAAATCTTTCAGTATTTTTGATAAAATTATAAAGTCTTCTATTAATGTACCATCATTTCACTTTTGACGCGGTCGTCTTTGCGGCATCACTGTTCGACTTCTGAATCCATTTATAAAGGCATACTTGTATACTTGACTATTTGGCATAGGGAAGGCTTTGATTACCAAAACAAAAATCAAATGATTTGGTGATATATATTTTCATTTCTGCGCTAATCATTTTTTCGATTGACAAATTTTTATTTACATAATACCAGTAACCGATTTTCTGTCTGCTCGAATTCTTGTGATATAAAGATATTTACATCTACAGAGTATTATTTCCTCTATTTCTTACGGAAATTTACTTTTTCTTAACAGCCAGACAGAAATCTACACGCCCCGTTTATCGATTGGTCGAAATCTACAGCGGCTCAAACTGAGAAGAAACTGACAGGAGTGAAATTGACACGCCCTGTTTATCGATTGGTCGAAGCCTACAGCGACCTAAGAAAAATCACGGACTGCAAGAAATAATCATGATGATGTCAGACTCAAAGTCTCACTGGGGACGATTTGGATGTTTCTTTTAGCTAATGTACGTTATGTACATTAACAGTAATTTAGTGAATTTTACTTACTTTTGATAATCAATTTATTAATTAGTCTGAAGAAAGATGTAAATATAAATAATAAAATGCTTTCTTTGATGATTCATTTGGGTTATGAAGGTAGCGATCATTGCAGAAACAATTTAAATAACCCGCTAACGCGGGTTATGTATTTTTTCTGCAATGTCGTTACCTTCATATCCCGAATGAATCACCAAAAAAAGCATTTTATTGTTTAAATGATCAAATTAAAAAAGCTAAACACTAAAAACAAAACCCAGATAGATGTTCATTTATATGTTTGGCAAAAAAAGTTGCAAAAAAATTTTCACATCTTTGCCCAACCAAACTTAATATCATAGCATAACGAAATAAGTATACATTTTCAAATATGAAAGAACATTTTAACTAATTAATGAAATTGATTAACATGATCTTCGGTTTGACAACATCATAGTGTCTGAGTAACAGAAACAAAGTTGGAACATGGGTAACTGATGTTAAAATATTGTTTTAAAAGAAAAACATATATCCTATCACATGTCGCCTTTCCAAAGTACAATCCTGTGCAATCTATTAATTCTATTGATTGAAAATGTTACAGTAATTCGCTGGGGTTTTTTTTTTAATTTAATTTTTTTTTAGATTCTTTTTTAAATCTGTAGTAAACTAAGATGTATAAGGACCCACAGCATAGCAAAGATGATTGCAAAAAAAGGTTATTGTAACTTGGGCCAAAATATCAAGTTGATTTAACTGTCCCAGAAAAGTATAAGATGTCAGCGACACTTGGAGGGGATATTTTTTCACTCAGAAAAATATGTACATGCATTGTCAGGTGCCTGTGAAAGGAGTGTATTTTCTGATGAGAGTTATAATCCGCTTACCTGAGAGGGGATACCTTGATATCCGTGATTATGCTTTCTAGTTTATTTCGGTGTCTGAAAACCTCAACCATACCTGAATCAAAAATATGAAGTACACACACCAAATTAATAGGAATCTCCGAATGTAGGAAACCATAATCCAACAATGTAACAATTTGCTTAACGCAGAAGTTATTTTTGTTTTAAAAAAAAAAAACGGTGATTTACCATGGTATATTAATTGATTATACCCCTGTGCTTCTAAATCAACGAAGATTAAACTATTTCATCTAGTCAGCGTATAACGTGAAATATCTTTCGTGTTATTTGCCCATGACACCGGCAGCACTCGATTTTCCTCGCGTTTGATCTTGGAGCTCTGTCGCCTCGATAAATGCTAAGTCCGATAACTCGAAATCGTTTTTGGCAACAACAAATTCTGTATTGCTAAAAACGGAGTTTTCTTTGGTACAATAAATACATATTTACTGACTATTTGAACAGAGAGGATTCTCCTCGGGAAATATTTGCTGTCTCGGGGGAACAAATAATAGTCCTGCGTGAATTCATAGAATTTTTTTCAGGGAAGGGGGAATAATTGTGTTTGCAAAAGGGTTGCAAAGGAGGGTTTTTGGAGGTCTATTTTTGGTAATTTATGTGAATTCAATAAGTTTGATTTTTCCAGGGGTTTTGGATCCTCCTTTTAGGATCCGTGCATGATCTTGATATCGTCCTCATAGCCAATGTATCTATATACCTGACTGAATGGTGGTCAGCAAAATTTCGTTCCGGCCCATTGAACTGGAACCTCCACTTCTCGAACACGTCCAAGAAAACAGGGTGTCTTGATAAAGCCATTCGATCCCCCTAACAATAGCAACAATAAGATGGATTAATGAATCAGATATTTAACTTACGAGACTTGATGAAATATGCTATTTTATAGAATTTTACAGAATTTGGTGAATGTCATCTATTTTTGATATGGAATGAAATCAATACTAGTAATTCTAAAATTTCAGGACATTTTCTTCTTAATAAGTTGTTTTATGATATCAGTTAGGATATGTGGACCAATTGTTGATTCCCTGGCCAACCGAAGACTTTCACGAGCTTTCTAAACACGTGTAACATTCATTTAATGATAGACAACAAGTACATTTAAAAATGCATGTCTCAAATAGCCGTGATAGTTATGATTTTAGATGTATTACCACTAGCTATTTGAGCGGGTATAAACCTATATGATTTCTTTCGTTTGAGGGACGAATTAGACAGAAATCAATTTCTACTTGGTATAATAATGAATTAATTATCCGGATATATAAGGTTTTCATTCGAATACCTGTTTGTGTCACCTGGTTCTTAAGAACCGGTTTATCAGCAAGGCTATATAAAGAATTACTCAGGTGTTAAATACCAGTTTAGGACGACACGTACAGCGGAAAGTTTAAATTCGGCATGCAGAACGAGGAGATGTCGGGCGGGGCTCAGGCAGACATGCTACAAGCCATTCTCAACAAAATGAATGAACAGAAAATGGACATGGAGAGTACTATGGCAATGCAACTTGATAATTTTAAAAGAGAATTACAGGGGGCAACTTCCTCCGTATCGTCTGAAGTGAAGAAGTTAAAGTCAGAACAAGCGATAGTCTGGAAACATCCAGGTAACAAAGATCAATTTGAACATAACGAGAAGATTATTGATACGTTGACGCAGGCTTCGTGGGCCTTGAATAACAATAAATATGATTATTGCAAGGAACTTATTCATGAATCAGTTGAACTTTGTAATAAACGTAACAAACTTATCAAAATGGCTGATGCATCACCTTGTGGGTGGAGTACAGTGAAAAATTATGTAACCAATCCATTGGCTGACGATTCGGATGACGAAAAACGAATGTTTAAAGCGGAAAATAAAGCCATGAAAGAAAAGAAAGAAAAGGAGAAGCAAAAAGAAAAACTGAAATCTAAGAGTAGCTATTCTAATGTTAGGAGCAGTGCTCCTTATTTTCCTTTTCCAGCTAGACAGCCTTTTCGTGGCTCAACGCCCTTTGGCTTCCCCATCATGCCAGCTGCATCCAGATTTCCCATTGGCTGTTTCCACTGCGGAAAACCCAATCACCAAAGAAAAGAATGCCCAGAGCTTAAGTTCGCTAAATAGAGAGGCTAAACAGTCTAAAGAATCATCTTTGATAAAAGATAAGTATTATGATGGAAAAAGTTGTGTTGATGAGTTTAACGAATGCTATGAGTATAAAGAAGGTGGCAAAGTCTCTGTTAGAGGGCGATTAAAATCAAATATTGAATTTTGGAAATGCATTGATGCTTGTCATTATATCATAGATACTATTCAGGATGGTTATAAAATACCTTTTTATTCTTTACCACAGCAGAGCTTTTCGCATAATAATAAATCTGCTTTACAGGAAGATGTTTTCGTACAGGGAGCAATAATGGAGCTATTAGAAAACGGTTTGATATCCGAACAAAATACAGAGTTTTTGGTTACTAATCCTCTTTCTGTTTCAGTGAACTCCAGTGGGAAAAGAAGGCTTATATTAGATTTAAGGGAAGTTAATAAGCATGTATGGAAACAGTCTGTGAAATATGACGATATAAGAACCGCTCTTATGTACACAAATAAAAATAGTTGGTGTTTTAAATTTGACATCACAAGTGCATATCACCATGTAGATATTTTTCCTGACCATAGAAAATATTTAGGATTTTCATGGAAATTTGGTGTTCAAGATCGATATTTCTGTTTTAATGTTTTGCCATTTGGTCTCACATCTGCGCCATATATTTTTACTAAACTCACACGACCCTTAGTTAAGAAATGGCGTAGAGAAGGTAAAACTGTACGTATGTATTTAGATGATGGGTTTGGCTGCCATAGTAAGTATGACGAAGCATGCAAAATATCCAAAGAGGTACAGTATGATTTAGTTTGTTCAGGTTTTGTGCCTAAAGTGGAAAAGTCCATGTGGATCCCTTGTCAAGTTATCGAGTATCTTGGTGTTGTTTTGGATTGTAATATGGGGAAAATTTACATTACTGAAAAGCGTGTATTTAAGATTCAAAAAACAATTTTCAAAATTGAGCATTTTATGAACCAGAATTGCAGAATAAAGGTAAGACGACTAGCAAGTTTAGTTGGACAAATCATATCTATGTCTGTTGTTATCGGAAGTGTAGCCCAGTTAATGACCAAATGTCTTAGTATTGACATTGTGTCTGCTCCAACATGGAATAGCATGATTTTAATTTCTGAGGAAAGTAAAAAACAGATAGGTTTCTGGAAATCGTCTTTAGATATGTTGAATAGAAGGGATATGAAAGTTAAACCAAGTTCTAATCTGGTAGTGTACACAGATGCAAGTGATACTGGTTATGGCGGTTATTGCGTACGGACAGGTAAAAATGTTTCTCATGGTTTATGGGAAGAATCTGAGAGAATTATGAGTTCCACATAGAGAGAATTGGCCGCGGTGGATAGAGTTCTTCGGTCATTTGTACAATTTCTCAAAGGTGAGAATATAAAATGGTTTACAGACAACGCAAATGTTGTTTCCATTGTTCAAAAAGGGAGTATGAAAAACAACTTACAAGATCTTGCAATGAACATTTTTCAAATTTGTTTAGAATATAAGATTAGTATTGAAATTGAATGGATACCAAGAGAACTCAATGAGCAAGCAGATTATTTGAGCAGAACTGTCGACTTTGATGATTGGGGTATCGTGAAAACTGTTTTTGATGACCTATCACGGGAATGGTTCCGTATGATATTGATTTACTAGTATTTGCTTGTGATTACAATGCAAAAGTAGATAAATTTTGTTCCAGGTATTGGAATCCTTTTACGTATACAGTTGATGCATTTACTATTAATTGGACAGGTTTGAATGCATGGATCGTACCGCCATTTTATCTTATTCCAAGAGTTTTGGAGAATTTGAACGAATGCAAAGGATATGGAACATTAGTAGTTCCGCTATGGGAATCATCAGCCTTTTGGCCAATTTTAATTTCTGAAGTTTACAGGTCACATATTGTAGATTGGAAGGATCTTCCAGTAGCAAAGGAGTTTTACACACGTGGTAAACTCGGATCTGGTATTTTTGGTAAAGAAGATTTAAAGTTTAGAATGCTTGCATTTGTTTTTGATTTCAGAGTTTGATTTCAAAATTGTTTTTCGGCAGTTTTAAATTCTTCAAAATAAACAAATTTATTGATTAATTGGGAATTATTTCCCATAAACTTGTATGAGAAATATCAGGCAATTTGCGCTATGTTGTAATAGAGATAAATATTTTATCACTATGGATTTACTGAAGTTTCTTTCACCACATTTGTGGTTTGCCATTTGGCAAGTTTGGTTTTTTATCAAACTGATATCTTCATTTCTGAAGAAAATGTGCTGAATATCTTAATTAAGCTGATATGTAGATATAAATATATGTATTTTTATACATATCCGGTAGATAATTTCAAAGCGAAAAAATATTTATTGGTGTTCCTTTACAAATTTGTTTTTTCAGGTATTTGAAAGAGATTTGATTCAGTTGCCTTCAAAGTTGCGTGAAAAGGTGTATGCACTTCCTGGGATTATGCAAGCGTCACGAACGGATTCAACTATAAACAAGTATTGTAACAGTTTCCTGAGTGGGCAAAAGAACAAGGAATCGAGGAAAGTAAATTATTTCCTTCAAAACCTTTACATATATCTATTTATTTAGCATGCTTGGTTCAACGGGCAAACTCTCCATCCCCTATTGTTGACGCATTCTATGGAATCAAATGGGCTCATGATCTTGTGGGATTCAATTCTCCGACTGACAATCAGTTTGTTAAAAACATTATGGAAGGTGGGAAACGTATAGTGGCAAAACCTGTTCAAAACTGTTGAAAAGTTACGTTGTATGTATTTGAAACTGTTTGAATGTAATAATCTTTATAATCAAAGAATCATTTGTATGGTCTTGTTGGCATTCGCTGGATTGTTACGTAGCAGCGAACTCATAAATATCAAGATATCTGATATTCAATTTTTACCTGATCATATTGAAATATTCATCGAGTCTAGTAAGACTGATATCTACAGAGACGGTACAAGAGTTGTTATAGCAAGAACATTTTCATATATGTGTCCTGTTTCTAATTTTGAATTGTATCTTCGTTTAGCTGGGAATTAAGACGATTCAGAGAAATATGTATTTTGTGCTATTTCGAAATTATGGACTTCACAGTTTGCGGTCAGGTGGAGCGACTGCGTCGGCAGTGAGGGGAATTCCGGACAGGATATTCAAGAGACATGGACGTTGGCGTTCGGAATCTGCTAAGGATGGATATATCCAGGATCCGCTTAGTGAACGTTTAAGTGTTTACAAAGAACTTGGTTTATAATAGTTGTAATCATGTTGTTTATTGATTATATTGTATTTTTTTGTATTGATTTTTCTGAATATATATGAAGTTGGATTACGTTATTATATCCTATATTAATAGTAGCATTAGTTCCCCGTTCTTTATATTTACATAGCTGAAGCGTGTCGTTGCTAATTCCACACAATGTGTTGTTATTTACTAGTATCATAGTATTCAGCTTTCATTTGGAAAGTAATGAATGGATTTAAAGGAGAAATATGATTTCTTTCGTTTGAGGGACGAATTAGACAGAAATCAATTTCTACTTGGTATAATAATGAATTAATTATCCGGATATATAAGGTTTTCATTCGAATACCTGTTTGTGTCACCTGGTTCTTAAGAACCGGTTTATCAGCAAGGCTATATAAAGAATTACTCAGGTGTTAAATACCAGTTTAGGACGACACGTACAGCGGAAAGTTTAAATTTTCAGAATTGTTTTATTAAAATAAATAAATCATGTGATCCAACTTTATGCCATAATTATGTGTGTGTACATTTAATATGCCAAATATTAAATAGCTGCAGCGTGTCGTTGCTAATTCCACACAATGTGTTGTTATTTACTAGTATCATAGTATTCAGCTTTCATTTGGAAAGTAATGAATGGATTTAAAGGAGAATGGCGATTTGTTTGCTAAAATGTATGCTACTCATTTTTGCTGAATTTGACGCCGCTGCAAACCCGTAACTCTAGAATAGTATTTGGAATATCCACTTACTGTTATAATACTGAGCCCAAAAAAGTTGCTATACGGTTATAACAAATTGAAAATACGATGTATGGTTAAGTTCTAACTTACTTTACTGTATTTGAATGAACACTGAGTTCTCTTTCAATATGTCCAGTTTGAATGTCGAGTATTAGAATTGCCCCATTGTCCAATCCTAGAAGATAATTTGGAAAAGAGAAAACGAATTATAACAGTGTGGTGATTGTATAATGAAAGCTGATGAAAAACAATGAAACAAAAATTACTGAACTGCAGAAACGAAACTTGCTAAAGTATCAACATGTTTGAATTTTTTCTGCACGTCTACATTGTACCAAAACTAATAAATATTATATTTCTGATCTGCTCTTAGCAAATCGATACACAAAGCGTAGTGATCTTCTTATACTTGGGGCGGATCAAAGATCTAATTTTAATTAGATTGTATGGAACCAAAACAGCTGAGGCCTATTCGGCGGGGCTAGCCCTTGCTAACGTTGTGTTATAAGGATATTAGGCAATTTTGGCATTTTCTAACAAGAGCCCACTTTGCAGAAGAGGCCTCATTATAAATGATTGTACACTGTACTTCGCCATACCCAGCGCTAGAAGGGCTTCCTTGGGTTTACTCTCCATGCCATTTATGGTGGTCAAAGGCTTCTGCAAGTTGGATTTGATAGTACTTATGTAAGAAGGAAACCCTTTGATCATCCCCGTCAGCAGAAAACGGTTCCCGTCCATGAGCAAGTTCTTCTGCCCTTTGACGCTAAGTCCTGGAAGCACGTCTTCTAATATCCAACCGCTGTCCTGAAGTTGGGAAATAATAACCGGATAAGAAGAAGAATTAAGCTGAGAGAAACCATTGACCCAAGTCTATTTTGGTTATTTAAAGATGAAAATTTTCTTTAAAAAATTATTATTTTGCGTTTAACGAGGTTGTCTCATTCGTGAACGGAGGCCATCGCACAGGTCAATTTGAAAAGCGATAGGATGAGGCCTGAAAATTACTCCTAAAATACTACATGTAGTATTCGTACCCGTGTATTAACAAGTTCCCAGAGCAGGATCTTGCCGTCACTGAAAATGAGCGCCGCTCCTGTTTCAGAGCCCGGATGTACACAGAATCCATAGACAGTGCTCTGGTTACTGAGGCGCACGGCGTCCGACTGCCATATCAAGTCGTAGGCTATATCTGATCTCTCTGATGGGGCTTCTACGTATTCTTATTAAGAGAAAAAACAATATAATTTTCCAGCTGTAGTTTTAAAAGATTTTTAAATTTAAGGTACTTCACTACATCGAGACTTATACTTTTTAAGACACTACGTCACAATATGGCGATTTAAATGTTTTGTTAAACTGTTTGTATCAATCGATTCAGATGTATATCGTCATAGCTCAGTGGTTAAAGTATCAGGCTTGTGAACCGTAGGTCATGAGTTCGAATCCACCTGGGGCTTTTGTTTATGTTTACCGAATGAATTTTTTTAAAACATTATTTTTTATCTAAAATTGCACATTTTTTCGCCCATTTGACATGTATACTTCTTATCCATCTTGCTTTCTATCATAATCAAGTAATTTTCTGCTGATTTGAGAAACTATTTCACGGTGTAGTGAGGCACCTTAAAAGAATAAAAAAGGAGTCAAATGATTTTTTTAAATTATACATGCGGTACATGTAGTACTGCATACCGTGAAACAATATCTTGTACATATAAGATATGCTACAACATCGGTAATTGTATCAGGTATATATTGCAAGTCAAAATCATACCTATCTTTTTATTATATGGTATATTGTATTCAATTAAGCAAGTTTGAATGAGATGGGACCAGAAGTTGTTTAACTTAAAAAATAAGGTTGAAAGTTGATCGGGGAATGGATGCAAAACTACAATGTAGCTCCGTGCCATGAAAAGGAACGGTTGTACAATTAAGTAGGCGAGTCCTTTTACCAGGAAGTTTTATTAATAAAATAAAATAAATTATTAATAAAAGGTTTGTTCGAGTTGGTTCGCGTTTATTTGACACAGTTGTGTTAATGCGTGTTTCTGTTACCTTAGAAACAGATGTGTTTGGTTGGGTTTTGTTACCTGAGGAACCAGGTATGTTCAGCTAGGTTGTGTTACCTGGGGACACAGGTGTGCTTGGCTGGGTCCTTTGGCTCTCTGTGTAAGTACAGTGTGACTTATCTTGGCGTCGGACACGTATAGTGATGCAGCCATTCTCATGAAGACAATATAGGACATCCTTCTGTTTACATGGTAACACCTACCATAACGTTGACAACAAACATCGTGTGTGAAACCTTTAATCTTTTGAGATATTTCGGACACGTTCAAATTATATTTTTTATGGAATCTGTTTTATTCCTAGAGAATCAGTTATTGTGTCTAGAAATATAAATCATATACATGTAATTAAGGTACCTCACTACAACTAGATTTGTACTTTTTTAAGAAACTTGGTCACAAGTTGGCGATCTACATGTTTTGTTAAAAATATTTGTATCAATCGAGATGGTTGTATGTCGTCATAGCTCAGTGGTCTGTGTAAACCGCAAATCATAAGTTTGAATCGACCAAGGGTGTTCATGTTTTACTGAATTAAATTTTTAAAAAATATAATTGTTAATTAAAATTGCACATTTTTCGCCTATTTTACTTATATTCTTCTTCTAATCCATCCTTTATCTATCATAATCTAGTAATTTTCTGCTGATTTAACCATTAATAAATTTGACTGACCCGCACAAAGAAAGACGACTTGGAGTCAAGCCGAATGGTGGACACAACGATACAGACTTCGACGTCGATGATGTCTACTTGAGTAGGGTACACCATAAAGACCACGTGACGAATGCCCGGATGATAGACGACCTGTAGACACTGTGACGTCTTGTCATCCTCCGAGACGCTTTTCCTGCTGTTTGAAAATTATCAACAATTCTGATGAAAATACTGTATTTGATGACGTAAAAGTCCCTTTTATCCATTCTTAGAAATCGAAATCTTTAATGACCTTCGACCCCCGCCCTTTGAAAAAATTCACACAAACAACAATGTGCATATCATTTATAAAATCATTAAATAAAAATATAACATTATTTGATTAGTGACAATAAATGTGACGATATTTCAATCTACCTTGATCTAGAATCGGCACTTCCCGTGATGAGAGACGTTGTCATATTTATGAATTTGTTCAAGGAAGAGGAGTTTCTTCTTAAACCTCCGGAGTCCTCACCAGGTTGTACTGTTTCTTTTGCTATCAAATCATAGATTCAAGGTAGAGGAAGAAACAGAGAGAGAGAGAGAGAGAGAGAGAGAGAGAGAGAGAGAGAGAGAGAGAGAGAGAGAGAGAGAGAGAGAGAGAGAGAGAGAGAGAAAACTATCTTACAAGGTCCTGTTGCTCCATAAAAATTGATTCGCCTGTATTTCTGAGATGGTGCAGCTCTTGGCTGAAGGTCATCAATCATCAGGATAGAGCTGTCGTCACACAGAACTGTAAAAGAAAATGAAATTAATGAAAAGCCCATATTACATTTGTATCTTATTAACCTATATGTAATGCTAAAATTCACATAAACCTTTGAGAAATAGACATCAGACACACCTTCCTATAAATCACGTTGTCAATTGTCCATTCATTACATGTTAAGAATAAATGTAAAAAAAGGTGTATGTACGTTGAAATTGAGGTTTTTATTGTTGTTTGTTGATTTTTTTGGTTGGGGGCGGTGTTTGTAAATGACACTCAGGAAAAAAATCCTGGATCCGCACCTGTGTTCATTGATCCACCCAAGACGTTAATCTTAAACGCATGTTAATCCACAGTCTATGATTGGACGGTGGATAAGCTTAAAAGAAGTTGGATTGCACAAGCTGAATTATTTGGGGGGCTAACTTATTCCAGTTTCTTCCATGTAACTTTACTGTCGCTAACCCACGCTCAGTACATTTCGCTTACGCTTACATGCTGGGCGTATGCGAGAAGGTTTCCTACGATGATCTAACTTACAAATGGCATTATTTCTGTTGAAAGGATCGATGGATATGTTTGAAACAGGTTCTGAAAACGAGGTTCTCCATAGTTGTGATGAAGTCAGAAAATCCCACATGATGACATCACTTTTGTTGTATAACACGAGTATTGATGCTTCGCTCGTTTCTGGGTTTGTATTCCATGTAATATCTGATTGAAAACAAACGCAACAATGAAATACATGTACATATATACAGAATTTAATTTAATTTCCATTTTTCTATGCTAGTTTGGGCAAAAAAAATATAGTTTTTAACTTACCTCGCACCGACCGACCATTACCGGAAAACGTTGATTTGAGTTCTCCTTTCGTGACGTTCCATATGATGACGTCACCTGACGTATCGCCTGCTGCTAATGTCAACGTGTAGGGATTTACTACAACGTCATGGTGTGTGTCCTCAGGTTTCCATTTGACCTAAAGAGAGTCAATCATTTAACCGGGCATTTGTATTTGAAATTTAGATAACATGGTACTTTCGCATCAGTATTATTATTAGTAACTTATCAACCTAGCTCAACGTCATTGTCGTCAGATGGGAAATAGTGTTACACATTGGCTGTGTATTACAATTCTCAGTTCGATCAATGGGCACTTAATTCAAACTACTACGCAAATCTCTTGGAGATTTTAACCAACAGTCCACGCAGAAAATATATAAGCGAGGTTAAACCGGATGCTATGGGGAAAATTCAGCCTGCGCGTGAGCTAGCCTGGTTCCTGTGTGTAATGGGTTGCTCAGGGAACCAGGCTAGCACACGTTTATCTGAATCGGGATCGGGATTCCGTGCCATATGCACAAATAAGTTCAAAGGCGCTGTAATTGTAAAGTTGTCGGTAAACAGTACAGAAACAAAGTATTCCTTTTAAAGAAATGATTGGCATGTGATATGAACTATCAGTATTATGAAATAAATTAATGTTATGCCGAAACTACAATATGCATCAAATAGCATAATTTGCAATGTTTTGTTGTTTTCCGAATACACATGTAACTTAACATTACTTTTATAGTAGGCGAGGCTAGAGAACTTCCCGATTAATATTTTTTAAGCATTTAAGTATAATGATTGAATAATTATGCCACTGTATGAAAGTTTAAATCTCAAGAAAAATGCTTCAAAATATGAGAATTTTAAATTTACACAAAGCTGTCACTGCAATAGTTAACAAAGTGGTGCGAATTGTAATGTGTGCGCAAATAGTAGAATCCACCGAATGCCTGATATACATGCAAACTTCATTCATCGATAGATCATAATTATTTTAGAAGTATGAACCTTTTAAATTATGATATAAAAAGTCAGGGCTCTACATACATGTATACGTAATAAAACGTACAAATTTAGTGGTTAAAAGCAGAGGGCTAGAGTCGGTGGAATCTCTGATAATCTTTAGACTTTCACGTTTTCGTTGGAAACACATGCAAATGGTCCACGTATTGTAGTCCTTTTTTAAAGGACAGCAACTTGTTTTACTATAGGCTTGTGAATTGGGGGGCATTAAATACAGATACATACACGTACATGTACAAAGGTCAATTTATACTGTATGCTGTATTTATTTTCGAACGCCATTTAGACTTTTTATTATTAGGTGTATGCTAATTTTGTTCCATAATGTACCTTTGTATGCCTGTTGGGACCAAAATTGGAAGAAATAATGAATTACATTTACTTACTATGGATATAAAATGGTTACCACAGTAACATGTGATAAACGAGTGGACCAAGTAGCTTTTAGGATGTAAAGTGGTAAACAAAATACCTGTTAAATCAACCGTAGGAATTTTTATTATGTAATTTCTGTTCATTAATAACCCTTGAGTAACGAAAAAAAAACTAAAAGCTTTATAATTAGCTCCAGAATCTTATTCAATTTAATGATTTTCTTAATATTTGTAAATTCAGATTTCTTTTTTTTTCAGTAGATTTGACAGCATAAAACTGACCAAGCAAGAGCAAAGTTGTTACTGTAAAATGTATAAAGGTAAAAAAAAATATTTTACATATCGCAGAAAACTAAAAGTGCATTATTTTCTAGTATTAATGAAAATTATATACCTTTATATGACTACAGGATGTATGTGGTTAATTGTTTACAGTGTAATTAAGAGACCCTTGTTATATATTTCCTGCACTTTTAGTTGATATAAGGTAGGGTGTAGATGTATTTTTGTTTAGTGAAAAATATGTGCCCGAGGGTGTCTGTAAAAAACATATAGGTCTATACTCACGCAAGTGACGTTTTCTTTGTGGATACCAAGAACTTGAGTAACCTTGAACAAAAACCAAGAACTTGAGTAACCTTGAACAAAAAGTATGTCTTCTCTATTCTTATCAAAATGAATTTTCATTGAGTCAATAATTTTTTTTCAATACGGCTCTGTTACCTGTGAAGAAGCTAGATCCGCCACCACTACGTAACGATGTGATCCGTACCCCACTAGTCCGCACCAGCCCCTGTGTCAAATTCAGTAAACATAATATCAGTCACTGTACACTACTATATCATAAAATAACTGATCAGTTATTTCAAGAGGGCTAGATTTTTGTGGTCATTTTAGACTATATCAATTTTATTTAGGAAGAAGACCTCTGTATAAAAATATAGAAAATATTAAACCTTCAAAAAATATATGCTTTAGATTTTTGTTTCTATATTGGATGGCTAAAGAATCATTATCTCAAATCATAGGGTGATTTGTTCTGTGATATGTTGATCACCCAGCCGCCATAAAATACGTATCACTGCATATGTTAAAAGGACGAGAAAGTACGTATCTATATGCACAAGTTTTCATATTCACTCTTGATTTAAAATCTGTTGTTTTTTTTGGGGGGGGGGACGCTTTATTGTTTTGTGTGATTTTTTTTTTTTTGAATGGATGTAGTTTTCATTCTTATCTGTGATCTCTTTTGAAAATGTATTGTTTAATTGGTTTCAATAAGAACAAATTACATTTGAATATTCATAAAGTGGACTTGATAATGTTGTATTTATCAAACCCCAACTATTAGCTGAATTTTGTTAATCAGCAATTAAAAACATGTACATGACATCTAAAATGTGCAAAACAAAATTCAGTACTCACGTGCATATCTCATTGGAACTGAGAGAGAGAGAGAGAGAGAGAGAGAGAGAGAGAGAGAGAGAGAGAGAGAGAGAGAGAGAGAGAGAGAGAGAATGTTGTCCAGTTAAGCAGCAATTGCATGACCAGATATTCAGGAAAAAACAAAAAAAGATTTATACAGCTTCCTGAAGACTGATAAACCGAGAGGTGTTAAAACATAAAACAAACGAAAAGACCTACAATGTACATAAGACGACCGGAGTCACGTGTACACTTACCAGTCACATGCCCCCCTGTTCTGTGTGTGAGAAGACGTGGTGATGATTTTGGAGGAAAGATTCATTTCAAATCAGCAATCAGATTCGGAGTATATTTGATACGTTTTAAAACAATAAACAACCGTACACAAGCAACTTGTTCATACGAGTAGAGATATATCTATCTTAGTCCACATACATGTACCTTAGCCGGGGTGCTGTATCTTCAGCTTGTTTAACGACGAGGTATTTATCTGATAACAATAGCTCATTTCACATACAGTTGATATACCGCGAGTGCGCTCTCTCTCTCTCTCTCTCTCTCTCTCTCTCTCTCTCTCTCTTACTTAATCAATTTATGTAAATTCAATTGTAACATTTTTTTCCAAATTCAAATGTCAGTTGTCAAGTTACAAGCAACATGCAGATCTAGAAATATGTATTTTTTGATAATGTTAAATTTTTATTTCTAAATATTCAGTTTTACGATTTGTCGCTTGCAAAATTTGTTTTCCCTCTCTAAATGTATTTCGGCGTTTTAAAAAGTTTTCATTGTATCGATTTTGACCATATAATAGTGGGTTTTGAAATGTTTTTTTAACCAGTTCCGCTAAAACTTTATGACTTGTTAACATCACCCAATATTTTAACCAACTGCACAAATACTCAATATAATTTAGATGCCGTTGTCAATGGAGGTGTCCCATGTATCTTTATAAAGATTCCTCAAAAAGCCCCAAAATGGTTACTTTGCTCGCACGTAGTAAATTTGTTTTACTATAGTAGTGGAAAAGGTAGTAAATGTTTGCGTACACAAAATTTCTACTAAAAATATCTTTGGTCAGTAAATTGCTTTGATCCTCAGAACTCCGCCTTTTCCTCTCAGTAATTGGTTCAGATTCACAGGTAGGCGGATCATCGGTGTGTTTGGCAGCTTTGATGCCACACAGGTAAGCTTGAACCCGATAAATTCGAGCAGAGCGTGCATTGGCGCGAAAACCAATGTGTTATAAAAAGAACTACAAGCAAAGCTAAGGAGTATTTCGCCTGAGTGCGGGAAGGGACGTGGAAGCTTGATAGAGGTAAGATTATGCTTTGATAAAGTTAAATTATAATATTATAGTTTTACTAACAGCGTGCCAGTTTGCTTGTCGGACCGTGCTGAAATTTTGTACGCTGTTTATCATATTACTCATCGATTGGTTGTTCGATTTCATTGAAGTTAATACTAATTTGCATATCAAGCACAGAACCCAGAAACGCACTGGCCAATGACATTACATGGTTTTTGGGGTAGTGAATATCAACACGTGGACAGTATAAAGCTTGTTGTTTGTTAAATGTATTGAATGTATATGCCTAGAAATGTGATTTATAGTAGTATGCCTACACCATTTTACTCGGACCTCCTTGACGGGGTCTTCTGCATATGGTACTAAAAGTTACATACTGTTTCATCAATTTTCATATCGGTAACAAAACGCTAGAAAGGGGAAGATGGACAATGTAATCAAATGAAATAAACGTCGCATTAATCGAATACTCCCCGGTAAATCTATTTATACTGGAAGCGGAAGCGCTCTTGCATGAAATAACCAGTCTTGAAGTAAACCAAATATTACGAAAACTATCGGATAGTTACGAAGTTATAAACGTAAAGAAATAAATTCAACAAACAACAGTCTTTATACTGTCCACGTGTTGATATTCACTATCAAAACATCATGCAATGTCATTGGTCAGTGCGTTTCTGAGTTCAGTGTTTGATATGCAAATTAGCATTCACATCAATGAAATCAAACAACCAATCGGTGAGGAATACAATAATCGGCATACAAATTTTTTAGCCCGGCCCGACAAGCAAACTGGCACGCTGTTAGTAAAACGATAATATTGATAAGTTATTCAAGCTTTTTAGGGTATCTTTTTAATTTGACATTGGTAAATACAAGTTTATAGTAATAGTATGAATTGAATGATTTAGAAGAAATTCCACAATGTAATAAAGTTATTTTCATGCTATATTCTATAAATGTAAATTTTTCCGATACAATTTTTTGGTCTGCATGGTTTGCTTGTAACTTAATACACCACAGAGAACCTGAACAGAAGTGTTTTGTTTTTTTTATAGATGAAGTTTATACTGACGACTTTTCTGGCTCTGGTCGTGGTTTCGGCCATATTTGCTCAGACCGGAAATGATGTTGCCGACCAAGGACTCGCAGCCGGAACGGAACTGGCGCAAGCAATCGCCGACAAAAACTTCGCAGGAACAATGGGTAAACTCGCAACGAAGGTGGGTCCGTACTTGGGAATGGTGGGGCCAGTGATTGGAATCCTCTTCTCCCTCGCGGGGGCAAGTCAAGATTCGGCCGAGCTGCAGTTCATGAGAAACATGTTGGCCAAAATTGAAAACCGGTTCGACCAAGTAGACCAGCGACTGGATGACATTGCACGCAAAATCGACTGGAACGCAATTCGAATCCAGTACTTCTCATTCGAAAAGAAAATTCTCCCCATGAAAATAGAACTGGACAAGTTCTTCAACGCCTCCAACAAAGACGAGTTGACCAGTTTCCAAAACACGTTTACAAACATGTATGAATGCGTGTACGAGAACAGTGGCCAAATGCTGTACGACCACATCATATCGGGTGAGTCCACTTTCTCAAGTAATCTTCTTGTGGAGGCCATGCGCGCCAACGAATACGACCGCAAGGAAATTCAAGTGTTCATGTTGGGCCTCACAAAACTCATTCTTGTGGGGAGTCAAATCGAAATGGCATACTACAAACTCAAGCATCCGTCTTCTCTGGATAGACTAAAAATGAAATGGACCGCTCAGATGAAAAAACTAAGCCAGGCCATGAACGCAGCCGACAGGGAGGTTATGGGAAAATACAGGGATGTCGGCATAAAAGACGCCAAGAGGATTTTAACATTCAACAAAGGCGCCAAAAACCAGGACGTAGCGAAAGCAGTGTACAGTAAGTTGAGCACTAAATTTTACTGGAGAAACTGGTTTGTGGCTGTGTACGACGCCATTGGAGGTAACAATAATCATCAGGTGTGGGTATGTAATGGCGGCATCGCCTTCCGACAGGACGGATTCAATTTGTTAGTGGCAAGCAATTCGGAAAATACAGCAGCACTGAACCAAAACACTGCTAAAAGTATTATCAATGGCGCATCTTTGGTGAAAAAAGGATGGTGGATGAATAAAAAATACCTGAATGCCAAGGAAATTTTCAATGGGGTTACCACAGTCAGAAGCTGCAGCAAGTACTCCGGGTTTGGTGTGATCAAATCAAATGCAAATTTCCACGCTAAAGCTGAAAGTTCCCGACTTGTTACCAGCAAAAGAGGATCTTACTTGTTTTTCTTGTTCCATTAAAGTTATCTGGTGTTAGAATTTTTTTTAATAAAAATGGCTCGCTAATAAATGTTGTGTTATGTTATTTAAGACATGCTCGGTAATCACCAATGTTGATTAATTTAAACATATTTTATTGAGTAATCAAATGGATTAGGCAGCAGGCAAAGCCTATATAAACCCTCTCCAAAAAACAAAGTCAAAAAGTGGTGTTATAAAATCATAGAATATAGTATAAGAATGTGGGGGAATAAGCCGAGGCAAAAAACCACACAGGTCCATTAAAAAAAACTATCATTTTTTTTCTAACAAATTTCACTTTTGTTACATTTATTAGACATTTGTAATCATATACATTCAGTGCTGCCATAACCCACAAAAAGTAACTTCACATTTAATTGTTATTAAGACAACAAAATAGTTATATGCTAATTTGGCAACAAATAAGGAATCATTCTTTGAGTATTATGAGGTGATAATTTCGGTCGGGGCGTGATCAAATCCAATAAAGCCCGAAGGGCTTTATGATAGATTTGATCACACCCCGAGCGAAATTATCAACTCATAATATTCAAAGAATGATTCCTTATTACTTATATTTATATAATTTTAAGCCATCGTACCATGATGTATTTAAATGATAGATAAGCAAACCCCGCTGGCGCCTCGATTTGGCGTCATTTGTATTATGGGTTATATAGTACAAATTCGATACGTAGTGCTATCACAGGCGAAGACACTGCAAAATGTAAATATAATGATATAGAAATCGGATGTTCAAAATATATTTTTTCATAGAGTGGGTCATCGTACCATTTTTTAAAGAACAAATATTGATAACACATATTAACGTCTCTTTTTCGATTTTCCAAAAAATGGTACGAAAACCCACTCTATGGTAAAAAGTAAGTTTTCTTCTTTTAATTTTTAAGATTGGTCTTTAAATGGCTAAGTCCAGTTGTTTGCGTAATACTGATAACAATACAATCAGCTATATTATACACTCTAAACATTTACAGAATTTATTGTCCTGGAAAATGATCAAATTTTGTTTCCTTTTTTTTTTTTGTTGCTATTTTTGGTACAAAATTTATAGTTTTTAACTTACCTCGCACCGACCTACCATTACCGGAAAACGTTGATTTGAGTTCTCCTTTCGTGACGTTTCATATGATGACGTCACCGGACGTATCGCCTGCTGCTAATGTCAACGTGTAGGGATTTACTACAATGTCATGGTGTGTGTCCTCGGGTTTCCATTTGACCTAAAGAGAGTCAATCACTTAACCAGGCATTTGCATTTAAAATTTTGATAACATGGTACTTTCGCGTCAGAATTATTATTAGTAACTATCAACCCAGATCAACGTCATGGTCGTCGGATGGGAGGGGGGGGGGGTGGTGGGTAGTGCACGGTCTGTCCACAAGCACGTGTGAGCTCAACGTCATAGAGTCATCAGATGGTAAATAGTGTTACACATTGGCTGTGTATTACAGTTCTCAGTTCGATCAATTGGCACTTAATTCAAACTACTACGCAAATCTCTTGGAGATTTTAACCAACAGTTTACACCATGATAAAGATATTAAAACCAGTTTTACTATAGGCTTGTGAAATTTGGGGAACAATAGAAATACAAAATACATGTACACGTGCATGTACATAGGTCAATTTATACCTTGCTGTATTTATTTTCAAATGCTATTCAGACTTTCTATTATTACGTGTATGTTAATTTTGTTCCATAATTTACCTTTGTATGCCTGTTGGGACCAAAATAACTGATTTGAACATATTTTTTATTGTACAAAAATTGCAACAGGGATTGGCACAAGTTCAAAAACTTAGACCGCCCTCTCCCAATACAAGTATATAATACAGTAAAAATAATGTATGCACAACGAGTAAGGTCAACAGATCATATGACAGTTATATATAAATTATCAATGGTGTACAAACATCAACTAAATCTTTTTGTACCTTTGATATAACGATAAACTAGAGAAAATAAATTTTTTCGCTGACACTGATTGTGTTGTCGCCCCAAAGTAGGAGATGAGTATTAACAATATTTAAATTTACAATATTGAAAATTTCATTAAGCATAATATTTCTGGCCTCTTTATATTTATTACAAGTGAAAAATTATGATAAGTGTCTTCGAGCTTGCCACACGAACAGAGTGGACTATTAATAATATTACAACGAAAAAGATCACTATTTAGTGCACAATTATGACGAAGTCTAGTATGAATAATATTAAAAAATTTGTCACCATAAGTAAAAAAAAATCTGGTTTTGTTCGACAGGTAATATCATTCTGATTTATGATAGAAACATATATTTTTTCTTTAAAAATGCGAATGGAGTCGCTCTCACGGACATCCTTTGAAAGCGCATTCCATTCATTAACAACAGTGGGAACAAATGAAGATTTAAACAATTGTTAACGACATTTTGGTATACTATAGTTTTGTGCATTTCTTGTAAAATAATTGGATGCATTAACACGTTTATTTGGGAAAATGTCCATTACATAATTGGGTAAAAAGTTTCTATCAATTTTATACATGGTTTTCAGCCTGGACATTTTCCTTCTACTATCAAGTGCACCCATGCAAATGTTATTGTCATTCAAATTTTAGACCACGTGGTTTTATTTGACCCTTTCAGTTCCGCAGTAAAATTCGTACCTCGTGTATATAGTCTTTTTCACAGTATCTAGGTCCTTGTAGTCAAATATAAAATTTAGAGATTTATTGATTTTAAACTTTTATCTTCATTAATTGGTGCATAAAATGTGTTCTAGAAATAAATGAGACTAATACAAAAATTAAATTTTGTCTCCTGTTGCAACAACTAACATGCTTAAAAGAGATTCCTCCTCAGGATTAATTTTCGATCCGCGCCTGACCTAGTAATAACATCAATAGCGAAACAGACTATACCATTTTATGCAGATTGTTCCTTGAAAATGGCTTGATATACTAAGTTTTAATGCAAAACAGACACCCATTATTTTTTTTTAAAACATGGTATTGTACACCACAAGCATCAAACATGGCTATGATTTTTTAAGCAACCCAATGTTTATATTTTCAACCACTCTACACGTGGTTGAACACGAACGATAACTCTGTTCTGAATATTATCGTTTAATATAAATAACTGCTAGATGGTGAAATAAGACATACATCGTAAAAGCTTTTCCCGTTTTAACATAAATCAAAGTAGGATATGATATGAAAAACGATCAGTACTTACGTATTTTGAGAATTATCCGAACACTTATACTTCCGCTCGAAATTTCACAGGAACTGAACAAATCTCGGTGAAGTCTCGTGAACTTTCATTCGAGCACCTCTGGATTTATTACGAACTTAGCAACGATAAAGAAAACATTCCGAACACATTCGCAGGGGTGAAGTGTTTCCCACCCTGTTTCGAAATAAAGAGAATCCCTAGAAGCAAAAATAGGTAATCCTGTGACGATTCTTGCTGCAATCAATTGTATTTGTTCTAACCTTTCGGAATCAGTGAAAGTGCACCCGCCCCATACATCAGATGCATATTCTAACTGAGGTCTTATAAATGAAGTATATAACAATGATAGTGACTTTCTATTAAGTTTGAATTTGAGTTTTTTCATTAGTCCCAATTTCTTTTGAGCATTTGCTATAATAGAGTTGATATAAACTATCCATGAAAGATCCTCAGAAAAAATAACACCTAAATGTTTGTGAGAAGACACGAATTGCAAATCACGATCTTGAAATTTTAACAAGGGATTTACAGTATTTTTTTAATATTAAAATGAACTGCTTTGGTTTTTGAAGGATTGAAGCTCAAAAGCCATAAAATAACTGATCAGTAATTTCAAGAGGGCTAGATTTTTGTGGTCATTTTAGACTATATCAATTTTCCTTTGGAAGAAGACCTCTGTATAAAAATATAGAAAATATTCAACCTTCCAAAAATATATGCTTTAGATTTTTTTTTCTTTGTTGGATGGCTAAAGAATCATTCTCTCAAATTATAGAGTGATTTGTTCGGTGATATATTGATCACCCAGCCGCCATAAAATACGGATCACTGCATGTGTTAAAAGGACGAGAAAGTACGTATTCATGCACAAGTTTTCATAACCACTCTTGATTTAAAATCTTTGTTCGTTTTTTTTTTGGGGGGGGGGGGCGCTTTATTGTTTTGTGTGATTTTATTTTTCTTTTGAATGGATGTAGTTTTCATTCTTATCTGATCTCTTTTGAAAATGTATTGTTTAATTGGTTTCAATAAGAACAAATTACATTTGAATATTCATAAAGTGGACTTGATAATGTTTTATTTATCAAACTACAACTCTTAGCTTAATTTTGTTTATCAGCAATTAAAAACATGTACATGACATCTAAAATGTGCCAAAAAAAATTCAGTACTTACGTGCATATCTCATTGAAACTGAGAGAGAGAGAGAGAGAGAGAGAGAGAGAGAGAGAGAGAGAGAGAGAGAGAGAGAGAGAGAGATTTTTTGTCCAGATGAGCCTTGTGACAAGATATTCAGAAAAAAAAAACAAAAAAAAATTTATACAGCTTCGTAAACAGAGAAGTGTTAAAACATAAAACAAACGAAAAGACATGCAATGTACATAAGACGACCGGAGTCACGTGTACACTTACCAGTCACATGCCCCCCTGTTCTGTGTGTGAGAAGACGTGGTGATGATTTTGGAGGAAAGATTCATTTTAAATCAGCAATCAGATTCGGAGTATATTTGATACGTTTTAAAACAATAAACAACCGTACACAAGCAACTTGTTCATACGAGTAGAGATATTTGTATTTTCCCGCGTTTCGTCAGTATAGCGGGAAAATGTTGTATTCACGGAAGTCATGTTTTACAAATTGTTATGGTCCAATATTGACCAATGGGCGGCAAGAAATTGTTATGAACGTATTATGAATTACTAGAGTAAATCACTTTCTAGCCGTCGCTTGTGATCGATAGACCAAATTTTTGAAATATTTTTTGTCAAGAAGTTGTTTTACCCATGTTAGCATTTAGGGAATATAATAATGAAAAAATTATATGTATTATGTGAGGTCCGTCACACCCTTCTTGCATCATTTAGCATTGGCAACGGATACAGGTTTCCTAGAATTTTTTCACGATTCTGCATCGTTTTTTATTTCTAGGTTTTTCCTGGCTGGCTATGATGTATTTTCATAGAACTGTAGAAGGAAGGTCATTGTTGGTGTTATAAAAAATGTCATTTTTTATTTGCATGAGTTTAATTATCAATGTTGAAAGGTGTTATGTAAAAAAACAAAGTTTTATATTACAGATCACATAAAATTAACACATGTACCTGTAGTAAATGTTTAATAAAATTTTTATGGCGTCCAGCGTACACGGCTAGCTGTATGCAAGGTATATATATATATATATATATATATATATATATATATATATATATATATATATATATATATATATATATATATGTGTGTGTTGTTGTTATTTGTTAATAATGAATATAGTAAATACATCTATCTTAGTCCACATACATGTACCTTAGCCGGGGTGCTGTATCTTCAGCTTGTTTAATGACGAGGTATTTATCTGATAACATTAGCGCATTTCACATACAGTTGATATACCGCGAGTGCTCTCTCTCTCTCTCTCTCTCTCTCTCTCTCTCTCTCTCTCTCTCTCTTGTTACTTACTAGTAATCAATTTCATGTAAATTCAATCGTAACATTTATTCAAATTTCAAATGTCAGTTGTCATGTTACAAGCAACATGCAGATCTAGAAATATTGATTCTTTGATAATGTTAAATTTTCATTTCTAAAAATTGAAGAAAAAAATCAGTTTTACCAATTGTCGCTTGCAAAATTTGTTTTCCCTCTCGAAATGTTTTTCGACGTTTTAAAAAGTTTCCATTGTATCGATTGGGTTATGAAATTTTTTTTTTAACCAGTTCCGCTAAAACTTGTTAAAATCACCCAATATTTTAAGCAACTGCACAACAATTCAATATAATTTAGATGCCGTTGTCAACTGAGGTGTCCCACGTATCTTTATAAAGATTCCTCAAAAAAGCCCCAAAATGGTTACTTTGCTCACACGTAGCAAAATTGTTTTACTATAGTAGTGGAAAAAGTAGTAAATGTTTGCGTACACAAAATTTCTACTAAAAATATTAGAGATGTCAAATCGGTCAATTTTTAGTACTTGGTTACTCGGACGTTTTTCCGATCGAGTACCCGGGTACATTGACGGTATGTTGTAGTTTGGTGCAACGATGGACATCAGTTTTTTAAAGCCTTTGCCTTCGACCATTTGTAACGGCATGTAATCAAACACAACCATATCAACAATCGCACGTGTAATATCATCTGTCTCTTTTCCCGAGAATTTACGGCTTCTTGGAGAATTGACAAAATTTGTCATTCCCCTCCGTATAGGATAAGTTTACTTCGCACAGCTGACATTTTACGTTTAATTTTTTTTTAATCTTTTAAAATATTTCCAGACTTTTGAAGTCGGTGCGGCATTTTAGGTCTGTTCAATTTCTCTACTGTGTGCTATCTAATTTATATAATAGACTATATAAACGATGTTCATTGAAAACAAATCATTAAAGTAAGCCAAAAAATAAGGGTAGAAGACAGCCAAAGGTGAGAAAAGCTAGGTAACAGGTGCTTGGTCACGATAGTTACTATATAAACATTGCCACAGGCGATAAAGGTCATTTAGCATATTTAGAGGCGTAGGAATCCTAATTACTGTATGTACAAGTGCAATGGACATTTTAAGTTTTAAAACCGATGTTTTAATGTATTATTAAATCAACTTAGAAATATTAAAAAATATACATCCGAGTAACCGAGTACCGATTTTAGTATTCGATATACGGACGTTCGATCGAGTACCCGGTTAAACGAGTACTCGTTGACATCCCTAAAAAATATCTTTGGTCAGTAAATTGCTTTGTTCCTCAGAACTCCGCCTTTTCCTCTCAGTAATTGGTTTAGATTCATAGGTAGGCGGGACCTAGGATTGTTTGGCAGCTTTGATGCCACACAGGTAAGCTTGAACCCTAAAAATTCGAGCAGAGCGTGCATTGGCGCGAAAACCAATTTGTTATAAAAAGAACTACATGCAAAACTAAAGAGGAGTTCGCCCGAATGCGGGAAGGAAGGTGGACGCTTGATAGAGGTACATGTAAGACTGTGCTTTGATAAAGTAAAATTATAATATTGATAATTTATTCAAGCTTTTTAGGGTATCTTTTTAATTTGACATAGTTATATATATATATATATATACAAGTCTATAGTATTGGTATGAATTGAATGATTTTGAATAAATTCCACAATGTAATAAAGTTATATTCTATAGATGTAAATTTTTCCGATACAATTTTTTGGTCTGTATGGTTAGTTTGTAACTTAGTACACGACATAGAACTTGAACAGAAGTGTTTATTTTTTATAGATGAAGTTTATCCTGACGACTTTTCTGGCTCTGGTCGTGGTTTCGGCCATATTTGCTCAGACCGGAAATGATGTTGCCGACCAAGGACTCGAGGCCGGAACGGAACTGGCGCAAGCAATCGCCGACAAAAACTTCGCAGGAACTATGAGTAAACTCGCAACGAAGGTGGGTCCGTACTTGGGAATGGTGGGGCCAGTGATTGGAATCCTCTTCTCCCTTGCGGGGGCGAGTCAAGATTCGGCCGAGCTGCAGTTCATGAGAAACATGTTGGCCAAAATTGAAAACCGGTTCGACCAAGTAGACCAGCGACTGGATGACATTGCACGCAAAATCGACTGGAACACTGTTCGAATCCAGTTCTTCTCATTCGAAAAGAAAATTCTCCCCATGAAAATAGAACTGGACAAGTTCTTCAACGCCTCCAACAACGACGAGTTGACCAGTTTCCAAAACGCGTTTACAAACATGTATGAATGCGTGTACGAGAACAGTGGCCAAATGCTGTACGACCACATCATATCGGGAGAGTCCACATTCTCAAGTAATTTACTTGTGGAGGCCATGCGCGCCAATGAATACGACCGCAAGGAAATTCAAGTGTTCATGTTGGGCCTTACAAAACTCATTCTTGTGGGGAGTCAGATCGAAATGGCATACTACAAACTCAAGCATCCGTCTTCTCTGGATAGACTAAAAACGAAATGGGCCGCTCAGATGATGAAACTAAGCCAGGCCATGAACGCAGCCGACAGGGAGGTTATGGGAAAATACAGAGATGTCGCCATGAATGACGCCAAGAGGATTTTAACATTCAACAAAGGCGCTAAAAACCAGAACGTGGCGAAAGCAGTGTACAGTAAGCTGAGCACTAAATTTTACTGGAGAAACTGGTTTGTGGCTGTGTACAACGCCATTAGAGGTGACAACAATCATCAGATGTGGGTATGTAATGGTGGCATCTCCCTCCGACAGGACGGATTCAATTTGTTAGTGGCAAGCAATTCGGAAAATACAGCAGCACTGAACCAAAACACGGCTAAAGGGATTATCAATGGCGCGACTATGGTGAAAAAAGGATGGTGGTTCCATAAAAGAAACCTGAATGCCAAGGAAATTTTCGATGGGGTTTCCACAGTCAGAAGCTGCAGCAAGTACTCCGGATTTGGTGTGATCAAATCAAATGCAAATTTCCACGCTAAAGCTGAAAGTTCCCGACTTGTAACCAGCAACAGAGGATCTTACTTGTTTTTCTTGTTCCATTAAAGGTACAATGTAGCGCATTGAAGTGGTAAAAAGTTTGCGTTTGAATGGAATGTTCTAAGCTTTGTATCGAACGTCAAGTGTTACATAAGACACGCCCATTTCAATGTTTTGAAGTGTATTTTAATATTATAAATATGATTTCATAAACAACATAAAAGACATAATTATGCAATGGGGAGTATTTTCCACAAGGAAATTCAAAGTGCGTGCATGTTAAAACCGTCTAAAAAATATGGAAACGGTACGTCCAAGAAGGTACATATACATTGTAACGAATGCTATTTTCCTCGTTTCAAAAGAAATGGGCGTGACTTATGTAACAATTGACATTCAATACAAAGTTCAGAACATTCCATTCAAACGAAAAATTTTACCACTTCAATGCGCTTCATTGTATCTGATGTTCGAATTTCGTTTTGAATAAAAAGTGCTCACTACTAAATGTTGTTGTGTAATGTTATTTTAGACATACTCGGTAATCGCCAATGTTGACGGTATGACGGCCAGTTCGATTTATATACGACTGATTTATTAGATATATATTGCATCTTTTAAATTTGTTAATTAAATATACAATTTCATCGCCATTTCTTGCCCCAAAAAATGTTGCATCGTACAACTCCGTAATAGTGCAAGTACTAATAATAAAACGGGAGCGATTTACTCACACGACGATTTTGGCTCAAAATGACAATGTTCTCATTTCTTAGCTGGACTCGAACATAGTAGTTTTGTGGAAAATAAATCAATCCAAAGGTATAAATTACAAGAGTTTGTCCCAAAATAACGAAGACACAGGGGGGCATAACGTGCCACAAATTTGCATTAAAATTCTGTTTTGATATCCGAGGACGAGATTGGATAACGTAATTGATCATTAATTCGACATGCGGCGCAATTTCAAACAAATACAAAAAATCAACACAAAGAAATCGAAAAATCAAGAGAGAGTACCTTTTTTTGATTAGATAAAAATCCCAATAAGAATGCAATTAAATTCATTATTTGCCCAAAAAATATTTGGCTATAAACAGCTATAACGAAATTTTTAAAGATTTTATGGCGCGTTTTGTGACGTTGAAGAGTTATATGTAACTCGTTAAATGACGGCGTCAGCGTTTGAGCCGGCGCACCGATAACCAATAGAATTTTGTAAAATCTTCACAAATTCTTTGCCGAGTTAAAAACTTAATTAAAATCACGATCGCTTTGAAATGAATTCTTAAGTTAGTAGTCTAGCATCAAAAATAATACGCTGGTTTTAACATCAAGTGAAAAAATACGACTGATAGAAATGGATGACGAAATACTGAACGATACATTTCGGGTAGACAGGCGTTAGACAATAGGTAATACATGTACAAGGCATGTCGTATGTTTGTAGGGAATAACTTGAAGTAGATGAAAACTCAAAATGTCTGTTAAAAAAAGAAAATACTTTGTTCTAAGATATTTTTGGAAATCAAACGCAAATGTTACCGTAAATGATGTGAAGAGTTTAATAACGACATACATGTACGTGTATATACACATGTAGATACTGGAAATTTTCGACGTCGCACAATACATGCGTCGCCTGGCAAAACTTATCGTTACTATTTTTTCTTAATCGCAAAAATTAAATAAAGCACGGTTTTGAATATTGTTTGAGAAAGTGTCATGCATGGGACTAAACATTGTTGTATGATAAGATTGCAGTGAACAGCTTTTAAATTTAGTGTTCCGTCTACATACTTTTTGGACAACCCTCACATATCTTCATCCAATTTTTATTATTAATAACATTCTATTATATCTTGATAGTTTATTTGTTGAATATAACAAGAATACTTAAGCATTTTACAACTTGTTTTGCTACATGTACTTTAATGCCTTCTAAATCGTCGGACCGTTTTTTTTTTTTTAATTCCCTAAATAAGGTTTAGTATTTTTTTTTTTACGAAAAATACCATACAAAAGACACACCAAATGATTATAAAATGAAATTCATCTTCCACACAAATAAAATTACAATATACACATTTTCTCTGATTTCTGGTGGTTCTATTAAAATCGACCAGTTTCAACAGCAAGATTATGAGAAGACAATCTAATTTTTGAAATTTGGCAGGTATATGTCAGGTAGTATTGTATAAAGCAGTGATAAAAAGAACATTTACTCGAACTATCAATACATGCAAAAAAAAAATCTTGTTTTGCTTGGTCAAATATTCTTTGTTTAATCAAAATTCAATTGTGCTGTAATTTCATTTTATTTTATGATGAGAAAAAAATATATCGTCAGGTGCCTGTGCATGCCATAACACAAAATGTTGAAGATTCAGAGTTATCTTTCTTTGTATTACAGAAATACAACTATACCTCCTTTGCTTTTTGTCTATCGCACATCATTGATTTATTAATAACATTGGTAAACTTTTAAAATTAATTATTGGCGTTTGAGTATTACATTCATAATTTTATTATGTACTTTAACCTCTATATCATGCAAATCATATCCGAACTTTCTCTCGCCCTCTAAAGGAGGAAAGGCCACATGCATGTAGAGTTTATAGATCTAAGGTTCTTTGTTATGTGCCCCTGAATGTCGCGTAACCGTTCGGGGAACAAGTCCCCATCCCATCAAAGTTACACGTGCGGTTTATTTCCCGAATCGAACGGTCACGCAACATTCATAAGATTAAAGTCAATATGAGCATGCAAGAAAAACAAACTGAAAGGCCGCATTCTTTGCCACTAATAAATGGAAAATTGGAAATTATATGTGATATGTAATGTATATGATAATTTTGATAATCTGTAATATGATATTTTTCTTTCAATATATACTTTCAATGGGAAAAAAATATACTATGGCTTTATTCATAAGCATGCATTCAAATGCATTTTGCATGCTGTTACGTGTGTAAGGAAAAATCCAAAATATTGGAACTCCAAAAATGGTCTGGTAATGTGCCCTGAATTTCTAAGCATTAACAGGTTTAAAGGCAAATCAATAATGAAAAGTTAATTCTTAATGAAAAATAATTTAAAATTGAGGAACTTCTTGTATGTCTTTAAAGGTCGGATGGACTAGGTGTACTTTATTTTAAATGAAATTACTGTCAGTAACATTAATAATATTACATGTATTTACACATACAATTTATCCCAGGTCACTATAATCAGTGGCGGATCCAGGAATTTGAAAACGGGGGGGGGGGGGGGCGCAGTTAAAGGCAGGCGGTCTGGGGGCCGCCTTGAGGCCCCCAGTGGGTCCAGGGCGAAGCCCTGGTGGGGGTCCAGGGGGCGAAGCCCCCGGAAGCTCCTGAAATCTAGATATTTTGAAAGGCAAAATCATGTTGTCTGGAGGGCCAATTTTTACTTATTTTCGCGTCATTTTAGTCACTAGAAATGTTACCAAAATGTTATGAGACATTTAATTTTGACGTAACAAAAGCTGCAGAAAGTTTCAATTGAGCTCTTACAAATAATAAGTATTTATTTCATTGTATCTGGGATAAGACTTTTAACTAAATTTTGTTCATTTTGTAGGCTTTTGCAATTTTACTCAATAATATTGTTATTTGTCATAATTGTCCATGAGAAAATTTGCACCAATGAGTTTGTCGGTCGTAAATAATTAAAATAAATAAAAACAAGAAATACTTCAAAATATCGTACACAATTATAGCTGTTTTATTTAAATGGATTGTTAGACACCATTCTTCTTGGGTTTTTGTTAATGAAGATGTCGACAATTTTCTTGTAGTCTAGGGGAATATCTCTGTGAATTTGGAGAAGAGTAAGGGCGTTTAACCGGTCCTGTCCCATAGTACTTCTCTGGGACGATTTAATACGTTTTATTGCTGAGTTTCCTCGTTCAACAGTAGCACTCGACACAGGAATAAGTAATAGAAGAGTAATTATTCTGTGAATATTATGTACTACATAAACCGAGTCTTACACAAGAAGTCCACTCGTACACAAGTTGAGCCGTTCCTATTTTTTTTTTTATTACTAAACTATATCGAATGAAATAACACTTCTACATGAATATGCCTACAAATTATAAATCTTTGTATTTTTCATTTTACAAATTGAATTTAATATTAAAGTAAAGCATGACTTTATATGATCAGAAAAAAATCATCCACAAAAAAAAAAAAAAAATCAAACGGGGGGGGGGGGGGGGGGGGGGCGCGCGCCCGGCGCGCCGGTGCTGGATCCGCCACTGATAATAAATGAATTACGTGTATACGTATAACATATCCGAACTTGAATCCCCCTCGTCCGCAAATGTACGTAGATATAATGTCAGAGGTAGAGTATAAATTATAAACAAAAAATAATGAGAAAAATATACAATTTAATGTTCAAAAAGGATAGACCTATTCATAGAGATGTGTACCGCTAGGCCACTCACACAACATCACATGATGTACATGTTTTAAATATAAATGGCTATATACATGACTGTATTAGAAAAGTATTTGAAAGGTCACTAATTGAAATATTTGTCTAATTTTCACTACGAAGACCACGTTGTCAATGAACCAAATTTAATTCAATGTAAACGTGTGCTTCAAGATAATTTCAATCGGATTTCTTTGGTTTATATGATTTCAAAGTCAAAATTTCAACTTTTTATTGAAACCTATATATTTTCCTATATATCCCCAACAAAATCTGAATATTTTAATAATGTCGTGTAAGATAATTAAGACTCTTTTATTAAAACGTAGCAAGTGTGTAATTTGGTTATTTTAATATGTTTTAACTAAATATTGTACATAATATTGAAAATGTCCGATGTTTGCAAAAGCACTATATTGTTGGCGAAATCGCTATACCTCTTTCACGTATAAATAAACAAAGTGTTTTGAGTTTTTTTAGTTCTAAATTAAACATTAGTTCACAGATTTAAAATTTTTTGATCTTTCACAAAATCTAGGTTCAAAGTGTTTTTGTCTTATACATGAAAGACCATTATATTCTATGTAGTAGCACAAAATGCATTTCATCAACTATTTGATTATTATTACATAGGGTACAGCGTCTTTCATTAAAAGGAATGCCTAACCATCTACAGTCACTGTATTGTTAACCATACTAATGAATGGACTGTTCTCATATAGACGATTAAATAAACCACTTCAAATAGTGTTATCTCTCCTTACAAAGCCATGTATGAAAGAAAGTAGAGTTCCTATTTCTTTGGAAAAATTATTATCACGCATTTCCTTTATTCAAGTAAAATAATCTTAATACATGTAGTAACAAGACAAGACTACAATAAAAAAGGAAAGTTTTTAGTTTTTCTTGTCAGTTTTTATTGGGAAAAACGAGTGAACAGAAATTTGTTCCGGTCACGTGTTATATACAAATCTCCCAGGCGACGTGTACACATTTGTACATTGATTTATAGACTTTTAAATTTTTATCCGTGTCGAATTTTTTTTTCTTCTTCTCATATATCTATTTCGTTGGCCCAAAACTCGAAAAATCGATGACCCGTAAAATCAATAGATCATAATAGTGAGGGGTCTTGCATAGCGAGCACTTGTCAGGCATTTAAAGACGACGCTGCACTAAGCCTCGTATCGCTGGAATATATATGTACTTCGCCTAAAACTTCATTAAAGATTACACGTGAAAAAAAATCTGAAATCGGTGGTCAATTTTTTTGATTTCATGTTGAATTATGATTGGATGGAATAATACCTAATTGTTGTGACCATGGATGACACTCTGAGTGTCGGAGACACGGTGTGTCTTTATTCGGCGGAGAGTTTCGGTTTTATTTTCTCTACACAATCCAGGTGAGATATACTCTTTGATTTTAATCCCATTCCTTAATCCCTGATAATAATTACAGGCTTATATAAACACGACGGCCAAGTATTGTGTCGTGTTGCGTAGACAGTGTATAAGGTAAGATTTGGGGGGGGGGGGGGGTTCGACATACGTATCCATGCTCTGTCATGTTCATGATTAAACAAATAATTTTTAAAAGTCTACAACAATTACTCAATTCCAAATTCCAAAATATCCAATTCTAGGCCCACTTGATTTTCAGTTTTTCAGATATTAAAATTCTTTATCATTTCTTATATTTGAACCCACTCTATTATAATTGAAGAAAATTTATTCACACATATACTTAAATTGCAGTGATTGAACAGCAATATGTCTTCTCTCCTTATCTGTTGTCTAGATTTATTCGATCGAAATATAGGATCCGCGTGTCAGTTCGAAAATCATGTTTGAAAATCAAAGCCTCTAATGGATCAAACTTTAAAGTTGTGATAACACAGAATATTTGATGACCGATATTCATCTGCATGGAGAGAGAGAGAGAGAGAGAGAGAGAGAGAGAGTTATTTGCATACATGTGACTAATAGATGCATCCCAGTTCCTCAATTCATCTCCATTTTTAATATGAATAAAAAGAAAACAACACTAATCAGTTTCTTCGTTTTAAAACCATTGTTAATGCATATGTATACTACCCGAATACGTTTATATTTTCACAAACCTTTGTCGAAAGAAGATTTAGCACAATAGTTGAATCTAATACTTACCTATTCTTTGTTTATAAGCACACACATACACATACATGTAAGATACTTGTAATAGCGAACGGAATCAGATTAAGACAAATCGTGAATTAGTTTGAGATGAAGTACATGTAGCGGGGGGGGGGGGGGGTGCGTAGGGATGGGCGATTCCATATTTAGGAGTTCTGAAAACCGTATATTGGAATTTTAAAATTTTGAAGAACCTTGAAATGGTAGACATTTTTGTATATTAATTAATTTTGGGTTTTATTTTTTGGGGGGGGGGGGGGTTGGGGGTTGGGGGGGGGGGGGTGGGGTGGGGGGGGGGTTAATTGCGTTTAGAGAATTATGAATGCAAAATTAAGGAAGTTAATATAAAGGTACATTATTTATTATAAGTTGAACGAGGGAGCACCAACCTTAAGTCGTTGATACATTTCAATTAATTACCACCCGATTAATTTCAAAAGTATTCATGAGTTAAAATTCAATGAACAATTCCCTAACATTTTTTCAAGAAAAACAAAGCTGTTTATATATAAGTCTCGAAACAGTCATCTTGGATGATAGATAGAGGTATAAAGTTGAAAAGCCATGCCATTATATAATGTTTACAATATCATAATTTCGAACTTTGTAGCCATCAAATAACATTGTAAATTTTACATTTAAACTCACCCGGTAAATGAAAATTTTACATTATAATGACACACTGTGAAACATCTGATAATCGTCTCCTAAGTCATTTTCGCATAAAATACCAAGTCGTTGATTTTTATATGTTCATTGGTTGGTCTGCATGTTTCATTTGATAATTTGTACCTGTTAATCTAATTAATATTTTCGACTTTACACAACCACTGATATGTCGCTAGCCATATGATTTCGGTTCTTATAAAGCTGAAGTTGTGATTGAAGAGAAAAATTAATGAAAAAGAAACACCCACCCACCCAACCCCCCCCCCAAAAAAAAGGCAAGAAAGGAAACCCTTGAACAAATGTGGAGGTACAGGCTTTGATGAGCGCTTTGATTGAATAAAGCCTGTGTATTTGGGGAACTGTCGTCGGAAGTTAATCAGAATTCTCTTTGAACAAATTGGTAAAACCGAATGTGGGTAAATAAAGAGTGTTTACTGGCTCTGTTGTGGATACGAGGATCACTCCACCGACTTCTACCGCCGATACAGACCTGACTTGTCTGTCGAAAGCCCTATCAAAATATTTTCTAATTAAACAAACTGATCACACAAAAAGGGGTTTTCCGCTGTCGAATACTTATATTTTAACTTCTTTAAGCGTATGTATAATTGTAAGGGAAGTATATTGTAAGACCTCGTGTCTGTTCATTGTGATCTGTTTCCATTGATCTCAGAAATAAAATTACCAATCAATACCATCTTTAATAACACACTTTTGTCATTTGAACGCGGATTGCCGTCGAATAAAAGGGTTTTTGTACTTTTTTTTCAAAACCAAAAGATATGAAGAATGCTTCATTTTAAAAGTATTTGATCGTGTATATAACAATAAAGACCTGCATCTAATGTATTATGTAACATTACATTTCAAAAAAAAAAGACGACAAACATTTTAGCGTCTTTTATGGTTGCTTGTATGGTAATACAAAGGAACAAATACATGTAATATCATACATTCTTTATATCTATTGGTGACAGGTCCACGTAAACGACGCTTTGTTTTCCATCCTTTTTGAAATGTAATGTTACATAATATTTGCAGATCTGTCGCTCTCAGTTTTTAAAAATTTCGTGGGCTATAGACTTTATTTAATAAGTATTTTATTCAAGTATATAATTATATAAGAATACATTGAATCGGATCGAACAGCAGACACAAAGCCTATATACTCCTACAGACTTGAAGCTATATGTAGATATTACACAGTTTTTATATGTCTTATGCGCCCCTTTTATTAAAATTTTTTACATACTCCCAAAAAAGTGTGTGTGGGGGGGGGGGGGGGGAATCCATGATAGTTCAATTTTTAATATGTAAATTTAAACAATTTAGTTGCTGCGAGGCGAGAAAAAGCGCAAAACATTTGTTTTTTTTTTTTTTTTTTTGGTTTCTATTTTATCTATGTTTTTGTTTTGATAATTTTATCATGATAATTAAGGATAGATTACATTTCATTAATATGAGCAAAATAAAAACGATATCCCTAATTTTGAAAATATTTTAAGTTTTTCAATTTAGTAATTTCATATTTTTATCTAATCTTTCTTATAAAAAATTGTTTGCTTCTTATAATACAAACATTTTGGAAAATTTGGAGTAGGTATCTATTTTATTGTTGTATGTAGCATATACTATTTGATTATAATAAGTCAATAAGTCAATTTAACATATATAATGCTCTTAACAAGGAGAGTAACATCTTAGTTTAAGAAATCGTGTTAATTCCTTTTAACTTTTTACAATGAAATAAAATTAATTCAACATATGACGAAAGTAATAATGAATAATCAACTCTTGTACTTTTCAGGTGAACATAGGTATACTCTATACCTGTGCCCCTTAGAGGACCCCTTAATTATCTAATTGTCTATTCTTCTACACTCACATATACGTGTATCATTAATTTTTTTTTTCACAAATATCATAACATGCATTTCTTGCCGGCCCCTCCATTATAATAAAGATAAGAAGGTCATTAGATGAAAATCAAACCGTCACACAAATTTACCTTATTTTAAGATTCTTTCAAGGAGACGGACAATCGTTTGAAAATTAATTCCAGGGGTTTTTCACAATTTAAAAAAACCCGTCGGATGAAACTTAGTTACAAATATGTTTTACTACTTCTTTTTTTTTTTAAATTAAATAACACTAATTTTACTGTATTTTGGGGATACAATGCATGTACATGCAATGGGCCCCACTTCTATAACTGAAAACGAAATACCGGTATAACTAGATGCGATCTCGTTGAGAGCAACGAATAGGTCTTCCATAGACGAATTTTAAAACCCTAAACTCTAAACTACAAAAGTTGCCATTAAACACTTCGTTGCATTTGCAATTGCAAAGCGGAAAACCATAATAAAAAAAAAGAAAACGTGTTCCTCTGTTGATACTCTGACATTTCAAATAAAACATGAAAAAAAAAAAGGGAGACATCTAAATGATATATCCGAGATATCTCAACATAAGAAACGCAATAATCATCACGATGATTTACCATGAGATTTTAATCCTGGGTTGAATTTTTGAAAAAATATGGAATATACTACCATTAATAAGAAAGTTTAAAAAATACAATTTTGTTTGGTTCCGGTGTCGACTGGACATGCCGGGTAAATCATTGATACCTTTGCTGCACATCTAGATGTTTAGGTCTATCATATAGCAAATCTTGGTTACTCAATCACTTTCCGTTATTGAGTCTTGCACAGACAAAATCAGAAAAGATTCTGAAAATATCTGAGATACCTCAGTAGAAAAAAGCAATACTCATGTATTTACCATTACAATAATGCGCTGAAATTAAAAAGAAAAAAAGTCGGGAAAATTCTATCGAAAATGATAAAAGTAAAAAGTACAATTTTGCTTGCTTCTGGTTACGACCAGAACTGACAGACAAGTTATTGAAGCGAATTCTGTTCGTAAATAAAATTATAAGAGCTTAAATTCTCTTTGAAAATTTATTCATTTTATCTAATTTGTGTGCAGATTTATCTATTTTTTGATAAATAAGCAAGTGTAACATAAAATTTTTTGTTTCGAAATAATAATTCCTTCATTTTACATACATGTAGGATATAAGTCAAAAAATGCATTTGTGAAAGTCAAATTTCAGGCTTAGGCTGATAGTCTTTATGTATGAGAAAAGCGCCATTTTCCGTAATCGGTTCTATTTTTAGCAACGGCCCTAGCTTTTAATATACCGATGGACCGTTTGAAAAAATATGAAAAAAATTCTGTACGCATTTTATTTATCTATTGGGGTATGGACCATTACTTTTAAAACAAAACGTCAAGAATACATAAACAACGTCGCAGGTGTGCGGCGACTGTCCTTACCTAACGCTCTATATATATTATGTTGTTTTCAGAAATAAATATCTTTTTGCACTAAAATTTTCAGATCTAAATAAATATATGTAAATATAATACAGCTCGAAATTTTGTAATTACAGCGAGTTTTCATGATTTTATTGCAACTGTGACACTACTTTTGGAGCCACCCTCGTATCAATCCTACAGTGTTGTGTATTTGATGGTCTGCAAAGTGTAAATGTCTCCGAATGCTATTCATGTGAAAGTCTCATTTAACGAAAAGCTCGAATGATGTGGAGATTATCTGACTGATATTTTTTTTTTTCATTTATCACTAGCTCCGATTAAAGAATGTCATAATTTTTCTCCACTTTTCCCTTTATATATCATTCTTTAATTTTTTATGCAAAGAAATGCATCTAATTTTGTGAGGTTTTGAAAGGTGAAATAGTAAAACAAATTAAAATGGTGCCTTAAAGGCACTCAGACAGCAATCTGAAGATGATTGCTAGGTAGTTCACAAATATATTTCTGCATCAAAACGCTTCACAAGTATCATATAGCAATTTTATCACAAATTTTATCACAAATTATATACCTTCTATCTTTTTTTGAAACATTAAGAGAGAGAGAGAGAGAGAGAGAGAGAGAGAGAGAGAGAGAGAGAGAGAGAGGGAGGGAGAGAGAGAGAGAGAGAGAGAGAGAGAGAGAGAGAGATTACATTGTACATGTATCATCTAATTAATTCTTTTGTCTTTTCACGCCCTTATGTATGTACACTAAATTATGAATGTACACATTTATACCCTCTGTCCAGGTAATGCACATCTGCGACTTTTTATTAATTATCTTAAAATAATGATGGACTCTACCTAAAGACGTATGAATTGTTTGTATATTATCATGTACGTTCTGGGAGATTTAAGCATCAAAAAATTTAACAAGTGAAACTTATCCGGAACTTCATAAAGGCTTAGATGTTAGTTTCATCAGTCAACATCCCGTACTGACATTTGGCGGCAAAACGACTTTGGGGAAAGAAAAAAATATAAATTTCTGCATTTAGTACTTGGAAAGGTTAATATACATTGTTCTAATTTGTTGGTGGTGCCATTTTTCTAACTAATTAATTTAGGAAATTACCCCATGCACCTTGTGATAAAAGTCATCACCATTGGGAACCCCAATGTAACCCCCTGTGTACGTGATATCAGGGACAAGTTAAATATATGACTGGTTTATGTTCTTGTCTTATGATAATTTGTTGATAAGTTATTATTAGGGGGGGGGGACTTCATGACTTCAATCTTTTCAAGGTAAATGGTAAATTTAGGAACAATTATCTTTCCTGCGAGAAAAAGTGTAAGGGGGGGGGGGGGGGGCTGAACCCTCTATGATGCTATATATGAGTCTAATGGTTAGGTCTAACTTTGCAAAAAAAAGTGGGGGGGTCCAAGCCCCCCTAGCCCCCCGGTTCCGACGCCTATGCAATGATCTTTTACGTAAAGATTTGAAAGGAATAAACTCGCTGGTTCTCAAAATATGATCGTATATCGTGTATATAGTTGATGTTGGCAGTGGCGTACATTAACGTTAGTTTGCAGAAACTTTACTATTGACTATTTCCTTTATTTAACCCAAAACCAACAACCATTTTTAGCTCACCGAGACGAAGTCAAGGAGAGCTTATGCTATACCCTCGGCGTCGGCGTCGGCGTCCGGACCTGGTTAAAGTTTTTGTTGCAGGTCCTGTATCTAAGCTATTACTTGTCCTATCTTCACCAAACTTGCATGGATGATGCATCTGGACCTACTTATGGGCTTGAAAGACTTGGATGCTGAATCTGGGTCCTAAATTTCAGATGCTGGAGGAGGTTAAGGTTGTTGGACCAGGTTAAAGTTTTTGTTGCAGGTGCCCTTTGATAGCAGTATCTTAGTTACTGCTGGTCTGTACTTCACCAAACTTGCATGGATGGTGTGCCTTATGATACTGATGCACCAGACAGGCTTGAGTGCTGAATCTGAGCTATAGGTTTCGGATGCTGGAGGAGGTTAAGGTTGTTGGACCAGGTTAAAGTTTTTGTTGCAGGTGCCCTTTGATAGCAGTATCTTAGTTACTGCTGGTCTGTACTTCACCAAACTTGCATGGATGGTGTGCCTTATGATACTGATGCACCAGACAGGCTTGAGTGCTGAATCTGAGCAATAGGTTTCGGATGCTGGAAGAGGTTAAGGTTTTTAGAGCTGGTTAAAGTTTTTGTTGCAGGTGCCCTCTGATGATTAATCTTAGTTACTACTGGTCCTAACTTCACCAAACTTGTATGGATGGTGCGTCTTATGATACTGATGCACCTGACAAGCTTGAATGCTGAATCTTAGCAATAGATTTCGGATGCTGGAAGAGGTTAAGGTTTTTAGAGCTGGTTAAGTTTTTGTTGCAGGTGCCCTCTGATGATGATATCTTAGTTATTACTGGTCCTAACTTCACCAAACTTGTATGGATGGTGCGTCTTATGATACTGATGCACCTGACAAGCTTGAATGCTGAATCTGAGCAATATGTTTCGGATGCTGGAGGAGGTTAAGGTTTTAAGAGCTGGTTAGATAAAGTTTTTGAAACAGGTGCCCTCTGATGATGATATCTTAGTTATTACTTGTCCTTACTTCACCAGACTTCCATGGATGGTGTGTCTTATGATACTGATGCACCTGACAGGCTTGAATGCTGAGTCTGGTTTCAGATGCTGGATAAAGTTAAGTTTTTAGGAACAGGTCACATGTTTAATAGATGATAGTACTATTTCAAACTTGCATAGTTGATTTAACTGTAATATGAATGAATCGCAGAGGTAGCTTCAGATGCAGAGCTTGATCTCCATTATCAAGGATGCTAAAAAATAAATCTTAGTTATTACTGGTCCTAACTTCACCAAACTTGAATGGATGGTGTGTCTTATGATACAGATGCACCTGACAGGCATGGATGCTGAATCTGAGCCATAGGTTGCAGATGCTGGAGGAAGTTAAGGTTTTAATTGCTAGTGCCTCTGATGATGATATCTTAGTTATTACTGGTCCAAACTTCACCAAAATTGCATGGATGATGCGTCTTATGATACAAATGCACCTGATGGGCTTGAATGCTGAATCTGAGCCATAGGTTTCGGATGCTGGATGAGGTTTAGTTTTTTGGAACAGGTCACATGTTTTATAGATGATAGCTTGCATAGTTGATTTAACTTTATTATAAATTAAATGCAGAGGTTGCTTCAGAAGCAGAGCCTGATCTCCATTATCAAGGATGCTAAAGAAATCTCCTTACTCACTCAAACCAGCTCGATAGATAGATGTGTTTGTTGATAAATGATATAACATGATTCCTATGATAAAGTATTGTATGATATGAAACAATATTGTTTGATATGATACAATATGATATCATATGTTATATTATAAAAAGTTATACGATACGATATGATATTGTATCAATTTTTTTGATATTTTATGATATGATTGTGTATCATGATATTGTTATGTATAGTATTGTATATTATGATACAATATTGTATAATATTATATTGTATTTTAAATTTATTATTTGATCACATGATACAATTACATAAGATATTGCAAAATATTATATTGTATCCTATGATACAATATTGTATATTCTATAATATTGTATCATACAATATTGTATAATATGATATTGGTTTCAGTAATATAGAATAATATCACATGGAATTGTATTATATGATATTGTAATATTATATAATATTGTATTATACGATATTGTATGATATATTGGTTTATATGATATATTGTCATATCGCATGAAATTGTATTATATGATATTGTAATATATTTTATTGTGTCATATGATGCAATATGTATAATATAATAATGTATTTTATAATATTTTACCATATCACATAATATTGTATCATTTGATAAGATACAATGTTGGAATCAAATTATATTGTATTATATGATATAATATCATATAATGTATCAAATATGTTTCAGTGTCATTCAATACAATATCATTCTAGATTATACAATATAATATCATGTTTCAGTGTTATGATGTATTATGTAATATGATATTGTAATATGATACTATATTGTATTATATTTTATGATATTGTATTATGTGATCAAATACAATAAGGTATAACACAATACAATGCCATATCATATGTTATAATATCAAATCTCATTATTGTTTATTACAGTATTTTATTTATTATATGATATATATTATATTAGAAATATGACATGATGCAATATTTAATTTTATATCATTGTATTGATTAACATATGAACATATGATTATCATAAAAAAGTTTATCAGATGATATACGATATTTTGTCAAAACAGAATCCATGAATATCCAAGATCATAAAGTATGATTTTCATATAAAATGATAAAGGTGGTCTTATGAAGGTGATGTCTCATAAGGGTGATGCTCCGTCTCGGTGAGCTTAGTAATCTATGATTACCTATGTTTATATATGCAACTGGTTTGATAATCAATGGAAACTTTAAATTTAAGTACAATGTACATCATGCATGTAGGTGTCAGTGATGTCAAATTTCTTTTTTCAAATTGGTATTTTTCATATAAACCCCGCATATATGCTTTCTCTTTATATATAAGCATATGGCGATGGATTCATGGAAAAGAAAGATGTTCAGGATAAGATTTCAAGAAGTTTTAAATATGATTTCTTATATGAAGAAAATAAATTAAGATTGTCAGACATTCACTAGTCCATTTTGTCATTTCTTTATAGTTCTGTTCACAATGAAGTTGCTGTTGGGTCCAGACAAGACCGAAAGATGCCGAGTGTTCAGGATCAGCATGGTGAGTAAATCTTACTGACTCGAGGGAATTATCATCTGATGGATTTCTTCATTAATATTGATTTGAACATAACTAACTACAAGCAGTAATGATTTTTTCCAAGCACTAGCTATTTGAAAACTATACGCAGATCAGCATTTTGAATTATTTTGAATTCATGAAGTTTATTTTTCCTTTAAAAGAGCATGTTTTGAACAACTAAATGAAGAGATTTATATAATTTGTTAAAATCTGAAAATTCTCCTACAGCTCACTCAACCTATTTTTTTTAATGAAAACAGGTACAGTTTGAATGCAATGGCATAATATATTGGCTAGGTCAAGTTAGGATCACAACTGCTCAATATAAATTGTTTATTATTACAATGTCAGCCTCTTGATAAACATTAAAGTTACGTTACTGATTATTAAGTATAAATCTCTCTTTTTTCTGCATCAGATTGTATAGTACTGAGTTTGTTAAGAATTTGACTGATTTGAACATATTTTATTGCATTATAAAATTACAGTTGGATTGGGCACAAGTTAAAAAAACCTAATTCGCCCTCTCCCTATTTATAAATGTAAATGATTCATATTGAATGAATCATATTCATATTGAATGTTTTATGTACATTGAATATTATATGTAAAATCTTCAAGTTGCCCCTTGAGGGCCCTTAATTAGTAAATAAAGAAATTGAAATTATGTTTTAAAAGCAGTTAAATTCTTTCTATATAGTTTGTTAGAAGGGCACAGCTTCTGGGATGAGAGGATGGTTGTTATATGTGTGTTTGGGGATGTGAATTGGGGTGGGTTGGAGAAGGGTATATGTACTTTGTGTGCGCAGGGCGGGGTGGGGGTGGGGGGGGTTGATTGTTTGGTAAGGTGCTTATGGTTAGTGTATCCATGCTTCAGATCACTTGTCTGTATGTAGTTAGAGTCTTTAAAAACATTATTTCATGTTCGAGTAAGATCAATTTATTTCTATTTATATGTTTTAGCTGTTTGTGAAAAGGAATCATTTAAAGGGTTATTTTCTAACCACTATGTTAAGATCTTACACATGTACATGAATGTACAAGTCAGTAAGGCAAAGCTTTCATGCTGTTTGGTCCTCTGGGTTTTTAAAATATTGTCATAACAAGGACACCGTTAGATGGCCAATTATATCTCCAGCAAGCCATTCCATTATGCTAGCAATCAATATCACAAGTGTTTGTCGACTTTAAACCACAAATGGAAATAAGAATGATTCAAAAAGGATTTTTGAACAAATCAGTCTTTATTTTAATGATTTTGTTTTTACGTTAATAGTTTGGAAGATTGCACGATCGAGTACCTACACAAAAAGTGTGTAATGTTTGATAACACAATTCATAAACTTTCAATCTGCTCGGTTCCATAACCTACAAATTACACATACATGTACATCTCCCAATGGTGATGTTACTGATGTATTTAAACATATTTGATTGATTATATATTAATAACTTGTAAGGTTCTCACAGTATGTCAAATGAAGGCCAATTGTTAGCCCCTTTACATTAACTTTGTTTTCACCAGATATTGACATGGGGTGGTATATAATATGTGTAATGAATGAGTTTATAGGAAGTCATACACTTTATTTCTTTTCCACAATTAAAGTTGAATTTGACTTTTATATGAATACATGTAACTGGAAAGTACTGGTACACATGAATTTGTATGTTCAAGAGGATATCTACAAAAATTCAAATACCTTGGCATATGATATGATTTTTCTATTACATTATGATTATTATATTGAACTTAGATGCATTAATTTGATTTTTTTTACAATTATAAACAATTTTGTTACCATTTTTCTTTGCAGTTATATCCTTCAAAATTGAAGTGGCAAATCGATATAAGTTAAACAAAAGTCTTAAGAAGTTGGCAACAAAACTAGCAGAAGAGCCTGGAAATATTCCCCTTAGAAACCAAGTGTCAAAGGCAAAGGTGAGAGAATTTTTTATTTGTTATAATACCCCAACTTCCCACTTCAGAGAGAGAGAGAGAGAGAGAGAGAGAGAGAGAGAGAGAGAGAGAGAGAGAGAGAATTGACTTTAAAGGGGAGGAAAATAAAATGCAGATATTGAGAGATGGAAGAATATGAGAGAACTAAAGGGAAAAAAAGGAAAGAATGAGGAGAAGGCTAGGCAGCTGGATTACCTTTTGCATACACAACTTTTGAGTAAGATGACTTTTTATTAAGCATTAAATTATTAAAAACCAGCTCTTGTAGTCCCTTTTTGTCAGTTACCTTAGATAGTCTTTGTTTGACTCGCTGTGATTGGCTATCAGCATGCGCGGATCTAGAGGGGGGGTCGGGGGGGTCCCGACCCCCCCTGGAAAATGAAAATTTATTAAATTTACATAGTAAAATTATCGCGAAAATATGCCTCGGACCCCCCCTGGCAAACACAATTATCCTTCGGACCCCCCCTGGAAAAATTTTCTGGATCCGCTCATGTATCAGTATGTACATGTATGTGTTTATATTGAGAGGGAGGTACATACAGTGTATTTCAATTGGCACCATGCAAATCTCCTTTCCAAGCACTGCATGCATGTACAGGTACATCCAAACAAAGATATAAATGAAATTGAAATTGCTAAAAAAATTCTCAATTTAATAAATAAGTCATATCAAGACATAGCTGCATATCTGTAGCTCTCTGTTTGAAAAAAAAATTGGATAGACAAACCAGTTCTTCAACCAGAGAACTACAGATCTATAGCCAATCAAGACAATCTAGATATCAGAACCGTTTGAACAGGAGCTTGGACTTTGGGTAGTTGTGTCAAACAGCAATGTGACGTAGGCCTGTATATTTCATTGTGGGCCACTCAGCTATGGCTCTTTGAAATCAACAAGATTTGTCTGGCTCTTGAGGAAAGACTACGCAATCTGTGTATATTTCACTTGAAACCAGCGTCATATTTAACTTGTTTTGAAACAAGAAAAAGATGGTTACATCCTACCGAAAGTCCAAGGTCTTGTTAAAATGGTTCTAACAGATTTCTAAAATATCATATCTATATAAACATCAAGTTAGTGTTTTCCAGAATGTTGTTAGATAAGAACAAGTGTTAAGTTACAAAAAAAAATTAATATTGATTTCAGTAAAGTATCTAATTGTTTTTTTTTCCCCATGAGATGATTGTTAAGACTATAACATGATCCTAAGCTTCCAAAGGAAGACAGCTAATAAAGACTACTCCCTCTGGAATACCCTTCTAAATAATGAATGATCCCTTTTAGTATTATTAACCCCAAAAGTTGTCGATCAGACATAAAGTTAAATAACATCACCAAAGAGCTCAGAGAGTATAGATATGTTACAGAACACAGGGGTTCAGTCAGAGAGGATGAAATTATACACTCTGTTACATTTGTTTAGCATTGTTTTCATTCTCAGGTTTCGGAATTCTATTTTACATGAAGGCGCATTCCACTTTGTTGGAATACACATTTTGAGCACATGAGCAAACATATACATTATTAAGTGATTCGTTTCATGAAATATACATTGTATACATGTATATGCATGCTGTTGTGAAAATTAAGCCCCAGTTTATGAACTTTTAAAAATTATTTCAATTTCTTAAATGATAATATAAAATAGATTTTTTTTTTGTGGCATGTGCTTTCCTGATCTGAGTGTAGGTATTTCTTGATCTGTCAAGCTTGTTATTGTTGACCATAAATAACATAATTAACTGAATTACAAGTTCAAGGAAGCATTTCTTTTTTGAATGCCAACCATGCAAAACCTGTTGTTGTAATACTTTTAGCAACTTGGTTAGGAAATTTATGTTTATTTAATTTTGACAGTTAAAAGTTTTGGTGTGAATGTTGGAAGATTATGTGGATCGATCGAAATATGGAGAAAATTGTCCACTTGCTGTCAATATAGGGTGTCAGTAAAACGGTGAGGGAGGGGGGATGCTAGTCATTTTATGATTATCCAAATCACAAATAATAGACTGTTTCAGGATGTTCTTTTACAGGAAATATCAATAAGATGATTCATAGTTACATATGGTGTGAAAACAAATGTTCAGTAACATATCAATAAATTATTTGCCAGCTTAAATTCTTCCAAATTCTTATTGTATCTATTTGCCCTTCTAAAGAGCATAATGTCGTTATCATAAAAAGGGTTAAAATTGAAGGAGTAGGTTCTGGAATCCACTGTCAGCCCTGGTCTCCAGCGAAGATAAAGATGAGTTCTATTTGCTCTGAATATTATCTCCAGAAGTGTGTTTGCTGTGATTGAAGAGTTGACCCCGACCGCGGTCATAAGGTGTATACAAGAGTATATGAAGAGTGTGGGTATATATACGCATACCTGATAAGTCTAATCCAATGCTCTCTTGTGTAATAATGTGTTTGGTATACTTTTAAGTCTCCCTAATATGATTGTTAAAAATTTTTGTTATTTTAGAAATGTAAACATGTCACCCTGTCAGTCTGTGATAAAGCTAGCATCCATTTAATAAAAAAAGCAAACAAGATGCTATTTGAAAGAATGTTTTTTTGTTATTTGAAGGCGTGCAATCTATTTGAAAATTTTTCAGAAATTTTTATGAATCATCTCTTGATTATATCCAAACAGATCTAGAAGTACCATTTTCCTTGTTGTAAATTATGAACGAATGTGTATTTCTATAACTTTTTGATTGGAACTGACTTAATAGTGGATTTATGGATTTCCAATAAAATCAAAGCTGTATCTATATAAGCAACATTGAAAAGGTGGAATCTAGAATTGATTGATTTTATATATACCTTTTGTCTCTTGTGTTGTATGATGATTGATTGAGTAAAGATGATGATCAAAGATTCAACCCAATTCTGTAATATACAGACTTTAGGAGATAATCAGGATATTGAAGTGACACTTCTGTGCATTTTTAAAAAACTGGTCATAAAATGGAAATTCATTTTTCTATCAGAAGAGGAGGGAAAAAAAGTTCCTCGTGTAGAATGATAAAGAAAATCTGCCAAGAAAACTTTAGTCCCAAAAAGGCTTGCATGACTGTAAAATTTTTAGCACTCAGTCGACAAATCAGCTGTTTCGAGATTTTTTAAATCCATTTGTAATAATGTTCTCATGTGGTTGACAATGGAACAGTTCGGCATGATCTTTAAGAAATATTTGATTGTAACATGTTCCACATAGATAAGTCTTTGCTATCTGATATAACAGTTTAAAACAAACTTGGCACAATTAAATGTCGACCTTGTCCGTTTAGAATATTCTCCATTCCTTCTATTTAGTAAGCCAGCTAGTTCTATTGTTGATCTTTGGAATAATCTGCATGTCTGCTTATAATGTGCTCATAGAATACCATTGGGTCTCCAAAATAAACAGTACAGCGGACATTGTTAGAACAACATGTATTGAGCGATTGTGAGGAACTATGTAAATTTTACATTTACAGTCAGTTGTAGGATCTCTCATGGTCAATTTAACTCTCTGTATTAGTCATGTTAACAAAAACCCTCAAACTGGCCTTAAACTTTCCTACCATTTGAACAGGCTATGTTGTTTAATATTGATTAATGGTAATTCTGCAGAACTGTTCCTTAAACAGTGAAACCACATGTTTTTTCATGCAAACAACCAAAAATTTTATATACCACACCACCAACACATTGTTTATTACATGTATGTAACTATCATCTCTGAACAATGCATAGAAAAATCTGAACTGTAGATAAAATGATGTCATCTACATCCAAACCATCACATAGTATCTTACTGGCCTAACGCCGTATTTTTTGTGATAATCATCGATACTTTCTGCCACCCAACAACATACCACATGTACGTTAAATAAAAATCAAATAAAAGTCTTTATCTATACATGTCTAATGAGTTAGAATACTGTGATAATTAATGCCTTCTTGATAAGTGAGTTTAATCTAGTAACTAGTAATGAACTACATTCTTTGAGACGTGTTGATAGTTTATTTTACCTGAACGCTATTAGTTTTGAAATAAAACAAAAAAACTATACATGGGGTATTTTACATTGAGATGCTAATTGTGTATTATTGGGATGTGTGTATTGTACATTCAATGTTTGACCAAGCGCTAGGTGTTTATTTCAACATACTGTTGATAGATTTAACAGAGGCCTTTATCTCAGTTAAAGCCCTATTGTTTTACAGAGTTCTATTAGCTTTGAATTACACGCACAGATCAATACATTATCGTCTATCAGTTGACGAATCTTTGAGGTGTCTTCACAGTGTCACCACGGGTACATGAACACATATGCCCCGACTCAATGACCTATCAGGGGGGAACAAATCGTGCTTTTAACATAAAAGATTTTTCCTTTATGCTCTGTGATTTCATTAATGTATGGTATTTAATGTAGGAGATCAAGCACCTTAACTTGTTGGGATCTGTTCCAAATTAATTTTTAGGTCACTTTGATTTTTATCTGTTTTAATTTTTTTTATTACTATTTAGTTTGAATGAAGAAAGGTTAGCAATGGACAGCTTGATTTGACTACTTTTTTCTATGCTAGATCTAGAATCATAAAAGGAAACTTTTTTCCAGTGTAATTTATTACATTAACATCATAATCATTCTGTTGAATTTGAAAATGATAAACAATTAACTGTATATCTGGTATTTTTTCTTCATAGTCTTTAGTAATTGTTATTTTTTATAATCACTTTATGTAGATTTGAAAATAATTGAAAATATAAAATACAACATTATTTTTGATGGTTTAATAACTAAAACTTGAACTATTGAAATATCATTTTAAATTCACAAAAAAGACAAATATCAAAGTAAACGAGTATTGTTTAGTTTTTGCAAAATTTACAACATGGAATAAAAACTGGAAAGGAAAGGTTCATGAGAGAGAGAGAGAGAGAGAGAGAGAGAGAGAGAGAGAGGAGAGGAGAAAGCAGGATAAATTGTTCCAGATATATATGCAAATACATTTTGTTATAAGTATTCATTTAATAACTTTTGACAGTTTATTAATGAAACCCCAAGTATATGAAGATTACACCAATAGGTTGTCTTTTTTTCTTTATGATAGCTTGCTGCAGTAGCTGAGAATGAGGACAATGTACTGGAGCAAAAAAGGCAGCAAGGCAAGAAGGTCTTGTATGGACAGGTCATTCAGGTAAACTTGTTAATAACTAGTTGTATCTAGCAGTAATATTTCGCTCTTTAGTTTATTACACCCTTTAGTAGTTAATTGAGTCAGTATCATGCAAATACAGTCAAACTTCATTATCTCGAACTAGATGGGACTGTTTAAAAACTTTGAGAAGTATTTGAGATATGGAGGATAAAATACTTTAAAAATAAGTGGTTGGTACTTACAAATCACTCTGAGATATCCATTGTATTTGAGATATCAGTGTTAAAGATATTGAAGTTCAACTGTAGGTAACAATTGGATATACTAACTGAAAATCATGCAGGTCAATTGATAGTATCTTTTATGAAGACATCTAGATCATCAAAAACTATTTTTTTATGAAAATTAAGTTCTCTTAATTTAAAAAGACAAGTTCAATCATAATTATGATCTATTATTTTTGAAAATCATAGTTTAAAAATTAAATCTTTAAAAATTTAAATAATTCAACTTTAATTTGTTATCACAATGAAGAATGTATGAGATTGCCTAACCTCTTAAAACTTCAGGGGAAATTAAATTGATGTATTAAATAAGATGTCAGATTAAAATGTTAAATGCAGATTTTGTTTCTATAATTGGCAGTCAAGTTGTTTTACATTATTTTTTTGAAAATCTCATCATTTCTAGAGAATGGAAATGAATACGGACAGGATTTTCTTGACTCTTGATATGAGAACACCAATTCTAAATTGATTTTTCCTCTAGAAATAAAGATGTTAAGTTGGCCTAAAGGGCCTAAAGGGTCTATAGTGTGTTGGTACTAATTGCTATGCAGACAATATTCTGTGATGGAATTTACAAAATGTTTTAGCTTTTATCTGCATTGCAAATCTTGAAGGAGCATCTCTGAAAATGAGTTTTCGATTCAGTCTGTCTGTAAATTGGTCCTAAGACCTCGTATGATTGTTATAACGTTAATAGCATACTTGGCTAAATCAATGATCTTTAATCCTTATACACTGTATATAAATGGAATGCTAGTACATCGATGTATCACAATATGACATGAAATTTGAGTTTGGAATGTTCTTTTGTTGACTGCTATTAATTTTTTTTTAGAAAATTAAAAAAAATATTAATTTAATTGAAGAGCATACAAATGCATATAAATCATATATTAAGAAATTTAATACAAGAGCATTTCTTAAGTACACATGTACTATTGTTAACATTCACTCTCAGGGGTACTTCCCTTGAAAAGTAGGACTTACTTACATTTTTGAAATACTTTGAGAACAGATCTGTGTCTTATTATTTATGGAAAGGGGTTTAGAGAATGCTCTCAAGAAAGGGGAACTCTTTATTTGTTCATTTTAGAATTAAGATATCAAACTAAAAAAAAAATTCTAGAATATTCAAGTGTTAAGTCATTTTTTAATTCATTTCAAAAGAGACTTAGATCGCTAAATAATTCAGGGGTCTCTATTGATTAAGAGGATGGCACATCTACACTGTGTCATTTATTGTGTATATACTTGTAACTTGATATGTAAAAAAAAATCTGTCATATTAAATATTTATAGACATAGAATAAATAGAAAATGCCTGTCATACTTCATTGTTACTCAGTAGCTATAGCTCTAGAAAAATAGCCCTTTAACTTGACGATTTCACCACAAAATAGAAATCATTTTTTAGCGCACCTGAGCTGAAAGCTCAAGTGAACTTTTCTGATCACATTTTGTCTGTCGTCTGTCTGTCCATAAACTTTTCACATTTTCAACATCTTCTCAAGAACTACTGGGCAAATTTCAACTAAACTTAGCACAAATCATCCTTAGGCAAAGGGAGTTCAAAGTTGTGAAAATTAAGGGTCACACCCCTTTTTCAAGGGGAGATAATTAGAAATTAATGAAAAATTTTGAGAAATTTTCAAAAATCTTCTTCTCAAGAACCATTTAGCCAGGAAAGCTGAAACTTGTGTGGAAGCATCCTCAGGTAGATTCAAAGTTGTGAAAATCATGGCCCACGGGGGTAGGGTGGGGCCACAATGAAGGGGTGTTTAAGTTTTACATAGGAATATATAGAGTAAATCTTTAAAAATCTTCTTCTTAGAAGCTAATCAGCCAGGAAAGCTGAAACTTGTGTGGAAGTATCATCAGGTAGTGTAGATTCAATGTTGTGAAAATCATGACCCCCCGGGGGTAGGGTGGGGCCACAATGGAGGGGTGTTATAGTTTAACATAGGAATATATAGAGTAAGTCTTTAAAAATTGTCTTCTTAGAAACTAATCAGCCAGAAAAGCTAAAACTTGTGTGGAGGCATTCTCAGGTAGTGTAGATTCAAAGTTGTGAAAATCATGGCCCCCGGGGGTAGGGTGGGGCCACAATGGGGGGTCAAAGTTTTAACATAGGAATATATAGGGTAAATCTTTAAAAATCTTATTCCCAGAAACTAATCAGCCAGATGATTCTTTATAATTGTTAAGACTTTGGCCCCAGGACAATTTTTCGGCCTCACAAGAAGGTTGAGTTTGATGTAGGTTTATATCCAATATATAAACAATTGTTAAGGATCTTTTTGAGAACTGGAATACTCAACATGTAATATGACTATAAAATCATCCTGTTAGAAAAGGGATTAATAATGATAAACATAAGAATATCCAGGGGGGGGGGGGGGGGGGGGAATGGATTTTATTTATACAGGATCTACATGTAATTTTGTACATTTTCCAGATAGTTTGTATTATGACTCCATTTAGCTGATTTTATCATGCCTATTGTTCCTCAGGTGAGCGATTTGGCCCATGGGCCTCTGTTCCTTTTGAGATTTACTCTAAATCAATTTTTTGCATAATCACATCTCTTTCTTTTTGCAGTTGCGACATCTCTTCACAAACAAATACATCCATGTCAGTACCACAAAGACGTCCAATACGGAGACGAACAACATGGCGGTATGTAGCCAGTGCCCTAGCTGATACTTCTTACACATGTATAATTGTGTAATTAACCGCAAACATTCTCGAAATAAATTGACTTGTGTTCTCCAATTTTCAGTAGAATTACCATGTAGATTCTCTCTCTCTCTCTCTCTCTCGATCTCCCACCCACAAAACGTTTTACTTTATTATTTCTTATAAATTATGTTATGTCTGAAATAAAAAAAAGCTTATTGTTAGGAATACACAATTATTCTACTTATCTGAATTGATGTGTGAGGTTTTTTTTAAAGGATTTTGTTTGTTAAGATGAGATTGATATTTGTGTAATCTCCTAAGTGTTCTTACAACACCATACACAAACTGTTGAATAATATTTCATTAAGTATACGGTAATGTAACAAGAGTTTAAAATTGTTAGTGCATGGTATATGTAATAGGGATATAGATTAAGGAGATTTAATATTATCAGAAACAAATGTATACCCTTGTTTAATAATCTCATGAAGGGTAATAGAAGTGCATTAACTATTAAAGTCTGTTGGATTATTCTTAGATCATAAATCACTTGTACTTTTAGATATTTTTTGGTATATTGTTATTGTACAGAAGATCATTGACTGTATAGGAACTGAAACGAAAGCTAAAGTGGTTTTCTAAACACATTTTGTCTCATATCAGGGGTGGACAATTTTTACATTTTGCTGAATTTCATATTTTAATATTAATAGAGACAATTCATTTCAAATTCATTTTGAAGCAGAAAAGTTAGTGTGATAAATATATTATCAAGTAAGTAAGAGGCCACAATTGGGATTAAACATATAAAACAAATTCTCATAAGGGACCTAGGGAAGGGATGGGGGTGGGGTTGTGATAAAGAAGAAGAATATATGAAAATTAAATATAAGAATTGATGACAGTGGTGATTTGGTTTGAGTTGTCCATATTGTCTTTCTATAGGTGGAGCTCTTGGCAGAGAACGCTAAACACGCACAGTTCCGTATCATGCCGCGGTACAAGGTCAAGGCTGAGGGTGATGTGGTACGTGTCATGGTGTTAGACTCCAGTATAATCTTATAGACAGCTTGATGAAGTTCATCATATTAATTCTTTAATCTGAAATTCCTTGCTTTTTTAAAAAGTAAAATTCATAATATTTGTTTCCAAAAAAAAAAAAAAAAATCCCATATTTGAGAGGTTTAATATGAAAATTCATCATATTTGTTTTCAAACAAAAATATTTTGCCATGATGTTGATGATTTTCTGATAAGCAAACTGTTATGGTTGATACCTGCCTTGTGTGAAATCAGCAGTGTTTGGGGTTATTAGTGTTTAAACAAACTGTTCTTTGTAGGTACAAGTGGACGACCAGGTTGTGTTGGAGAGTGTCAAGTCCTCGGGGTCCTACCTTCACGTCAGCAAGACAGTGCTGGGCCAGGTGTCAGTCTACAGAAGAAGGTCAGACCATCAGGGTCAAAGGTTACAACATTAACCTATGAACTGAGGGGAAAACTAAAGGTCTAGCAAGACCTGAAGCATAAAGTTTACAATACTAACATGTTAGAAGGAAGAAACTAAAGGCCTCATAAGGTCTGAAGCATAAAGGTTACAATATAAGGGAAAAGGGAAAGGTGTTTGAAGACCTCAAATGAAAAGGTTACAATATTACCCACAGTAACTGTTATAAGGGGAAAGCATAAGGTTTTATTAGACCAATCACATCGAAGGTTACACCAGTAACATATCATAAGGGGGAGATAAATGACCTAATGTAATCTATCAATTGTTGATCTTTTATTTTCAACCATTAAAAAACCCCTATAAAATCTATAATTCCACAATGCTAAGAGTAAAAACAGTTTAAACATATTTGCAAACATTCTAACGCTGCTGGTTTTGGACCACTCGATCTACTTGCAGTTCTTGTAAGTCAGCTGATAAAACAAAAGAAAGGCTAAAAAAAACCTGTAAATAAACTGGGTGGTTTACTTTAGTTAAACTTTAACTATTCATCAGCATTGTACTTATATGCTTGTCAATTTCAGACCCTGTGAACTTTTGTACGTTGAATTGACAATCATTGCACAACTTTATTGAATCTTGCACATACAGCAGCCTTTGAAATTTAATACAATGTTTTTGTTGAAAAGCGTGCAATTTTTAGGGTAAAGAAAAAATCTGTAGACAAAACTGATTGCTTGAATCTGTACTCTAAAACAAACAAACCAAGGATTGCACTGCAGCTATGGAATGACGATTCATTTAGCTGTCAAATTGTTTTTTGGATAATCTAGTCATGTGATAAAAGCAAATAATGCTGTTTATTTGGTGAAGGGGTTCAAATAAAAAAAAATTAAGAGACATGTTTAAGAATGGGGCCAGGGAACTTTATAATGTAAATATGCATCCACATGCAACACATAATAACCAAAAAAAAATATACTGACATAGACACAATTTGGAGGCAATGTCTGTTGTGTCTGTAGAAAGGTGTTTAAAAAATTGAAACCTGCAGAACTATTTACAAACACTTAGTGATTGACTAGGTTTTTAAGCTACCCGTTGATTTTTTGAACTGAAATTGCTGTTGGATTTGGCAGTCAAAATTTGTTTAGAAGTGTCTCTTCAAACACAATAGGATTCTCTGAATTGATTCTTGATTTTTTTCTTTATACCCCAAAACACCTCCTAATTTAATGTAGACACTATTTTCTCTGTGCCAATTACACAATTTTTATGTAACAGATAAAAATTGAGTAATCTCTCATTCATTCTGTATTAAATATAGTCATTGAAAATTGATTTTCTTTTTTTTTGCAAAAATTTGTTTCATAATACAGACAGGATGTAGGTGAATTGAAAGGTACATGTGTATAACAATTGTAGGCTGTTCGATAGATGTTTCCTGTCTTGACAGAAATCAAAGCGTATTATCTCACTGGAGGATTATTGAGTTTAAAATTCAGTTTCAATGTGGAAACCCATCATTGGTGTCTTTGTGAAATTGTAAATCCCTCGAGTCTTAATTCACTGCTTCGTATTTGCCAGCTAGCGGGAGCAGGATTATAGACTCTGAATACCCAATTTCTATAGCTGTTTTCAAATTTTAAAAGTTAGAATAGGAAAATATGTTCAAGTTATGTTCTGTTATGCTTTTTGTGCATATTTATTCATTCAGGTTATATTAGATCTTCTATTTTATTTGGCAGTGCCAAATACCAGTACTTGTAATCTGTTATTGGAAATCATTTAAACTATCTTGTTTTTCATTTGGTATCAAGAATCATTTATTTCAAATTTTTAATGTCTGCTTTTGTCTGAAATTAATGGAAAATTTTTAAAATTGTATTTTCAACAATTCAACAAGCTTTCTATTTAAAATTCAGTTTGGTTCATTTTCCACTCTTTACAATTTGGGATAAGCTGGATGGCATTATAAGGGCTTAATTAACCAGTGAAAGGGGACAAGAATGGTAAAACATTTTTATAGGGGTATGTCTCAAAGAAATGCATAAATGGCCAAGTCTATACATTATGTTTTCATTGATTCAAAGAAAAGAACTTTCTTTAGAAAAGACAATTTATTAAAGTAAATATTATTTCTATGCCTATCTTAAAATGCCCTTTCTTTAAACCTAAATGGTAATGCTCTTTCTTCAAAATGCTGATTGGTATCAGCCTAAAGCGCTCAAAAGCCCATTAAAGCAGCTGGATTAAACAGAGAAAGTACCGATATCTAGTTTTATTTATTTTATGGCAGAAAAAAATTGAAACTATTAAAAATATACCCGGTACAACAAACTTATTTTGTACCAATCAGTGAATACATTAATAATTGAAACAATATGCATGAACTTAAATTTCATTCTTGACCTTGATTGAGATTTCTCATAATTAATGTACATTGTAGGATCAAAGGTCCATTTAAAAACCTGTCTTCAATTATTGACTGTCACAATTGGTCAAAAAGAATTCTCTAACAATTCCAACAGTGTATTAAAATGAAAAAACCATTGAGCGATGTTGAATGCATATGATAATCATGCATTAACTGAACTCATTTGAGTTTCTAAAGTCATATAACTTGTTTTTCCTGAAGAGGGAGTGATGGTCATGGCCATTTTTTAAAAACCAATATTAATCTCCTTGAGAAGAAGGTCTCTGTATGTAAAAAGTTATAGGGTTCAAACAAATAAAATTGAATGCTACATGTAAAATATTTGCAATTTTTCTTTCCTATAGATGACAGTTTAAGGCTTAAATTATGTCCAAAATTCTCAGGAAAATCTGATGAGTAGATTGTTAACCACCTAGCTTCCTTAAGAATCTCAAATTTGATTTGACATTAATTATCCCCCCCCCCCCCCCCTTTCTCGAAGAAGAGAGGGCATATTGCTTTGGTGCTGCCTGTCTGTCCATCATCAGTTTCCGTTCATTTTCTTTGCAATGGTTACCAGTACACCTACTTAAATGACCCTTGGACTTCAAAAAATTCCAATTATTTGGAGTTTCCTGGTGCACTGGTGTTATTTTCTGAAGTTTGCTATATAAATATACATGTACGGGCAATATAATAAATTATCAAATTGATACTGTGCATGTGACAAAGAATTATGGAAGGGTTATGATATGGGAGAAGACATCCATATTTGTTTATGCATATTTAAACCTACTTTCATTCTACCTTTTTAATGTTTGTTAAATGAATATTACTTGTTTTAAAATTGAGTTTGTTTTGTTTAACAGCCATGAGTTGAACCTGTCGGTGCAGCAGTCTGGGTTCACCATCTACAGGAAGTACAAGCCGGCCCCCGAGGACATGGACCGCGTCAAGGTCGGTGACATCATCCGCTTCTACCACAAGGAGATGGAGGCGTACCTTGTGGCGGAGGGACTGTTTGACGATGAACTCCTCGAGGATGGTAAGCCTACCTCCCTGCTGTATCTCTAGTCTGTCTGTCTGTACATCTTTTCATTTGACTGCCTGCCTTTCAATGATTCTTTTATTTGACACAGAATTTTTAGAAGACTTTAATCTTTAGTTTTTAGCTCACCTGAGCCAAAGGCTCAAGTGAGCTTTTCTGATCACAATTTGTCCGTTGTCGTCGTCTTTGTAAACTTTTCACATTTTCATCTTCTTCTCAAGAACCACTGGGCAGATTTCAACCAAATTTGGCACAAAGCACCACTAGATGAAGGGGATTCAAGTTTGTTCAAATGAAGGGCCACGCCCTCTTTAAAGGGGAGATAATTGAGAATTATTGAAAATTTGTTGGTATTTTTCAAAAATCTTCTTCTCAGAAACTATTTGGTCTGAAAAGCTTAAACTTGTGTGGAGGCATCCTCAGGTAGTGTAGATTCAAGTTTGTTCAAATCATGTTCCCCGGGGGTAGGGAGGGGCTACAAGAGGGGGATCATGTTTTTCATAGGAATATATAGAGAAAATCTTTAAAAATCTTCTCTCTCAAAAACTATTAGGCCAGAAAAGCTCAAATTAAAATGGGAGCATCCTCAGATAGTGTAGATTCAAGTTTGTTCAAATCATGGTCCCCCTGGGGTAGGGTGGGGCCACAATTGGAGGATCAAGTTTAACATAGGAATATATAGAGAAAATCTTTAATAAAAATCTTCTTCTCAAAACCTTTTAGGCCAGGAAAGCTCAATTTGAGTGGAAGCATCCGCAGATCATATAGATTCAAGTTTGTTTAAATAATAGTCCAGGGGTAGGGTGAGGCCACAAATGGGGATGAATTTTTACATAAGAATATATAGAGAAAATCTTTACAAATCTTCTTTTTAAAGACTATTTGGCCAGAAAAGCTTAAACTTGTGTAGAGGCATCCTTGGGTAGTGTAAATTCAAGTTTGCAAAATCACAGTCCCTAGTGGTAGGGCGAGGCCGTGATGGCGGTTTGAATTTTTACATAGGAATATATAGAGAAAATCTTAAAAAATATTCTGGGAAAGTTTTCGGTCCAAAACTCAGAACTTAGTGTGAAAGCACAGGTTATGCAGATTTAAGTTTGATGAAACCATGATTCCCTAGAGAAAAGTGGGGCCACGAAATGGGGGGTAGGGGTGTATAGGATAGAGAAAAATCTTCTTACATGTACAACAACAAAAGGGGCTTGGTATTTACCAAAAAAAAAGAGGTGGATAAAAATTTGCAGATTTTCAATTTCTTTTAGCAAGATCTACTGTACTTAGTTGTCAAGATATTTTGATACTGTAATGCTAATTTGATCAGAATTAAGGCAATTGTTGCTCAGGTGAGCGATGTGGCCCCTGGGCCTCTTGTTTTTTATCTTGATCCAACTACAATGATGGTTACAAATGTAAATATAAATATTAGTGTGATTTATTTTGGTTTTGATTGTCAAAATTTGGTTTTAGATTTATTTTACTGATGTGAGTAGACTTGTTCAATCAACCTCCCCCCCCCCCCCCCCCTCTTTTTTTTCCTTTTTTGGGTGTCTTATGTAAAGCATTTCTCATAGAAAACCTACTTTAGATGCAGTTATCACTTTTCAGTGCCTTATGCATGTGTACCACTGATATAAAGCAATCTCTCTGTTTTCAGTACACCTAAGGATGAGACCCATGGACCCGGCCAATCCTAAGACCCTGTTCCCAAGTACATCAGCGGTCACTTACTGGCAGATCGAGCTCCAAGAGGGACCAGTTCAAGGTACATCAGTTTACTGAAACAAAGTTCAAGGTGGTTAAAGCATTGTCTAAGGAGTAGAATTTTGCTGCATCTTGGAAAGAGCTTAAAGACTGTGGGTTGAAACCTAAGGTCAAGTTAAGAGTGAAACAATATTGTTTTAATGGAGTTTCACATTCATATTACTCAAAAAGTCAGAATTATCTATTTGTCATCTTGAAGTGCTATATGTCTTTAGTGGATCTGATTAGTTATGTATGTAAGGACTGTTTTGTGTCATTGAAATCTATCATATTATTGCCATAAAAAATAGAAATGAAACTAAACAAGATCATTCATTTTTTTCAGGAGGAGTTTTGAAGTGGGAACAACAATGTAAAATAATACACATGTGTACTCGAAAGTACCTGACTGTCAAAGACGGTCATGTGACCTTAACAGGTGACCACAGGGACCCGACGACCGTGTTCAGGCTGCACCCTGTCATCAGGGTAAGGGTTAATGTGATTTCTTCTCTGAACTTAATTTAAGCTCTTTTCATCTGCAGTTTCTAGTACATGTATAGTGTTACTATAGCTTTAGTAAAGCATACCCTTTTTGCTTTGTGAGGAGATAGTTACTGCTTCAAATTAATGCAATATATATTATTTTTTGTGTGAAAACACCACAGCAATGTTTTTGTGAGTTACAATGTAATAGTTAGAAGATTGAAAGTAGAATAGATACATTATGTAGATCATTGCTTGGGAGCAAATTCAGACTATATGCAGGGACTTCTACGTTATGATCCTTAGGTTTATATGATACATTCATTTCTACACCATTTTGACTATACATACAAAATTAAGGTGTTATTAGGGATAAAATACCAAGGTTGACTTCCAGTTTTAAAAAGGTCACCTTTTCTGTCTGCCCTTTGACTATATAAGTGAGCTATTCTGATCACATTTTGTCTGTCGTCCGTCCTTCTGTCTGTAAACTTATCACATTTTCAACTTCTTCTCAAGAACTACTGGGCCAATTTCAACCAAACTTGGCACAAATCATCCTTAGGCAAAGGGAATTCAAAGTTGTGAAAATTAAGGGCCACACCTATTTTCAAGGGGAGATAATTAGAAATTAATGAAAAATTTCGAGTAATTTTCTTCTCAAGAACCATAAAGCCAGGAAAGCTGAAACTTGTGTGGATGCATCCTCAGGTAGTGTAGATTCAATGTTATGAAAATCATGATCCCCAGGGGTAGGATGGGGCCACAATGGAGGGTCGAAGTTTTACATAGGAATATATAGAGTAAATCTTTAAAAATCTTCTTCTCAGAGACTAATCAGCCAGGAAAGCTGAAACTAGTGTGGAAGTATCCTCAGGTAGTGTAGATTCAAAGTTGTGAAAATCATGATCCCTGGGGATAGGATGGGGCCACATGGGGGGGGGTTAAAGTTTTACATAGGAATATATAGAGTAAATCTTTAGAAATCTTCTTCTAAGAAACTAATCAGCCAGATGATTCTTTATAATTGTTAAGACTTTGGCTCCAGGACAATTTTTCTGCCTCACAAGAAGGTTCAAAGTTTGATGTAGCTTTATATCCCATATATAAACAATCGTTAAGGATCTTTTTGAGAACTGCAATACTCAACATGTGATATGACTATAAAATCATCCTGTTAGAAAAAGGACTAATGATTATAAACATAAGAATATCCAGGGGGAAAATGGATTTTATTTATACAGGATGTACATGTATTATTGTACATTGTCCAGATTGGTTATATTATGAATCCATTAAGCTGATTTTATCATACCTATTGTTCCTCAGGTGAGCGATGTGGCCCATGGGCCTCTTGTTATTGGTGTTCTTAAGACAAAATCTGAATTTAATTACATTTTAATCTTATCACATTTGTTATAAAGACAAAATTCATTGATTTTTCATACAGTACGTTTTAAATCCTACAATATTTTTACCATATAAATCCTTAATATCTCTATTCTTCTCCCCTTCTTTCTTTGGATTGAATGAGTTGTTGTATATATTGTGTAACCAAAGGGAACCTTTTTACATGTTTCACCGATCTGTTCTGCTTCTTGTGATACCAGCAGCTTGTGAGTATACACCTATGGTTCATTAATGTTGTTGTTTACTTTTGTTTAATGTCGGCCATTGCATGATTATCATACAGTAATGTTGTCCATCTCTCTCATGACTCTTTGAAGCCATAGCATGGCAAAGGATTGCTTTTTACAGTTCTTACTCTGATATCTGTAATACTGAAACTACACCCACTAATCAAGGGTGACAGTTTGCCCATCTCATGCAAGAGAAAAGTGGATGATTGTCTCCCTTGTCTAGGAAAGATGGATGGAAGTAACAGATCAATAAATCAAACTTTTAAAAACTTTTGGATATTGAAATTCTTTGTATGCTGGAAAGGTCAAATATTTGCATGGGAATTGTTTTACGAGTCTAATTCTGTCTAAATTTTCTACCCTTCTTAATGAAACATATTAACCTTTCTGCTAACTTTAAAAGCTTTTTATAATTGATTGTTACTTCTTTGTGACTGTCAAGGTCAAAGGTTATGAAGTTATAGTTCAAGGTCATCCACATATATTAGTCACATTGCAAAATTTTGGTCAGTATTAATTGACTCTTAATGTTCAATTTGACCAGATAAAGACCTAAAACAACACATCTCATAATTTACATAAAACATACATGTTTTACATGAGAAAATCTTTTCTTTTTTCAATTTAAAGAATTTATTTTGAATAGTATTTATACCATTCATTTGTTTCAGGGTTTTTTTTAAGTCTTTAGTATTTTTTTAGTAAGTTCATGTATCTTAAGATGAGTGGAATTACAATTTTTCTCAGAAATTGGTATATTTTGAAGATCCCCATAAAATCAAAATTGATATAAAGATCCAGTTCTGTTAAGAGTCAGATTTCCTTTATTCAGTTTTAAATTTTGTAATCTTTTGTTATTGGTACAGTATTTGTAAAGCCTAAAATCCTTGCTAGCTATAGATTGATTGTTCTATTCATGACTGGTATTCTATATTGAAGATACATTAATTGATTTTTTTTTCATGAATTAGTTATTTGAAAATGCTGATTTCATCTTATTTGCTTGAAATCTAGAGCTACATTAACCATGTTATATTTTTTGACATTGAAACTTGACTACACAAATTGAACAATTTCCAGAAATACTTTGAATTCCTCCCCTGTTTTTACTTTACACTGTTTGATTACCTTACAAGACTGTGCGTCATTCGGATTCTCATGTGAGTTGGTGGCGGTAGTGACATTACCAAACTTTATTTTTAATTATACTCTGCCATTATATTGATTTCTCTGTTAGAGCGCATATGCATGACAGTATATATGAACTATGTATTATGATATTATTTGTACCTTATCACTGGATATCAAAAAGCGTAGAATTTATTGACTAGAATTCTGTTGTCCTAAAATCACGTACATTCTTTATCAGTTGGGTTTCCTCTTACATTATAATTACACTTATTTTGACTATAAGCAAACACTTGTTCATTTAACATATTTGTACACTTATAAAACATATACATATAATACATGTATTATTTTAAACAAACTTTCTTCACAAAGTGTATTCTTGTTAAAACTTTCCTTTTATTTAGATGATGAAGATGATGATAAAAATGATGATTTTGTTAGTCCATCATCAAATAAATGGATGTCTGATTTGATATTATTTCTCATATTTTGTTGGACCTGAGTCACATCATCACTTGCATGAATCTTTTGTGTGAGGACAGGGAATATTTCCTGTTCTTCAACTCCTGTGGCCTAGTCAGAGAATATCCATTTCCTGATTATGATGCAAGTAATTGTTGAAGTATAATTTGATGGTTTTTTTCTGATTTCAGGAGAACGATGACATTCCACTGGACAGTTATTGTCGCATTGAACACGTGGTCTCTGGGAGCTGGCTCCATGCCTGTCCTGGTACAACTCTTTCCATGCTTTTCTTAAATGTTATTTAGGCCACACTAATTTAATTTCTTGATAGTCAGACATCTGATGAGAAAAAGTACAAATGGTCAAGAAATTAAATTATTAAGTTATTATCATGTTTTGTAGGCAAAATTTTTAGGTGGTACATAAATAAATTTGAGCCAGCTGTTATATTTTATCTAATTTTAAGATCAAAACAATTAAAGATACAAAATATAGAGCAAAAATAGAATATTTGAGTGCGGAAAATTGGACAAGTAATATAATTTGAATAGTTTTGTTTAAATACGAGCGCGCAGTTCCGGCAAGCAAGAAATTAAATTGATGTGGCTTTACATGTTTTGCAAGGATAGATTGATATCGGTTTGATTGCAAGGCCCAAAGATTTATATCATTCTCCTTTACTATTTTAGTAAAAATGTAAGATTAAGGAAAATACCTTTTGACAGTTTTACATTTGTATTTGATTTATGTTTATTGGTTATATATGTTATAATATGTATATCATAATAGTTTGTTATGTTATTTTTATTTTTCGCCCACAGAGGAATATGTAAGAAAACAGACAATGAAGTCAGAGGACAATAAGGCTATGGCCTCTTTGAAATGGAGCACTGCAGAACTCAAGCAGGTGAAGATTGAATAATTCTAACTGATAATATTTATTCTAAAGTCAGTACATATATAGATTTCGGTAACCTACTCATATCTGATTATTTTCTCAGAGTTTCTTCTTTGGTAAGATTTGAGCAGAGATATTCAATCATGCAATGAGCAAATAAATTTTCAGTTTCGATTTTGTGTGGTACATGGAATCCATCCGGGGGAACCACTTTGTCAAACTTAATTTTAATAATACATGTATTTATATGATTCAATTATTCATTACTTAATGCTGCCAGGCCACTCGTCAAGGAGTAAGTAAATTTTGTCATGTGAATTTTGTAATGTACATGTACATGATATTTTTAAATGCAACATTAATGATCTAAGTGTTTATAGATATATCCTTGTGCAGTTATGATAAAATTTTGAAATTTGGATGAATTACTTCAAAGCAAGTCATTTCATTTTCTGTGTTATTTATGAACTGATACGTAAAGTACAATCTCAGTAGTGGTTTGGACAACCACTGAAGTTATTGGACAACAGTATTCCTGTTTAGATATCTGTATGTGTTACAGATTTTTCATACATTTTATGGTTTTGCTTCAGCCAGAATCACTACAGGTATTCAGTGCATCAATTGAGTACTTAATTCACGAAATGTACAGTTTGTCTTTAATATTAAGAGATGTTTCATTGAATTTATTGAAATTCTTGATCATTAATGCAAGAATATAATAAAGAAATTTTTCTAGCTACACACAAAATAACAACTCTCCATGCAGTCGGTTGAAATTTTGAAGCACAAGTTCTCAAACTGTGTTTTAACATTGTTGGCACATGAAGTTGTGAATGTTAACAACTCCACAATTTGATCTGAACATATTGATAATGTCAGTTGACATAAACGTTTGACCTTTAACCCCAGACTCCTGCACCAACCTCCGAAACAACTGGTGGAAAAAAGAGAATCAATAAAAAACGAAGTCAGACATTAAGCGTGAGTAACGAGAATGCATGGGGTGTCTATGGGTGACAGATGCCCCCAAACTGCAAATACTTGTCGTATTGAGAATGTTTTTCATTAATAATTTGGGGTTTTTGTGATTGTGTTGTGATATTTGTTGGTTTTAATTGTACAAAAAATGTATTGTAAACATTGCCATCAGTTTACAAAATCTTAACTGCGGTAAATGTATGTTAAATCTGTGGACTTGCTCTGTGGTTTTAATTAATAAAACTTATATTTTGTTTTTTATTCTGACTGCTTTTCAATTGGCAGAATTTTAAAAAAAATCTTATGTTAAATTTGTCCTTGTATTGAACAAGTCCCTTAAAGTGATTAAAGCAGTTTGTTAAGGTTTATGAAATATTAAATTGACTCTAAGAGTTGTGTTTCAATATGTTGTAGTTGTGCTTTATTTCTGGTAAACCTTAGAGTTTGAGATCAGCATTTACAATGTCATGGAGTTTCAAGATTTTATTCAGTCAGTGACTTAATTGCTTTAATTTTAAATGATAAATATGATAAAAATTTTAGTACAGTAATTGAATGAAGTCAAAGTACTGGGGATACTGACATGTACTTCACATGTTTACTATAGATGACAAGTTTAATATTAAGTTATTCTATGGGAAGTAAGCAAATTTTGTTAAGACGGAAGCTGGAAGGAATTTATTTTTTGCTATTTTTTATACATCTAGAATAATTGGTTTGTTTGGGGGTTTTTTTTTGCTATTTTTCATACATCTAGAATAGGTGTGAGCATAATATACAGATGCATCATTAGATATGTGTTTATAGAAGGAAGGATACCATTGAGAGTCAAACTTTCAAAGAGAGATAAAATAGCAATTCCTTAATCAGTTAAGATTTTGATTCAAATGGCATAATGGTGTTAGCCAGTAGAGGCAGTAGAGTTGTTTTTGCATGCACAGCAAAAATAATATATATGTGTTGTACTGTTCATTTTTTAAATCATGATTCAAATATAAAAAACATGCAATCTGTGGGTATTTTTTTTAATGTTTTGCTCATTTTATTGTCATCACAAGGCAAGAAAGACAAAGGGATGGTCTGTGGTTTAAAAAGCTCAATGGAGCATTTTAGTACTTTGATTTTCAGGTTTCAATTCATATAGGCTCAAGGGCCTCAATATATGTGAGATCAAATGCATGTGAGATAAGAGGGTCATTGAAATGAAATTTGTTATTCCCTTCATACTTTGCAGGTTAATTTTAAAACAATACAGGTATAAAAAAAAAAGACATATATTCTGATCATGCGGGTGTTCGACAAGTAGGAGTGTTTAGCCTTTAGCTGTTTCGTATACATGAACTCACATTAGATATAACTTGATGAAATAGGATATACATGCAAATGAAAATTCAAAAAATGCAGGCAATGCGCATATCAACACTATTATAGCAGATATACAATTACAAAATGCACAATTGCTATTTTGTTTTGATGAATGGTGGCACTCTTGTGAACGCATAGAAAAAAACAATGGATGCACCAATCATATAGTCTAAAGACTGAGTTCTTTTTTCAGCAACTGATTTGCCTTTATTCATTAGCTGAAATGTCCTGTTTTGTATTAAATTATCATTTATTAAATGTTGTGATAATGTCATTTTTTTTATCTGGATGTTTTAATAATTTAATCTGTGTGTGCATTTTGTTATGTTTTTTCTGATATATTTTAATTTTGTGTATACAGTAGAAGAAACGAGATAACAGAAAGTGGGTTTAGAAAAAGCTATTTGCACCTATAATGAAAATTTGATTGAGCTTCATTTAAATGATTATGATAAATTTAGCCATTGAAATGTTTGATATAAATATGTTAAAAAAAGAAAAGTAAGGGAAATTCATGTAGCTATACTACTTTTATCATCAGATATGAAAATTGTTCAGATGTGCATGATTTATCCTGAATTTGATTAGCTGATAAATATCAAGAGGATGATATAATATGACCTGCTTTATGTTTTAGATTGGAATTATTGAGGAGAAGCAGTACGATGATGCTTTCACCATCCAGGGGGTGGAAGAGGAGCATGTGGAGATCTTCCATCACATGGCAGGAATGGTCCCCTTCATCCAGAAACTGGTGTCAGATGTAAGTCTTCTCATACATACTGCAGAGATATAAATAAATCTTATATATGGCACTTTGTATGGCTTGGGTTGAGAAAAAAGAATGAAGCAAGACATGATTTCAAGCTCCTAAGTCATGGCAAGGCAAGAGAAAAAAAATTGGGACCTGTTTGATTCTGTCTGCAGATGCCAATTATTTTGTATCTGTTTGATTGTTAGTCTTGAACACTTGTGGCGCAATACGGCAAGAAAAAAAATCAGGACCTAAATTCACTGGAATACATTTAAATCAATGAAATCTGTGGTGCTCTATTTTAGTCTCTGTTTTACTTCAGACAGCTGTTATTGTAATATCAGTTACGCTACAGTGATAATGCACGACTTTAAAAAGATCTCGATATCCGATATCCTGTTGCTCAACCTCACAATATCACTGCAAGGTGAAAGGAATGCTCAAGTGAATTATAAATTATTAACCACAAAGGCAAAAAAATATTGGTTGCTCTTTGAGGAGAAAAGAAATTTAAAAGTCCCTAGGAAAACGGGTTAAAATAATCAATGACTGGGTTGATACTAAAGACATGAAGCTTTTAAAAATAAATCAATAAATTGATATATTTGATGAATGGCTTCATTGTTGTTTTTTTTTCCATGCATCAGGTCCTTGCAAATTCTAAAGCAAACGTTAGAATTTAGAACAGAAAGAGAAACAAATGTGGCACATAATTATTATATTGTACAGTAGAGAATTATTAAATCTTTCTTCATTAATATTATGTTTTGATTTACTGGTTTTCTTAAAGTACCAAATGAAAATATTTAAAGCCATAATGTTGTTTTAATATGTAATATTTTTTATCAACAAAATATTTTATTTGAGCTAATATCATGATGTTTTAATGGGAAATAACTCTTTATGATTCTTTTATTTATAGAAAAAATCTGGGCTAACCCTGAATGCAAAAATGGCACATGACACAGTCGTAGTAAGTATCAATCAGGAAAAAAACCCTAAATTGGTGCAAACCCAGCATCTGTATATCTTCATTTCAGTGCATTTTAAATGCAGAATTTCAAAATCAGAATAAATGATTTTATTTATTGTATGATGACCTGTCCATCAAAATACGTCTTCCCATTAGAATATTTTTACTCTATCTCAGAAACATGCAGGCATTTTAAAGATGGTATGGGACACCTAAATATTGTGATGTACTTCCTATCGAAATAAGACAATAAATTCAAATATGGTTTTATATAATTATTTACCCTCAAATTTAAAATCTAACAGCGTAGTGTAATGGATAAGAATGTTTTCTATGAATTTATAACTCCTGAGTACAAATTCCACTGGACCTTTTATAATTGTTCTCTTTATAAAAATAAAAAAAGATATTTTTGGGCAAATATTGTAGAATTATGAAAATTATAGAATGATGAAAGTAGTTTGATAATGATGTACTTTTCTCCACATTAGTATTGACGAGTGCCACATACCACTTAATAATTTCACAAAGTTAACACTATAAGATGTGTGTAAAATAATTTTTATGGACTTGTTAGTGGCATCGTTACATTTGACTTTGTTTTATTTTCAGGCTTTGGGGGAGCTTAGTCGTTACATGATTGTAGACGGACAGCCAGAGAAAAATCGGCAGAAACTGATGCGCAACCTTAGGGTAATTAGACCACAGTGATATACATACACCGTTTTAATCATGTACTTCTCTATGTCTTATAGACATTCAGAAAGACTGTATTAATTAGAAATGATTTCTACATTTGATATTTATGATTGATACACATGTTAGTTTTTAATAGGAAATAAAAGGGAGAGAAAAAAATATTTTATGATAGAAAATGGCAACTGTAATGGAGATGTTTTATGTTTTATTTGTTTTTCAGATTGTTGAACTTCTAATTTACCTGCTACAGATTCCATTCAGAGGAAGTGATGATCAATTGTAAGCGATAAGCCTGGAACTTCCAGAAATATTCTTCTTTGAAATCCATCCATTTTGCTATTAATAATCCAAAAAATTGCCAAATTTACTGGACATAAAAGCATCAATCTTTTTAGTACATTTTAATTCTTATTTTGAATGCTATATTCCGATATTATGCAGTCACCTGACCAAGATCTTTGTGGAGGCGTACAACGTCCTGTACACGTACCTGATGGGAGACAGCAGGAAGAACGAGCTGTACATCGCCAAGTACATCGACTTCTTCCTGTCTCAGTTTGAACTGAAGGAGGTGAGCTGACCAATGAACATTAAGTTTTCTTATATTGATTAAAGTGTGTTATTTGTCCTACTTTTCACATTTTTAAAGGGGAGCTTTTTCCATTAGAAATTTAGTTAGATATGCCTTGGAACACTTTTGAAATTTATTACAATTATATGAATTTTATTGTATTGTTGATAAATGGACACCGATCATGCTATGTGTCTTTTGAATTTTCTTTATTGTTTGACCAGGGTCAGATCGGTCTGAATGCCGCCCACATGGTGATGGAGCTGATCAAGGATAATCGTAAAATCGTGGATCGAATCTCCCACGATCACATCAACAAGTTTGTGGAACTTCTCCAGAGAGACAAGGTAACATCAACTGCTAAAATCTAGAAACTACATTGAAGTATTATAGGTTTTGATGGGTATTATTAGTAGGCCCAGGGAAAACAGAAAAAAAAACAGTTTAATTCTTTGTTGCAAAATTTGATTGGCTTTATTCTGAACAGCGCCAAAAGGAAAATTTGGTCCTCAAATGATTTATAAAAAATAATCTTTGTAAAGCTTGGAAAGTACATATGAAAGTCATTTTACATCTGATAATAGTTAATTTCTATAATGATAACAATTTCACATCATTTTTTAAATTTAATGATCTTGAACCTTTTGGTCAGAATCACCGATACCTGGACCTGCTGGCTGTGCTGTGTGTGTGTGATGGAGTGTCCATCCCAGACAACCAGATCTACATCACTCAAGTCTGGCTCATGAAAGGAAACAGGGTAACAGGCTAAAATTGAATCTTATTTTATGGCAATTCAGATATCAATTTTTCTATGCAAAGCTAGATGTATTTTTATGATATCTTCATCATTTGATATATTTGTGGTTTATGATATGCTTTGTGAAAGATTATTTGATGCACTTTCTGATATTCCCAAAATTCATGACTTGGTACACTTAATTTGGAAGTGAGTTTGATTTCAAGAAGCAGTTATTTTTTTTTTGCAGCAAAACTGTGTTCACTATACAGATTTGGGACAGAAAATTGGCAAGGAGCCCGGAGTTGTTTATGTGTCGACCACTCAGGGCAGGAAGTGGATGGAGCTGGCCGAATTCGCTCAAAACAGAGACGGTGAGGATTATTTGTTCCTGGAACACCAACTGGAACTTTTCGGAGATCTGTGTCATGTAAGTGTTAAATTTTGCAATTTTTGAAGAACTGTCTGTCTGTTTTGTTAATGTTTGTAATGTAAAGAGATGTGCAATTTAAAAGAGGGAAGTGTATAAAAGATTCAAATGCTACGTTGCCATGGAAATGAAGGGGGAAGGGGTGGAGAATTTTATCTTAAAAATAGTGTTTTACTTTACTTATTTTTCTGTGGACAGGGACAAAATGACTTTTCCATCAAGGTGATCACCCAGGAGTTGAACTATTTGACCTGGGAGGAGGCCTTCACCTGTCTGAGTGATGAACGTCTGCCCGACAAACTTCGCTCCCAGTACTGTGACCTCATCATCAGTGAGTGATGTCATTGAATGACCTAATTATCAGTCCCTTGAAACTTGATCAGTTGTGGTTATTCTATCATAGCATCTCTTTTTATGAGTTTATTTATTCATATCCAACTCTGACCTTATACATTGCAAACTGATAACTTTTACTTTTTGACCATACAACTGATAGTTATATAATTCATGATTAATCCACTTTTAATATGTTTAATTAAACATTTTTTAGCTCACCTGAGCTGAAAGCTCAAGTGAGCTATTCTGATCACATTTTGTCCGTCGTCCGTCTGTCCGTCCGTCTGTCTGTCCGTCTGTAAACTTTTTACATTTTGAACTTCTTCTCTAAAACCGCTTATCCAATTTCAACCAAATTTGGCACAAAGCATCCTTATGGGAGGGCGAATATAAATTGCAGAAATAAAAGTCCGATCTGTATTCAAAGCGGAGAAAACCTTGAAACTGTAGAAAAAGGGGGGTGCATTTTTAAAAATCTTCTTCTCAAGAACCACCGAGTTAATCTTAACGTAATTTAGCATAAATCATCCTTAGGGAAAGGAAAATATAAATTGCAAAAATTATAGGCGATTTCTGTTCCAAATTTGAGATAATTGCGAAAATACTTATAAAGAATGGCTCGTTATTCCATATATCGTAGACTGGCAATTCATTGCGATAGACTGGTCTTATGACAGGCATCGCCAGTCTACCGCATCTCGAAAACGAGGTTCTTTGTTTGAAGCTGGCAGTTTGTTGTGCAACAGTTCACGTGCGAATATAATCTATGAAACATGGAAATAACCTTGGTGCCGATTATTGTGAAGTAAATTGAGGTTAAATATTTCAACGCGTTGTCATTTTCACTTGTGATGTTGGTTTTAGTTTGTTTTCATTTTTTCGTTTCATTTTGCTTTTTAACTTGGGAAACAATCGCCTTGTATTTGGAACATAGACTTCGGTAAATGTTTACCTGCGAAAATGATTAAATCTGATGCATTAACAACGTACTAAAGTGCATTTCCCTCTATTTTTATTGTTTATTGATTAATTTTCTAATTGTTCCAACAAGGATCAAACAAGTGTGTTGGTGTTAGCTTGTTCGGATTTTCGTTTCGTTTTCATTATTTACGCTTTTAAACCTGGAAACTATCGTCTACAGGTATTTGGTGATTTTTACGTATCAATTCAAACAGATACTTCGGTAAATCAAACAGTTAACTGTTTACCTGCGCAAATTAAGCAAAATCTGATGTAGGGGTACTGAAATACAATTCCTTCTATCGGTAATTCGGCATTTTCTTTTGATATCGCTGACGGAAATATGTAGGTATATACATGTATATATATATGATTCATTTCGAAAAAATTAATTGTGTTCTTTATTTGTTATAGTGCATGTTTCTTATGTTTAATTGTTTACAATTTCTATTTACTAACCATATTTGAGTGTTAAGCTTCGAATTATAAGCAAGATACAAAGATTTGCTCACAATTCTATGTTTGTACACAGATCTTAAAAACTAAAGATGAAAAAAGTAAAAAAATTGTCAATATTTATTAAGAAAATGTTCAAAGTCTGTTCTTCCAGAAACCAACTTTAACAACTTATTTTACATAGGAATATATACAGTATATCTTTAAAAATCTTCTTCTCAGAAACTAATCAGCCAGGAAAGCTGACACTTGTGTGGATGCATCCTCAGGTAGTGTAGATTCATAGTTATGAAAATCATGACCCCCTGGGGTAGGGTGGGGCCACAATGGGGGATCGAAGTTTTACATAGGAATATATACAGTATATCTTTAAAAATCTGCTTCTCAGAAACAAATCAGCCAGAAAAGCTGACACTTGTGTGGATGCATCCTCAGGTAGTGTAAATTCAAAGTTGTGAAAATCATTGCCCCCGGGGGTAGGGTGGGGCTACAATGGGGGATCGAAGTTTAACATATGAATATATAGAGTAAATCTTTAAAAATCTTCTTCTCAGAAACTAATCAGCCGGCAAAGCTGAAACTTGTGTGGAAGCATCCTCAGGTAGTGTAGATTCAAAGTTGTGAAAATAATAACCCCTGGGGGTAGGTTGGGGCCACAATGGGGGATCGAAGTTTAACATATGATTATATAGAGTAAATCTTTAAAAATCTTCTTCTCAGAAACTAATTAGCCAGGAAAACTGGCACTTGTGTGGAAGCATCCTCAAGTAGTGTAGATTCAAATTTGTGAAAATCATGACCCCTGGGGATAGGTTTGGGCCACAATGGGAGGTCCATATTTTACATAGGAATAAACAGAGTAAATCTTTAAAAATCTTCTTCTCAGAAACTAATCAGCCGGCAAAGCTGAAACTTGTGTGGAAGCATCCTCAGGTAGTGTAGATTCAAAGTTGTGAAAATAATAACCCCTGGGGGTAGGTTGGGGCCACAATGGGGGATCGAAGTTTAACATATGATTATATAGAGTAAATCTTTAAAAATCTTCTTCTCAGAAACTAATTAGCCAGGAAAACTGGCACTTGTGTGGAAGCATCCTCAAGTAGTGTAGATTCAAATTTGTGAAAATCATGACCCCTGGGGATAGGTTTGGGCCACAATGGGAGGTCCATATTTTACATAGGAATAAACAGAGTAAATATTTAAAAATCTTCTTCTCAAAAACTAATCAGCCAGGAAAGCTGAAACTTGTGTGAAAGCATCCTCAGGTTGTGTAGATTCAAGGTTGTGAAAATCATGATCCTCAGGGGTAGGGTGGGGCCACAATGGGGGGGTCAAAGTTTAACAAAGGAATATATAGGGTAAATCTTTAAAAATCTTCTCAGAAACTAATCAGCCAGATGATTCTTTATAATTATTAAGACTTTGGCCCCAGGACAATTCTTTGGCCTCACGAGAAGGTTCAGAGTTTGATGTACGTTTATATCCGATGTATAAACTATTGTTAAGGATCTTTTTGAGAACTGCAATACTCAACATATGACATGACTATAAAATCATCCTGTCAGAAAGGGGACTAATGATTATAAACATAAGAATATCCAGGGGAAAATGGATTTTATTTATACAGGATCTACATGTATTATTGTACATTGTCCAGATAGTTTGTATTATGACTCCATTAAGCTGATTTTATCATACCTATTGTTCCTCAGGTGAGCGATGTGGCCCATGGGCCTCTTGTAAGCTGTCCTCTTGCTGATTAATTGTTTTAAAACATACAGAAGTTATAACAGTGGAGCCCACATTTGTTAATACTGTAGAATCTAAATTGCTTGAGCATCTGATAAGTTTCTGATTCTACTATGTTCCAGCCATGTTTGTGGACATTGGAGCCAACCACTCCATTATTGATCGAGTCAAGCTGTCATACATCTATGATGAAATCGACTCATACGAGGTATGAGATGTCACCTGTAATTCTGAATTTGAATGGAATTAAGAAAAATGATTATTACTGTATCAGAAAATATTATTGAGTAAAATTATCGATATATCTCTCTCTTAATTAAATTTATTTTCAATATTCCTTCCGACTCTATGCATATCTACTCAGCATATTTATCACTTTTAGGATATTGTCATTTTGATGTTGAGAAATAAAAGTAGATTTTTGATTGATGTATGGTACATGTTGTGCATTCATAATTTGATTTAATCCAACTATTTAATCTGAGGGGACAAATTTCAGACCCCTGCAGGAAACAACGATAGTTCTCTAGTGAGTTCAACCCCCACAGTTCTGAAGAGATCTGAATCTCTATTAGCTAGTGCTTAGTCACAAAATGCACAGAGAGATCAAATAGCCCTTGCAACAATTAAATTGTATTCTTTTACACCTACTGTCAAATACATAAGCCTTTTTACTGTGTGATTGACATTCTTTGTTAGAACTAAGTCTTGTCCTATTTTCAGCTTTCTGTATAAATTCATGTACCAGTAAATCATATTCTAGTATTTTGCACTGATCCTATATACACAAATATATCATTACATCAGATCTAAAGATATCAAGAACAAATTTTATGGCATTTGAACATTAATGAAAAAACCTTAATCGGTTGACCTTTTTCTTTGAACCCTAAAATGGAAGATCTATTTTAAGATTTTCTTTTTTTCTCTCTTCTTGTGCTGGAAATCCAGTGTTGCATTCTGGTAATACTCAAAGTCAGTACGAAATAAATGCTGGAAAAAGATAAAAAGCATCAATGACGTATTTCAAAAAATTGACTTGGGGCCCAAGAGCAAAATTTTGAATAGAATGTGTGGAATCAGCTTGCATTTAGCAGAAATGGTCAAATTTTGAGACGAATGAAAATGCAGACCTGAATCAGTGGACCTGATTCAAAATTTTGCACAGTCCCTTGCATTTTACAGAACTCCGATTCTGATTCTGTAATTGACTACGTTGAAAGATCTGTCTCTGCCGTTTCGTATTCTACCCCCTCCATGAGACCAATCTCAAGAAAGTCCACACACCCAGATATCACCTTAAAACTCCCCAAAATTTTGGAGTCCAGAGGGAGGGAAGTGGAGGAGGAAGGGACAAAGCTGCAGTATCTTGACCACTATTATCATTTGATCGGCCATCGCTCCAAGTCCAGTCTCAGCAAAACAGCCAAATTAACGTGGAAAGACACCGACTCAGACACGCTGAGTACAGGGCTGCCCTCATGGGTAATGAGTGCCACTCAAGAGTTCAAAGGTCATGTCACCATGCACTCACACTGAAAATGGAAAAAACCCATAAAAACCTCACATTTCTCAGAATGTCCTTGAAACACAGGGTTTTTTCTCCTTGATTGCTGCGTAAAATTGACCTGACTGTCTGTGTTGCATAACACATGCATGCATTCTAATTCAGATTCAAGAACACTCAGGGGATGTTGCTGTGTTACACCAACTAATAATAAAAGCCCAAAATAGAAAAAAAAACCACCTGTATTAGTTTTATCAATAAGTGGAGGGGGTGTTTGCTGAGCTCATATGTAGACACTGTGGGCCCTACATATTTACAGTTCACAATGAGTTATTTGAATTGATCCAGTCAATTTAATATTTTTCCTTCTTTCCTTAATGCACTTCTTAAAGGGGAGAAAATCGGTAGGTATCATGCTACAAGCCAAAGTGCACTTTTGATTTGTTTATTATTTGGTTCAACAATTTTATTTGTAGACAATTTCAAAAATTATAATTGGTCCCATTGCACCAATCTTAAACCAGGTAATGCATGGTTAAGGGATGTATATATTTATATGAATATATTTAGGAATATATAAATCTTAAAAAGAATGCTTGCATGAATCTAAAATGGCTTATGTAATATAAGATGCAAATAACTACTTAAGGCCTTATCTTTAGCTTCTCTCCTATCCACCCAATCTAAAAAATTTAATTTTGGAAAGTTTCCACACAATCTGAAAAATTTAATTGTGGAAAAGTTAAAGGTCAGAAGGTCTTGGTGCAAATGATGTCATGGTCATTTGTGAAGTTGACACACATGATATGATATATGACAAGAATATTTTCTTATAGACAAAACCAAGACTTACAAAGTCAGACCAATGGAAATGTTATAGATAGGTGCAGTGCATCAGGATGACTGGATGGTCACTGCCATTTTTAGACTATGTGTATATTAATCAAGCTGTGCTGAAAAGCTCTGTTTAAAGATATCAAAAAATGTTCAAAATTTTAGGTTTAAAAATTTGAAGTTTTTATTGACGAAGTTTATTGCTAAAAAAAAAAACTGACTCAAGGATTTGAAGGTAGCTCTAGTGGGTAATTCATTGAATATCCAGCTTCCATAAGATGAATCTCTTGATATGTAGACCATTCATATGTCTGTCCTATTGATTTGGATGATCAAAACTTATTCAATGAACAACACTGACACCATTCCTATGGATAAAGACGGTGATACAGTATATATCCTTGTTGATCAGGTGTGTGTGGTATCACATCCTTGTTGACCAAGTGTGTGTGGTATCTCATCCTTGATGACCAGGTGTGTGTATGGTATCACATCCTTGTTGACCAGGTGTGTGTATGGTATCACATCCTTGTTGACCAGGTGTGTGTATGGTATCACATCCTTGTTGACCAGGTGTGTATGTGGTGTCACATCCTTGTTGACCAGGTGTGTGTGGTATCACATCCTTGATGATCAGGTGTGTGTGTGGTATCACATCCTTGTTGACCAGGTGTGTGTATGGTATCACATCCTTGTTGACCAGGTGTGTGTGGTATCACATCCTTGATGATCAGGTGTGTGTGTGGTATCACATCCTTGTTGACCAGGTGTGTGTATTATCCAGGTTGATATACTTTTATCCCCCCTTTCTCCATCCCACCATCCACTGCCACTGCTTTTCAAATTTATATACCCCCCCCCCCCCCCAATTAATATTTATATACTTGTATGTATTTTTTGCATCCTAATAATTGCTTTCACCATAATATCTATTCAAATAATTATATAAAAGCCATAGATATATTGACAGTTGTCTTAGAATGCAAACGGGATACAAAATAATTAAAGCTGATGACGGTCATTTAATTTTAGATTTGATCCCAAGTTAAATCAATAATTATTTAGTTCCATTCTCAATATACCATTCCATAAGGATTTGATTACACTTATTTCCTTCTAGCAGGATTTTTCAGCTTTTTATCTTGACATATTGTTTTGTTTTTAGCTAATCATATATTTGTAATACATGTACCATTGTTTTCTTATGTAGTTTGATTCTTTTACATTCACACTTCAGCTTATTATTTTTTTTTTCTTATAAATGTATTTTTTATTTGCTTTCTAGAACCAACTGGTATGACTTAGCATTCTTTCCAATCTGTTCAATGTGTTACTGCTGATTTTGTTGTTATGTGTTCGTTTAGAAATCACTTGTACAATGTCACTATTTCAAAAACTTGGATATTTTATATTTAAATTATTGGTCACTTTTAAGTTGAATTCAATTTGATTAATTGAGACCTTCATTTTCTGTTAAGATTGATAATCCGGCAGAAAAAAATAGAACTGCATGACTCCAGTAAAAGTGATTTACATGTATTCTGGGAATGCCAGTGTCTTTGTGATCAGATATGTGATAGTTTTATTGATGTGTGTATGTCTGTTTGAGTAGAGCAAATGGTGTAAAAACAACAATTAATGAGATAAACGTTGGGAAGAGTTTATATTTATATGGCAGTTGGGTGTTTTTGTGCCTTTACTAACTCTATATAAGGCCGCATGTACAGGTTACATGTGCTGATTTAAAGTGTCTTAATTATCTAAGTAGTGGAAATTCAGAAACATTTTACATTAATAATGAAAAATTATATACTGTAGGGACAAAAACATTGATTTAAACAGTCAAGAAGATTACAAAAATTTGTCTAAAAATTTGTTTATACAATTCTATGCCTGCAAATGTTCTCCTTTTTATCATTTGAATAAGAAATATTAATATTAACATAAAAGTAAAATATGAAATTATTTAAAATTACATGTGTTAACAATGCATGTATCAAAATGATTATAAAACATTAAGGTTAGCATTTTTGTTTACCAAAACTTTGGTTATAATAAAAATAAAGATGTATGCAAATTAAGTTTGGTTAATATGTTGGTTAAATACGGGATATGGTGTAGAGAGTGAATGTGTCTTATGTTTCCTCAGGATGAGATAGATCACAGTCATTCCATGACGTACCAGGTATTCCCCACCCTTAGTGACTGGATCTCCACGTTCCTCAAATATAACGGGGACATGACGGCCTCTAACATTGGGAATAACATGCTGGTGGAACAGGTATGATGCACTCAGTCTTCTCCTCTCTTTAATGTACATCATTGCTGTGCGATAGTCCTTGATCAGTAGCGTAGGAAGCAAACTGAAAGGGGGGAGGGGGCAAGACTTGAAAGGGGGTGGGCAAGACTTGTCAAAAATCTTGCCAAGGAAATAGGGAAAGCCCTCCCGGTTCCGACACCTATGTTGATGGCCTCGTTAGCCATTAATGCTGTATCATTGCGTCCATCTTTGTTCATATAAACTGTACAATACAACTTCAAAATACTAGCTTCATAGGCTTTGTTTAGGCAAAAAAAAAGGCTTGTTGTTTGATTGAATAATGAGACATCTGTTTAATTATGTTGCTGTTAAGTGGAGGTAAACTACAAACTAAAATATTGTGAAGGATTGAAGTTGAAATGTTAGGTAACACTTGAAGGCAGTGGGATTTGTTGACCGTAGAGTTACTACATCTGATTAATTGTAGGTCCTTCGTTTGGTTGAATACCTTGTCTCCTTTGGGTTTTACTACAAACCTGAGGACATCAAGAAGTTGATGGAGCCACTGATGTCTCTGATTGATGGCAGAAATGACAAACCTTATCCTAATGTCACAGGTAAGCTGTCGTCAAATACCATTCTAATGTCACAGATAGCGCATGATTATCTGAATGTGACAAGTAATGTGTGATTACCTTTATGTCACAGGTAATGCGTGATTTTCTTAATGTCACAGGTAATGTGTGATTATGTCAATGTGACAGGTAATGCTTGATTATCTTAATGTGACAGGTAATGCTTGATTACCTTAATGTCACAGGTAATGCGTGATTTTCTTAATGTCACAGGTAATGCGTGATTACCTTAAGTCATAGGTAATGGGTGATTTTCTTAATGTCACAGGTAATGTGTGATTATGTTAATGTGACAGGTAATGCTTGATTATCTTAATGTCACAAGTAATGCATGATTACCTTAATGTCACAGGTAATGTGTGATTTTCTTAATGTCACAGGTAATGTGTGATTATCTTAAAGACCGAGATAATAAGCACCACCTTCATAGGACAATGTGCTGTATGGTGAAATATCTGCCCAAAATTTTAACCAGTTTTTAAATAGTATCGTATATAAATCAAATCTTCATAAATCATTGTACAAAGGATGCCTATCACTTTAATCTCGATTTTAGTCATCATTGCTCATTCGTTGTTTATCTATGACGTCACCAAGATGACCCAATTCCTGCAAATTTGCAAACAAATGAAAGTATTCTCATTTTTGCTTTATATTTTGCATTCGGAAGTATAGAGCGCAGGTCTGCTCAAGTACGATTTTAACATGCTTTTCTTCAGATGATTATACACATTATACTAAAAGATGGTACTTGAGCAAGCCTGCGCTCAAAGTTTTCAAGTTGAAAAACCATCGGAAAACACCTACATTTAGCTACAAAACATCAATTTATCAAAATAAGACAATCTTCATGACGTCATTTCTACATTATGAAGTCACTATGGGGATAACCTTTTACACCCTTATTTTAAATATGATTTTAACTATCTACCACCTTATTTTTAAAGCTCTTTATAAAACTTAAATTTTGGGGGCAAAAAATGCGTAATACATGTACCGCACATAGTCCTTTACCTGGTCAGTGTTCCCCTGTCAACTAAATTGAGGCCCCAGAATCGTTGTTACAAAATGATTGACATTCGTTTACTCGTCCTGTGGCATGAATTATCAGCACTATAATCGTAAGAAAATTAAAAGATACAAATTAAAAATTTACTCGTTCTTTGTTCATTTACTACACCAAATGGGCTGATCACCGATAGTCTGTCAAAATCACGGAGATGTTTGTGAATAATTGAGAATAAATAGTTAAATTAAATCAAATATTGCGTCCACAATTTATATCATTAGTAATCACATTTCCTTGAGAAATTTCATGAGCCGAAACCAGAAGAGAACAAAGAACAGGCAACTCTGGTACAAGTACATACAGATCTGTAATGCTTCAATATACGCCCATGTACATACAGATATGTGATGCTTCATTATAAGTACATGTACATACAGATCTGTGATGCTTCAATATAAGCACATGTACATACAGATATGTGATGCTTCAATATAAGTACATGTACATACAGATATGTGATGCTTCAATATAAACACGTTTTACAGTACTTGACTTCACAATTATTTACAAAGCACACATGTGAGTTTAGATACAACAGCATATAGTGTTTTCTTAGTGCAGCTCACTCTTAATCGTCCTACTGTTTTAACAAGAAAAAGTGTTTCTGAGTCCATCTTCACCATCATGATTCTCCATTGCCTTAAGAAGTCCAAGAGTCAGCCCAGATCAGGCTATTTTTTCTGCCTTACACTATGAAAGAACAGCACTCTGCACAAGTGTTGCCAAGGAATTATAGTTTTTAGCTTTTTCGCCATTGTACATGTTGTAGATGAGTTGGTACATTACTGCATTGAGAGGAATTTAGGTAAAGGAAAGAGTATCTATGTATGATAGCAATGCATGCTGCATAAGCTTCCCTAGGGCCTTCACATCGTCCACCACACTATGGGCACTGTATGTTTTGTTAAAAAGAGATCGGAAAAGACTCTCCTGCTGGTATGAATCTTGATTTTTAAAATATTTGTTAAACATTGCTAGACTGTCTACACAACCAGCCACAACACTGGCAAACTCAGTATCTTTCTGTATGTTTTTGAATGTCGAAACAAGAACAGGAAAATCAAAACGCCGGCTATTGGGAGCAATTAAACACACATTTTTGAATTTTGTCAAATATCTGATAAATATTTCTGCAGCAAAATGAATACTGTCCAGCTCCACTGATTTTCCTGCAGAAGACATGCCACTAGAATTTGCAACAATACCAGTTACTAGTCGTGCATTCTTAGTCTGAGGCATCTTGGGTCGAACATAAGTATTGAATATTGACTCATTTTTCAGCTCGACAGCAGCAATTTGCACAATGTGGGGCATCTGCCTTCCTCATACTGTAATACATGATTAGCAATAAAGATATCTATGATACTGGGTAATTTAAACATTTTAAGAATAAAAACATGAAAAAAGATAACTTAGAAAACTCACTAAGGTCAGCTGTTTCAAGATCAAACATAACCAATGTAAAGGCTCTTCTGTTGATGTTAGTCGAGTCACTGGTTTGAAGCAACCAGGAACAACTGGATCTGGTAATTTTTCAATGTAAGGGTGTTCATTGTGACCAATACCTGTTAAGATGACTATACAGTATGTGTATCAGTAAATATACATGTAAAAGCATGATGACAGTAAAGTATTTGTACATTTCTGTAGTGTACATAGAATATATTGGTCTAGACTTACCAGACTGATAGGAATCTCCCTCCAGTGCCTCCTGAGCTCCCTGAGTTACAGTTCTTTCTAGTTTCAGAACAAGACATCTTAGCTTTGTTGAAGGGAGCTGGATTTATTCCTGCGTCTCATTGTGTCTATTCATCTTTTTCCTGGCATGTTCTGTAAACTTTCCAGGAGAAACTCCAGTCTCTTTGTGGGCCCGATATAAATTATTTCTATCAATTGTGCACAATGGATTGTTTTGAGGGAAAAAAAGCATTTTGATATATTTATTATCCCCCCGTGCAACTGGTTGCGAAGGGGATATAGCATTGCTGCTGTCCATGTGTATATATGTATGTGTGTCCATTTCAGCCTTTTTAGCAATATTCAAAGAAAACCCTCGCTTGCATGTTTATCAAATTTTGTACACTTCATAAGCATGTTAAAAGGACAAACCTTATTTATTTTCAAGGAATTCTGTTATCTATTTTTAAAATATCATTAAAATTACAACACTAAGAAATTTTATGTACGATTTCAACTTCCTGAAAGTAAACATTTCAAATCAGAAACTTGATATTTTGTTGGATGTAGACCCTATAAAGGTAAGAAGCAAACATTTTTGAGAAATGGGGTGTTGGAAGGATGTCCAAAGTGAAAAAATGAAGCAAGCAGGAGATTAAGTTCACCCTAAATTAATCAAAACAAGCAGCTGTCTGAGCCGACTATATTTATTAGCTCACCTGAGCTGAAAGCTCAAGTGAGCTATTCTGATCACATTTTGTCCGTCGTCCGTCTGTCTGTCCGTCCGTCCGTCCGTCTGTAAACTTTTTACATTTTGAACTTCTTCTCTAAAACCGCTTATCCAATTTCAACCAAATTTGACACAAAGCATCCTTATGGGATGGCGAATATAAATTGCAGAAATAAAAGTCCGATCTGTATTCAAAGCGGAGAAAACCTTGAAACTGTAGAAAAAGGGGGGTGCATTTTTAAAAATCTTCTTCTCAAGAACTACCGAGGCAAATTCAACGTAGTTTAGCATAAATTATCCTTGTGGGAAGGAAACTATAAATTGCAAAAATTAAGGTCTAATTCAGTTTCAAATCTGAGTTATTACGAAAATAATGATAAAGGAAAGGCGTGTTTCAGCTTCGGTTCGGTTCGGCATCCGGTAAAATGGGTAGGCAAGACTTGGCCTGGTCAAAACAAAAGATTGGCAGTTATTAATCTGCCAATCTCATTAAAATTTCGGGATATTTGATGGACCAGTTATATTTGTATTCGCTGTAAATATTGCTGCAAAATAATGCGTATTTGGAATTGACGATTGCCGATCTGCCCCGGCTTTTATTTTGCCACGGCCCGGGTTTGCATACCCATTTTACCAAGACTCGTATTCCATACTTCTAGAACGTGGTTCTTTGTTTAAAGCAGCCATGACATTATACGAAAAAGGGTCGATCTGACTATGATGAATTTGCTTGTTATGCAACAGTTCGTGTATGAAGGGAAATTTTTTGAAACATGCAAAATATATTGGTGCCGATTTTGTGAAGTAAATTGAGGCTAAATATTTCAATGCGTTGACAGATTTCACACATGACGTTGGTGTTAGCTTGTTCTGATTTTTCGTTTCGTTTTCATTATTTATGCTTTGTAATTTAACCTGGGAACTCTTGTATTTCGTGATTTTTACGTATCAATTCAAACAGACAGTCAAATCAAACAGTTAACTGTTTACCTGCGCAAATTAAGCAAAATCTGATGTATCAAAAAAGTACTGAAATACAATTCATTCTATCGGTAATTCGGCATTATCTTTTGCGTATAATGGTAGATTAATGCAATAGGTTTTGTTGAGATCGATGCTCGGCATTTTCTCGAGTTTATTCAGTTTGAATAGAGTTTGATATCGCTGAAGGAAATATGTAGGTATATATACATGTATATATATGATTCATTTCGAAAAAATAAATTGTGTTCTTTATTTGTTATAGTGCATGCATGTTTCTTGTGTTTAATTGTTTACAATTTCTATTTACTAACCATATTTGAGTGTTAAGCTTCGAATGATAAGCAAGATACAGAGATTTGCTCACAATTCTATGTTTGTACACAGATCTTAAAAACTAAAGATTAAAAAAGTAAAAAAATGGTTAATATTTATGAAGAAAATTTTCAAAGTATGTTCTTCCAGAAACCAACTTAAACAACTTATTGTATTGTAAACTTAACCTTTTCTCGTCATTATTACTCCTACTGTACATGTGATCCTGTACTGTGTTTGTGTTCATTGGTATAAACTGATTTTGAACCTCAAATACCAGTGAAATGGTCTTGAATGAATAAAAGAATTGAAAATTTAGGCCATTTTTTTTCCATTTTAAATGCTAAATAGGAAATACCAAGTTAAAAATCTTAAGCTGAATGCAATAAACTCATGTGAACAAAATATGATTCAAACCTAGATGAACTGTGAGCTCTGTATCTTGCTTATAATTCTATGATTGACGCTGAAATTTTGGTTGAACATTAGAAATTCTATATGAATTAGAATATGTTAAATACTTGTACAAACAAAATAAAAGAATGATATTCTGTATATACCTACCGGTCTTCTCTGGGGCTCCCTCTTTATACATTAAATAATGTGAAATCTACATCAATTTTGATAGTTTTTCAGACACGAGTAAATAAAAACGACATCTTTAAAACAGTTTCCATAGTTCTGACACATTTCTGTTATGGGGATAAAATAATTATCGCTATTCCTAAGAAAATATCCGACGGAAAATTATCCTGGTTTGTACGCGAGGTAAATAACAGTCATTTAATTATAATGGAGAAGACAAATTAAATTTTTGAATGTTTTAATTTGAGGAATTGAGCACATTGAGGTACAATTTTCTTCTTCACATCTATACATGTAGGATTTTTAAAATAAAATACAATAACTATTATATATTTTTTTTAAATACAATAACAAGTAAGTAGTTGATGAAACAAATGTACCTATATGCTCTCATATATTTTGATCGCTCTACAAAGTGGGGGGGGGGGGGGGGCAGAACGAAAATATAGGGAATTGGTAGTTTTAAACAACTTAACAGTGTACCCATACCAAATGTTTAGTTTTATATCTTGCGTAGGATTTTCTTATTCTGGTAAAAAAAATAGTATTTCATGAAGGTACAATGTCAAAGATTACGTGTATGCAAAAATAAGTGTAAAATTCGAATACTTGACAATATTTATTTTTTGTTATTCTACCTAGGGACCATATGGCACAATATCTTTTGAACGCCAATTGTTGCTCAGGTGAGCAATGTGGCCCCATGGGCCTCTTGTTGAATTACTTAGAGAAGAACAGATTCATAATTCAGAAGAGACTGACGAATATTGTCAACATGATTAACCGGGAATTCATTTCATGTAAATTGCCGAAGATACGTTACTCTTTTTAAAATATTGGGGTTAAAATTGCGACATGGTAACTCAAATTTTCTCGTAGAGCAGACTATAAATCGCCAGATCTTAGCTACGCTATCCCATTGTCACTGGTATGGTGTTGGACAAAAAAAAATTGTGTGATTTTCTATTGCTTTCTTATCACTGTGGTAATTGTTTCTCAGGGAAGGATGCTGATGACATTCTGCGAGTGTTCCGGACCAAGGAGAGGTTTGAGAGGAACACGGAGACCACAGCAGTAGTCGGGGCCAAGTGTCAGTAAGTGTCACAATGCACTCCTCCTTTTTCCTGTGTGACATGTTATTACAAGAAATGGTAAAAAATGTGCATGATCTGAAAATATTGAATATGATTCAAGTCCTAATTTCTTGCAGAGCCTTGGAAGTACTCAATCTGTTTTTCAACTACATTTTCAACTTGAGATTAGAGGTATGAATTCTCATTTTATTTTTCAAGAAGTTTTGTTTTCAATTTACAAGTGATTTTCAAATTGACTTAGAATGTTAAAGATATATGTGCCCTTTATACTAAAGAGAATCAAACTTAGTTCTCTAATAATTAGCATCATTCTTCAGGCCTGAAGGCAATAAGAAAAAATTCAACTCCTAGAAACATTTTGAATCAATATAGCTTTTGAAATGAATTTTAGCATTGAAATTAAAAGACGCCAGTAGTTATTTATAGCTATATGTCTTAAATGTTTGAATTAAGTCTGTTCTCAGATTTTTTTCCTCATTTTTGGTTACTTAGAATGACTTTTCAAGCATCACTATTGTTTAATAAGTTAATATGATGATTCTTTATCTCTTGGACAGAAATTTATGAACATGTTCAAAGTGACTCACACCCATGCCAACACCCCCCAGATGCCTCCCCCAGAGCTGGGGCCCCTACTGTACGAGGCATTCGACCTCTCTGTACATCAAGGGTAGGTAACTTGTGTAAAAGTTGTGATAAAAATATATATCTTGTATTCTCAATAGTTATTATACTAGGTGTATAGTAGGTATTTATAGCTTCATCAAATTCTCTTGTAGATGATTTAATTTAGACAAATTATTTTTTTTTAAATAAATTAGAATTTTGATTTAGGCTCTCTATTGGGCTTTAGAGAATTAAGTGTTTCTGATGATCATTGAATTTTCCTCCATAATGATGTTTTATGTTAATATCAATTATTGATCACACAAGAACAGACTTTACATTACATGTTTTTTGTATATGTCATGGTATTATAAGCGTAAATGTATATATACTGTGGTTTCATTAATATACATTGGCATCAAAGTTCATGGATTTCAATTTATTATAATACATATATGAATTTCTGTACAAAGGATTTATCAATACACTTTAATGTATTATTCTTATCTCATTAAATGAACATCTTCTTTTGTTGATGGAATCAGTGAAATCCACATATATTGATATTCAATGAAAAGTGATTGTGAAAGTGAAACCACAGAAACTGAACTTTATAAAATATCATTTTGAATTTCTGTCATATTCCATATTTGAGGTTATTATGACAGTTGGTTAGGCTCTGTTTCATTTTATAGAGTTCTGGTTTTGATTGCATTACATTATGGGAATTCATTGCAAAAATCTGAATCGCTAACAGCTTTTTAATTAATGGCCATACTGGGCCACACTTTCAGAAGCAATGTGCCTCATGTGAATTTGGTGTGGATTTTCTATCTTGAAATTCTCGCAGAAAGAGCACACACATGAAATATTTAATATGAAATATTCAAGAAATTTCTATGTTGACTCAAGTCATATGATAAAGTAATAATAATTAACCATAAACTGAACACATATTAATACATAGGAAACATTGAGTTAGAGGTGGATACTATACCTCATGAAATTAATGTTAAATGTTAGATTTAATAATGAATTTCATGTATGTGTATCACATTCATGTGAAGCACATGTTTCTGAATATTTCTATTATTCAATTATTGGCTGACTTTGAGAATGGCATTTTGAATTTTGAAAAAAAGCCTCCTGCTTGTGAACTTATTTTATAAATTGAAAATAAATTTATGTGTCAAATTCTTGATAAGTATTTAAAGTACACTGTGTCAATTATTCTTTCAAAAAATAAGCACACATGCATGAGGTTTGAAGTACTAAAAAAAAAATTTGTTATTGACGGGTACATTCCTCTATTTTTTCCCTCTTGCTTCAAAAATCAAAGAAAATGGAACAGAACAGTCATAAGAGTCATTCATAATTTATTTTTATTTAAAAAAAAAAAAAAAAAAAAAAAAAAAAAAGAATTTTTATTCCGTATGTAATGTCATATTTATTAGAGTTTTGTATATTCTCTTTTCCTTATATAAATGTAACATTTTCCAATGACGATTTCTTAAACAGGCAGCAAACGTATGTATGCCAGTTGACAATCTGTTTATGAGTTATTTTTGTTTAATATCCTATTTAATGAACCCTGGAATAGTGATTAACTTCCATTGGGGAAGAGGTCAAAAGTTCAATGTCATTGAGGGACTCTTGGAAAACATTTGGAGAAGTAAAATCAATTTAATTTTGAATTTCTTAAAGTCCACTCAAAATTGAGTGCAGCCTTCTGTATCATTTTTAGCATATTAATTCTTTAATTAATATAATAATGGTCAAGCTTAATTATTTATTATGTTTTCTTTGCATACTGGTATTAGGGTGTCAGATTTAGCAGGCATGAATTCATGCAAAAAGTGAAAAAAAATACTCCGATAAGAAATGCCACTGTTAAAATAACTGCATTTTCATTTACTGTTCAGTAGATGTCAGCATTGATTATAATCAAATGGGTTTTATTTTAATGTCAATGAATTTCAGATAAAAATGATTTGAATATTTTGACCCCATCCAATATCAATTGATACTTTGGAGTAAAGATTCGACATTGATCTTTTGATGAAGTTCCTTTTATTTGAGACAATTGAGGCACTCCACTGGTTTAATTGAATATTAATTTTTTTCTCTAATTTCTACTGACTTGTATACAATTAACTCTGTTAGAAATCAAATAGTTCACCAAACTTAATATATTTCATCAGTGTTTTTTTTTTTCATTCGCATTTGAAATCAAATTTGTTCATCAAACTAACATTTTTTTTTTTCAGCAACTCAAAATCTTGCTGTCATCATTATATCCTTATAATAACTACATGTACTAACATATTGGCCATTTTTTTGTATTTTGCTTATGTAGAGTGCAGGACTTGTAAGTTTTTCAGTTTATTTCTGAGAGAAAATCCAATCCAGTAGCAGCTATTTCCCAATCCCTCCCTATAAACCCCGCTCACCGCTACACATTCATGCAGATATTGTACTATATATTACTGGATTTTTGTGTGGGATGCTTTCTTCTTAACTTAATTTAAAGGTTCTTCATTCAATAAACTAAATTAAGGCAAAAATCTCTGCTGTGAAAAAAAATGTTAATATTGCCAATGTCCTTGAAGTCTGTAATTAGTCAGAAAACAGAAAAATACAGACTGAAACAAAAGATAATATTTTATTTTAAAAAATTAATATGATAACCATTATCAGAAAGAAATATTTGCACCCACAGAAAAAACCATTATAGTGATATAGTTTCATGCAAAAATTTTGCAGATGTGAATGACCCTTGACCTTTACCCTTCTGTCCTACATTTTGCCATCATAGAGAGCTTTGAGTGTCATGTCAGTACATATGTACCTAACCTGTAAATGTATCGGTATATCTATTTGAGTTTACTAGATTAAATCAATGAATGCCAGAATTTTTATCACAATTAGTTTTCTGATACAATAAATGAGATCTGATTATATCAATTCATGCTCACTGAATATTAAAGTTAAACTGTTGGGTTAAAAAAAATTTTATTCTTATTATTAAACAAGGAGCTTGTATGATATAAGAATTTTAATAGAATATAATTTTTAGAAATGAAGGAAAATATTTTTTTTTTGCATGTGGTTACATGCCTTGATGTAGAAATCAACAGAACATTAAAATACAAAATTCAAGGAGTTCATACTTTCTAAAGGCATTTTTTTCTGTAAAGAAAAATAATAACTTTTAAGATAGCAGGCATTTTCTTATGCGTCTGTGATAAATTGGGATTTTGTGAGCTAATCTGGATGTTTTTTGACATCAGAGCCTACTGGACAGGGTAAGACAGTCCTGGTTGATGAGAAACCTGCAATCATTTTTCATTTAAATAGTGCTTTCTCACCAGTTGCATGCTTCAATATTTATTTATTTTTTTTTAATTTCTTTCATTTTCAAGGTAATCAACACGTTAAATGTGTAGAGAATGTTGTTTCTTAAGACAAACAGCAGCATGTGTGTATCTTTATGGGGGTTTCACAGCAAATATCTACATTTCATGACATTTACCGGTACATGTATTTATATACGTAACAATATGAACACATCTTTCTTACAGGTGCATGCATATACTAAGATTAATTTCAGAAGTAGCATTAGGAGTAAATTTTCTAAATTTCCTTTTAAAAGTTTATTCAGAACACATATCAACAAATTTAAATTGTTCATTGAGTTTGAGTTCATTTCTTAGTTTATTGTTTCCAGTCACCTAAGATTCAAAATTTATTTTAAATATTTTAGTTAACTTGATTTATGTCAACGTATAATTAACCTTCACTTTCAAAGTAATTTCTTTTAGATGTGAATTTCCACATATTATTTTTTAATTTTAATGAAAGTTGAATCTTGCTTTAATTATTTTTAGTCTTTTGTTGAATTTATGAGTTTTGAAATTTATATCTTTTCATGATATTATTTCAATGAAATATTAATAGATCATCTCCTTGTCTTATTTTTGAAAGGGTGTCAAAGACTGCATTGAGGAAATTGAAAGAAATTTTTGACCACACCAACTATTTGAAAACCTACGATTTGGTTGATGTATTGAAGGTAAGACTTGGCTACTCGGCTTAAATTAAGGAGAGATAACTCTGACATAGAGACAGTAATTAATTTCAATTAGTATGAATTTGTAAGCAAGTTCAATTGTAAGGGCTAGAAAAGTTTCTGTTTTGTTTTTATTTTTAAAAAAACATTTCATGCGAGCCAAATTTTGGCATCTGTTTTACAGGACCTGTCGTCCTACCACTACGACAACATGATCAGAATGTCGATGCATCTACTGAACCGCTATTACTCCGCCCACAATGAATTGTTCAGCAATGCAGTGCAGGCTCAGGTCTGTTGTTCATTCAGTTCATTGTGTTCTTTTCAGTTGATACTAGACTTTTACCCGTGCGTGCACGGGTTGACATTGCATATGATATCGGGCATTTACAAAATATATACATCGAAACACCGTATATTGTTGACATTTGCATAACGAAACTTCAAGCTTACAATAATGCTATTAATTTCACTACACTCTGCTGAGTTGGAATAATCTAACTGTGTCTTGGGAAATGCCTTCATCACAGTCAAAATGCCTCCATCGTGGGAACCCACGGGTTTTCTATCCGTTACACTGCAGTGTAACGGATAGAAAACCCGTGGGTTCCGACGGCGAAATGCCTCCCCTATACCCGTTATGTTGCAGAAAATTGCTGAATCGCTCCAAAGCGATTTTGGAGAAAATTAAGTTGCATTGAATATTACAGTCAAATTGTTCACAAAAACCATTTTGAAGCTGTAAATACCTCTCCTCGAAAAGTTTAAATCTATTGCTAATTGCAGAATCCAACATATTTCAACAACGTTTTTTACACATCTTGTTGACATTCAAAGCTCTCGCGATTTTTTCTAGTAAATGCACTGTCTTAGAGTTATCTCCCGTATTTTCTTTGATGAACATGAAAGAAATTCCAATAAAAATTAACACACATTTATTTTATCGTTTCCAAGTTTATCCATGCAAATATGATATTGTGGAAAACATAAAATAAAGAGCCTCAAGTGATTTAGCTTGAATGTAATGCGCATGCGCAAGATTATAAAATCCAAAAAATTCAGATGATTTCCGGAATTTTTTGAGGAATTTTCGTTGATTATTAATTAAAGAAGCCTGATTGAGAAAAAATAAAAACGAATTGGTAATCTTCAAGTACCAATGATGTTTAAAATATATAAGACAAAAGACAGTACTCTTCCGATTTATCGGTATTAAAGCTAAAAAATTCGAGTCTATTATTTTAATATAGTAGTATAGATAGTTAAATTATTAATCTTTAGTTAGTAATTACAAGACAGAAGAATTGACTTTCTTCTGGTTAGAACAACAACCGAATCAAAATAACTCTGAAATCACAATAATTTAGCAAACCTCAGTGCTGCCATATTTCATTTGAAAATAAAAACTTTTTTGGGGGGTGGATGGGGGGGGGGGGGGAGATTTTTGTGAAATTTGTGACTCTCGTTTAAACAATATGTGGGTCTGTTAATCACAGGTTCTGATCACTGACAAATCAGTGGAAGCCTTCAACAATCTAGAAAAGATTCTACCCCACCTGCGTCGCTTGGCCTCGTCCAAACTGAGCAACCAGCAAGGGGAGGAACTGGTGTCGCTGCTAGATCAGCTTATTTTGTGAGTACTAGGGAAAGACTAGACATGTTTGCACCAAATTCTGCAAGGACAGCTAGTGCATCTATATCACCAGAAAATCAGTTTTCCATACTCATCTAGCTTGACCCCCCAAATTTTTATTCCTTTTTACTTTATTCCACAAGCCAGTGATGTTGAAGTTCATGGTTTGCAATGACACTATTGCCTACTGTAAATTCCTTATATTACGCGAGTACTTAATTCCGCGATCCCGCTGGTTTGTATCAAATCGCAAGAATATGAAATCACGAACATTGAACTTTTTTCCTTATTTCTAATAGTTTCAACTCTTAGAAAATAATCGTGAGATTTTAAAATCCGCGAAGGATGCTTCTCGCGATTTTATGCGGATATTAATTCCTCGCGTTTAATTAGGAAATTACAGTAATCGAGGCTTTCTTTAATTTTTGTTAATTACAAAGCACATAAATACATAAAGTAGAATTTATTGGAAATTCCAAATGTCACAATAATTTTAACAATCGAAAAATATATAATGTTAATTAAAGTTAATAAGTTAACTGTTTGTATGGTAAATTAAGTTGTGTAATTGAGTTAATAATATAAGTTTTATAATTTTAGTAATTATTTATTTATTGGAATATATATCCATTTTTGAAGAATGTGCCATTTGGACGGAGAGCCGGAAGAGGAACATGGGATGAACCAGAGTATTCTGTATAACCACGGTAACTGTCTGATACACCACACGGAACAATTAAACAATAAAATGCTTTCTTAGGTGATTTATTCGCGACATGAAGGTAGCGACATTACAGAAAAAATTTGCAAAAATGTAAATTTTTTCTGCAATGATCGCTACCTTCATAACCCAAATGAATCATCAAAGAAAGCATTTTATTGTTTATATAAACACCTTTCTTTTAACTTATTAATAAATTGATTATGAAAAGTAAGTAAAATTCACTTAATTACTGTTAAATTACATAAGTATGTTAGCTAAAAGAAACAGCCAAATCGTCTTCTATGAGACTTTAAATCTGACATAATCATGATTATTTTGTGCCGTCTGTGATTTTCCTAAGGTGGCTGTAGGTTTCGACAAATTGATAAACGGGCATGTCAATTTCAGTCCTGTCAGTTTCAGCCGCTGTCGATAAATGGAGCATTTTAGATTTCAGTCTGGCTGTTTCTTTAGAGCTATGAATTAACTATAAGTTTCTGTAAGAAATATTGGAAATAATACGTGGTAGATGTAAATTTTATTGAATGAATGATGGGAAGGATCAAAGATAATTCCATCAAATTCAGAGATTTACATCTGGTTGTATCAATACAATTTACAGGTGTCATTGAAGACATGTTCACTATTCTACAGCAAGAGATTGATATCAAACTGCTGGTAAGTGAAGGGGAGAGAAAATTGTAGTGAAAGAAAAACTAGAAGATCTATTTTAAATGAGTTTATTTATGTTTTGTTGAGTTTTCAAGTCACATAAAAAGCAAATAAAATGTAAAGAAAGTAGCTTATCTTTGTTGGTTAGTATTTTAAATCTCAAATTCATGGACATGACTCGACATCTAATTTTTGCTTTTTAGTAAAACTCATAGTTTCAAGGATAAGGAAATTCATGGATAGATCTCATTTATCTATAAAGTACAATATATGTCATTGTCTTGGTACTTCATTAAAAATTTGATTTTGTGGATCGAACAACAAAATCCATGAAAATTGGTGTTTAACGAAGATTGATGAAACCACAGTACCCTTAAATAAAATTAACTTGATTGTTTGGTCTTTGAAATTGCAGGATCAATACACAGGGTTGAAAAAAGTGTTCCAGCGAACTTTTACCCTGCTAAAGTTGATGGCTCGGAATAACAAGTTGGTTCAAGGTCGTTTGTTTGACCGTCTTGACCTGCTGTTGTCCACAGAGGGTGCAGGGGAGGAGCTGGCTGAGTGTATTACAGAGGTAAGGGGGGGGGGGGGGGGTATGTTAAATAACAGATAAGATCATATAAGATTAAATATTGTAGACATTACTTAAAGCAAGTATAGTGTGCACACAATATAAATACTTTAAATATCTACATATTAGTAGATTTTCAAAGTTTGGGAGAAAATAATTTATATTGAACTACTGCATGGTTTCTCATTCACTTCTGTGTTTGATTTCCAGGTATTTACTGGCAATTCCAACACCTGCATGAAAATCAGTGGTAACCAAGTGCAAAGAATTATGACTCTTGTGGCTAAGAACAAAGAAAAAGTGCCCCAGTTCTTGGACTTGTTAAATGCAGTGGTCAAAGTGGAAGAGCTAGACTTGCCGTTGAAGCGGAACCAGAGCTTTGTGATGCAGTACTTCATGCAATTCCGATCGGACATTGCAAACGTGATAGACCAGGACGAGGCTGCCAGGTGAGTGCACAGGGGTCATTGAGGGTACTGGAAAGTGAGCAGCTTTAAGGTGTATTGTCTTAGTGTTGGAGTAAGGGGTGGAGGAATGAAGCCAGTTCTGCTAATTTGGATCTTTTGGTGTGGCCTGACCTCATACCTGAAAACCCAGGTTCAGTCCCAGATGCCAGCAAGCTGCTCTCCATTTCCTGTTACAGATTTCATTTAAAATATTTGCAATAAAAGTTTTTATCAAAATTTCAACCCAAATTTTTTAATGTAAGAAGCATTGTGACATGGGTATAAACACTGGTGTAAACAAATTGCATTTGATGTTTCAATTTTACGAATCACTCGATAAGATTTTATGTTTTTCCTTCCAGGGAGAAGATATTGACAGAATCGGGAAACAAACAGCTTCATTATCTGATAGGAATGGTGGACATGTTAGCTACTTGTGCAGAGGTAGGAAATCAGTAGACAGGGCTGTCAAACTCTTGATAGCTAGTACAGGGAAAAAATTAAGTTTCATACTCAATAAAATTAATACACAGTCAGTCAAATTTAGTTAAAAATTCTGTAGCTTTGAAATAATGGGATGAATGGTTGAAGAATGTAGAGCATGTTAAAATAATTGTAGTGTATATTGGCCAATTTGGCGTCTTTTAAACAATGAAATAATAAATCTTTTGCAATATACATATTGCATGAAATATAATAGCCTCAATAGATGAGAAACAAGTGATTGATAGAAAATCCTTCTGCTTTCATTTGATAATTTTAAAAGTAATTTCCAACACACTGTTGATATTACAGTAACATTCCCTTCGTTGTAGGCCACAGCAGTCATAGTATGGTTTATTAGTACACATCTGTCGGTGTTATGGACTGCCAGTTGGCCTTTAATTTGTGTCCTTCAATCCTGTAATTGCATGGTTCAAGTTGGATTTTTTTTAATTTTTTTTGTTTTAAATGGCTCCATGGTCAACAAATATAATTTTATTGAATTAATGGTTCATGAATCAATTAAGAATTTTCCCTACAAGTTATTTTGTTTTGAATTTATTGAACATTATAATCAGATTTATGAATGATGTCATATGACTATTACATGATCATGTTGTCACTTTATTTTTGACAGTGCGTAGTATTTATAAATTTTTTTTTTTAGAAGGATTGGTTTTTATTTAAAACAGCAAATTTGCTTGAGATTTGGGGTGTCTAATATTCATTCTTTATTAGATATGATATATTTTAATGTGAAGCATCTGTTGAAAATATGAAATGTTTTATTCAATAAATGTTATAGTGGTTGCATGTTAAAAGATTTATTAGGTATTATAATTATGTTCCCCTTTTGTTCAATATGTGTGAGTCAAGAAGTCTGAATTATGAAAAAAAATGGTTTGCATTGCATTCTGTCTTAATTACCTGCTAGTGTATAACAGCATCAGTTCAAATCAGCATGCATTTAAAAAAATAATATTTGCATGTGCATGGACAATAAAGACAAAAAGCCTGTTAGAATACGGGTGATTGATAGTGAATTATAATCAATTCCAATTGCCTATCCTTTAGATTTATGAACTTTGAAATAGATGTATGAAATATTTTAAAGAGATTTTGATGTTTCCAAATAAAACTGAGATTATCCAGTCACTCCTATTAAAACTGCCATTTATTTATGTATGAATCTATCCCTATACTTAATCTTTCCTCTTCTATGCTTGATACAATTAATAGCCTATTTTAAAACAGCTGGTCTTCTATGTATTTTTTGTGTTCCTTCTGCAAAGGGAGAGAACCGGCACATTGAGTCGATCTGTCAGACCATCTTCCGCATCCCGGAGCTCCTGCGTCTGCTGACCAATCCCCAAATCAGTAACAACTTCAAACAGCCAATCCTACGCTTTTTCTTGTGGGTCTACCTCAACACCGCCGGAGGGATGATAGAGAGTGGGGCAGGGGACATGCCTCATGACAAGTTAGTACATGTATCGCGACATGGTGATTACCATGTCGGAGAATATGATGAATTTCATCGAAATCATGTCACATGATGTGATAATTGGTCAAATTAATTAACATATCATATAGTAGAATCAATGGTAGATCACGTGACTTGATAGTAGTCACTGATGACATGATGGTAGGTCGCAATTAATTTTACATTCCTATTGACTTTTGACTGATCTTCACTGCAGGTCAATGTGGCAGTACCTGGCAGAGATCACAAAGACCTTGACCGAGGTCGCAGAGTACGGCCGGAGTGACCCAGTCTCTACCAAGCTCCTGCTCAAGAGACCCCCAGGCAAAAGGTATATTCACTATATTGTACTATATAGCTCATTGAGTGTGGCTATAGACTGTCCATATACAATTCTTGTAGTCTTTTTATTTGATCAAAAATAGGCAGGTTCATTTTATAGTGCTAAAGTGTTTTAGAAGGGACAAGAAGCCAAGCAAGTTTAAAATTGGCCACAGTGGGCACAGTGGAAGGTGATCATGTAGCTTGAAGGATTTACCTTGATTTTGTTGGTCTAGGAGAATTGTGTTGAATCAGGAGAAAACTTTTATAGTTGTTTATTATGTTTTCTGAAGAAAAAAAAGTATTAGATTGTCTAGAATTTTCAGGGATAATTGCATTCCCAAATAGAAAATAATTTGAAGCACATATGCCATATCTCTATGGAGTTTTTTAGAATACAAGCACACAAAAATTTTCTTGAAAGAATTTATTTTCAGCTCTAAATGCAAAGTTAACCTAGAAAGAAAGAAACTTATAAGCTAGGACATATTGGTGAAATACTCGCATGCTCAAATTTATTAATTGATTTAACAATTAAATGATGTCAACTCACTCCAATAATTTGGTTTGAAAAATAATTTTGATAGAAGGCGTTTCTATATCATCACCATCAGGTAAGACTGCAAACAAAACCTGTCAAATGTCGGCACATACAGCAAACCTTGAAAAGAATTTCTAAAAGTTTTTGCTTCAGAACATTGATTTTTTTTCTATGGTCTTTTAGCTAGGATTTATCATTACATTTCAGATCAATTATAGTTTAATTTGCATAGTTTTGCATGATCTTAAATGTCTGAAAGGAATTCATACTTTAAAAAACACATTTCAATGACAATTTCCATTTTTATTCCATCTTCCATCTTCATGGGTTTTTTTTTTAATTGTTCCTTAAATGTTTTCATTTTTACAAGAGAAGTATGCAAATTGTTCATTTTGTACAATATTTTGTTGTGAGATATGTGATTGTAGTTTTGATGTCTTTGTTGTAATTATTTTGCTGAAATGTTTGTATGTGTTTGAATAATTGTTGTCTTGTATGTGCAGATAGCAATCCTAGTTGAGTTCTCAAATTATTTTTTGATTTTCTTTCAGTACATCGAGGTTTGTTAAAAATTTTCATTAATTATATCGTTCATGTATTATTTTCCAACTATAAAAATCACAGCATTTTTTTGGTTATTTTTAAATTCTGTGTTTAGGAAAATCAGTTAAGCGATAAATGCATGGTTTCTTTGAGTTTAATATGTGTTCAATATGACATATTTCTTTTAAATTGATTTGGCATTAATGAACAAGGACTGCTTCTTTATCCTTAGAATGTTTCCTTAGACTGCTTGATTTTGTGAAATAATTAATTAAAAAAATCAGGTTTTGTGTTTGACAAGTCAAGCAGGAATTGGATATTCTCTATAACATCAAGTCTTGTGTATGGTAAACACTTTTTGAAAACCAAAATTTTTTCATAAGTTGGTTTGCAAAGTTTAAGAGTAAATTTTACCCATTTTCACCGAAAATGTAATTTTTCAAGTATCCTGTCTCGTGAGAGTGTTTGAGGCTTACACCTTTGTGAATTTGTCCCATTTGATATCTGACCAACACTTGTTTATGGTGAATGTTAGTCAAATATGTAGATGTGGATTTGTACAATGTCTACTGATGTTATTCCAAATAAGTGCTTGCAATACATAATCAACATAGTGCACATCTGTTACTTTAACATAAAAATTATCTTTTTTTGTCCTTTTTTAAATGCATATTATTCATACAAGATTAAAAGAATTTTTCAACCAACTTACGGGGATGCATATTATACACAAGGGCTTACTCTACACGAGACTTCATGGTATATTTTTATCCTATTGGTTTGAAAAAAAAAACATTGCTACACAAAAGTATTGAGCATGCACTTTATTGAAGAATTCATGAATCACTTGGACTCGACTCCTTTTTCTATTAGAACTAAGCAAGAAAATCCTATTATTTTAACTCTGAACTTTAGTGAACAATTTGAATTGTATCAATGACAATTACAGTGATTACATGTAAAGTCAGGTCCAACTGTAGGATAAATTGTTGTGCTGCATTTCTCTTCAATGATTTTGCAATTTAAATCTGTTTCATCCAACGGCCCAGTGGGAGGGATGGGAAAATGGCTGGGGGTGTCAGATTAAAAGGGTGATGGATGAGACAGGTTTGATGTATGTATAGGGATATTATATAGCAAAGCAAAAGTCACCAGGGTTATTTTATTACTGTTTCTAACATATTTGTCACCAGTTATCACTTCAAATTAACAAAGCAAATTCAGCACACTTGTACTTTAAACATTAAAACTGAAATTGAAATTTTTATTTAAAAAAATTGAAAAATTTTCATATCATAAGAAATTCCATTTTTAAGAATGGAAGAGTAACCGCTTGGAATAAACATTTTGTCAAATGGATCCAGTTGAAACCTGTATTTAGCTGTGAATGTTCTCTTTTTTGCTGAATTAATCCACTGTAATTGTAGTTTAACCATTACCTATAAAGCCTTGTGCTGTACTGTTGATAAAACTGGTTCTTGTGTGAAGGAACCATGTAGGTACTGAAGTTTCAAGATCTTGATCAAAGCCTGTTGAAAATAATGGACCCAAATGATGTAAAGTAACCGTTGTACACGTTTAATGCCTAGGGAATCAATAATTGTTGTAAGATCTAGTTAATTGCACATTGCATAAAACTTGTAGCAGTATACAATATTTTGCTTCAATGGTATCTTCATTAATCAGATTAACATATTTAAAAGAAATAAGTATTTTTTGTGTTTATATACAATTAAGTCACACCGGGAGATCTTAAACTTTTCTTCCAATTAGAAACTTAACCATCTATATAGGCATTATAGAATTCTTGATAACCCCATATTTTTCATCTTAAAAGAGTTGAAACTACAGTATTCTTTAGATGTGTTGTTGCTTTGCAATGGTGAATGCCTAATGAAAAGCATCGTCTGCAGTCAAAATGAAATGGAGAATTTATTTGTGTCATTTATGCATGTTATCAATTTTAATACTTTGCATTTTGCAGTTTAAAACAAACAAAAAAAACGTGAATAAAAAAACGTGAATGACACAAGATTACCTCGCTGCTTTTCATGCTTGTTGGTTGCAGTATCACACTCGTCTTTGATATATATATATATATATCAGCAATCTTGACATTTGGTGTCTGATTGATGTTTTTGCTTTTCTTCAGTGACCGCGGTGAGAGCAAGCAGGAGTCCATCAGAGGCACCCTGCATTACCTGTTTGAGGGGGTCATGCCTTTTCTCCAGGTAAACATTCACTGGGACCTTCCAGATCTCTGTCAGAAGAATTACACATGTTTTCCCAGAGCAGTGATTTTGATTTATAGATTGAAATTGTAAATTCATCTGCAAATAATTTAGAATTATGATTAAAGAAATGAGCTAGAAATATATTCTCTTTGTAATGTAATATCATGTGATTACACATGTTTAGAAGTTTTGCCATTGGATAACACTGCTGATATTAAGTTGGTTGATAAAAGCCAATACATTAAGATTTTTCAAACAAAGGGAAATAAATATTCAGAAGATGACTGCTGGAATTATGTAGAATGTGACTTGGAGAAAACTGATGAACCTTTGGGTTTTTTTTCCAGATTTTTTGCCGATCTTTCTACCAGCCTGACTCTTCAATGTTCCCTGAAGAGCCGGAGCAAATGGACAAACTTGCCACATCCTTCAAAGTAAGTTGACCCTGGTCCTGGCCAGTATTTTCAATAAACACCTAATGGGACTACTATGGATGATTCTTCTGTACCAGTATATGTTTTTTTTTAAAATCAAAATTGAAGAATAAACGTTGGAAGGGGATCTATTATATTGCATGGTTTATTCAATTTTGGTTATCTGCAATGTTTGTCTTCAGGATTTCATGGAGGTGATTGCACCACTGATCAGTATAGAGCGACAGATGAAGAACTTAGTCTCATGTATGACATCACTGCTGTCTGCCTCCACACTTCCTGTTCGGGTATGTAAACGGGGATGGGGTGGCCATCTTTATATTTTAGACATGTACAAACATGTATATAATATTTATAACTATATGATATATACAATATATTCTCTTTATTTTTTTGTCAGGGCAGTGACTCAGGCTAATAAAAAAAAAAAAAAATTCATGCATTTAATATTATACTTTGCTAAGCTGACTAAATGTGCGTATAGGAGGTGCCTAAATAGACTTGTAGCCTTGACTTTAAAAGTCAGATTGACAAATGATTGGTGGGGCAAATTTTTGTCCGATTTTTATGCATATTATATAAACAGGTTGTAATATTTTCTTGAGGACATTAATTTGTGGGCAAGGGATGTTGTGTTTCCTAAATATTTGGCCTTATATTATAAAAGCTGAAGAATCTTCAGTACCTGTATATTGATAATTATTACGAAGACAGAATTTTGGATCGAGGGGATCCCCCTGTTTTGGGACAGATTGTAAAACTGTATTTCTTGAGTTGACTTTGTACGGTTCCATCATTCCAGCTTAAGATCCTAAAGGTATCAATTACTGTTCTATGTGTCCAGTTCTCTGTCCTGTTTTTGATGCTCTCAAATTGAGACGGTGTTCAATGAATGTTGATCTTCATGTCATGCTGTAATTGAAATATTGACCAGTCGTTTTATCTTTTAAAGAGTGTTAAAGTGTTTTTTAAGCTATCATTGTTTTAATTTCTTTCGCATTGATTGTTTAATTACTTATACAGGTTATATGCTATTTGACACATTAACCCATATGATTGCCTAATCAAAATTTGCAGTACATTAATGATCTGTTTTAATCAAGACTGCATGCAGTTGGGTTTTTTTTCTTTGTATTAATTGCTAATAAAGTTCAGAATCAAGAAGAATAGATTGATTTTATTTCAGTAATAACAACACCACACATTTAGCTCATAATGTATTTAGTAACAATGAAGTTTGATTGGATCTTTATATCACATGCAATATTTTTTTACCTGTATTATTGGTTTAATACAGCACCATTATTTTGCAAGTATTAATATGTGAATAAAGCACTTTTTAATTGATCATGAGAGGTTATAATCTCCTTACACATGGTGGGTAATCATTCTTTGAATACTTTTACAGTATATGGAAGAATTCCAAGAAAAATATGGAGGAGGTTTAGCTTCTCAAGATGTCCGCAGCGATGCCAGAAAGGTAGAAAACTAAAACTAAACTAGCTATGTCATTCTGCTCTTTGTGCATTATACAGTAAAACTCGTTTAGTACGAACACGGATATTGCGAATTTACGGATATAGCGAAGTCATCTTGGATCCCCAGCTATGTAAATTTAATGAATTTCTTATACGGTTATAACGAATTACGAATATAGCGAAGTAATTTCTTAGGTCCCAGTGACTTCGTTATAACCGAGTTTTGCTGTATTACACGGAATATAATTTCATGCTGAGTACTTCTTGGTATAAACTGAATTTATATGTTACATTTTAAGACCTATGAAGATTATTACGAAATGGAGGTGGAAATTAACAAGCAGCTGAATGTATTTGCGGGCAATATGAAGGTGGCTTATGGTGGCCCCAACACTGTACAAGCTCAGATTGGCTTCCCATCCAATTTAGGTCAGTATATAAGCATATAGTAGTATATTAACTACTAGACCACTGATATTAAATGTTGAGTAGACTGCAGGATTAACTTGTGTATAACTTGTCTTTAATATTTAACTTCTAGACTAATGCTGGGGTCAACTTGTGTATAACTTGTCTATATTTGACTATTAGACTAGTGCTAGGGTTAACTTGTGTATAACTTGTCTATATTTGACTTTTAGACTACTCAGAGCTGGGAGGGGATGAGGAGCTCCCCCTGGGGATGGAGTTTCAGGAACACCTGCGATGTTTTATCGACAGCAGTAAGAAAGACCCCGTTCAAAAGTTCAAGCTGAGCGAGAAACTCATCAAGCAACTCTCGTAAGTGCCTTGTTTTATGAGGTCACACAAATACTGGTACATTCAGTAGAACTTTGGCTACCATGGGTTTTTGAAACATATTGAATTATAGGTGATTTCTTATGAAGGTTTTGATATATTTAAAAAAATCTACATTTTTTTTCATAATCATTTACAGTTTGATTTAGGCTTATTATATTTTCCAAACAAAATTTCTTTCTTCTTTGTAAATGGAGTATCTTTAAATGCCTGATTGCTTTTTTATTGCAGAATTTCTTCGCAACTTTCACGGTCACACTTGACTGAAAAGGAGAAATTGGAGCAGGTTGACCTAGATGTGAAATGTCTTCAGCTTCTTCGCGGTCTGATTCACAATGAGATAGTAAAGCTTCCAAACGAGTGGGAGACAGAATCGTCTTCGCATCGCAGGTAAGGAATTTTAGGATATTTCTTGAAATGTCAAACTAAATAATAGCATATATTCTGAGTTTATATCTAAATCCTTTTTGCTATTAGTGCAATGAATTACGTATTTTGACAAAGTTAAATATTTGACTTCTGATGTTTTTTCAAAAAAAGCCGGATATTAAATTCTGCAACCAGCTTGACATTCAAAATATGTTAGATTATTCATGTACATATATTTGAAATGATTTGAATATTATCAACTTTCTTTTATAACAAGGCAAATAAAAAGAGAAGTCCTGAGCTAATAAGGCCCTCTGTTGCCGGATAATATTATTGTGCATTTTTATTGAGGATCCTAAAGATCTAATTCATGAATGATTAATGAATAAATTGTATTAGTTGCTGGAGACAAATGTTTCATTTAGTAATACATGATAGTGAACTTTCAAGTAATATTAATTTTTTTTATTTTCTTAATAACTTGAATGTACATGTATGTATTTACAAAGGAAATTGGTGAAATAAATCTGTTTTTGCTTCTCAGTGAAAAACTGATCATACGGTAGTGTACACAGTGGTATCAATGTTGTCTGGAACTTTTGTTAGGAACTATAAAATATTTACAAATCATTGCAAATTTGGGAATTACATGTAATTGTTTTTAATGCAAACAAGACACAATTCCTATAGAGTTAATGTTTCTTCTAGCATGTTTTCATTCCTGTTATGAATGGTCAACATTGTGACTTATTTTCTTCGTAATGTAAAATTGCAAATTAAATTTTGAAACAAATCTAGTGAAAAAGTTTAATTTCATTCTCGATATTGTAAAAAAAAAAATTGCATGTTAATTGTTTAAACTTTTAGTAAAGGAATGTTTGTGGCACAGAAAAATTATTTTCTTTTTCATTTTATATATGAAATGTTTAACTTTCAAACAAATGAATCCTTTTCATTGGTTTAATTGGTAGTCTTTCCTCTGAAAACCAAAGATTTGACAATGAATGTATTAGAGATACTGTAGAAGCCCATATTTTTGTTGGGTTAAAATTTCATTGTTTTTAAACAAAATAAAATTTTGTTGGCATTTAATTTCGTCCTATCGTAATTTTTTGGTAATCATTAATACTTGGGTTAAAAATTCGACATGGATTTAATTTGCTTGAATAATACTGACAACGAAATTAAATCCTCAACGAATATTTCTGCTTCTACATTATTCTCTCTCTCTCTCTCTGTCTCTCTGTCTCTCTCTCAGTATTGTAGTTTATGTGTAATTGATGATATAGCTCTGATCTAGTAAAAAAAAACTTGTATATGAAAACTAAAAGCTGTATGTAATCATTTAGCATGTAATTAAAGAATTTATCATTTTTTCTGTGTTTGATATTGTAGGCAGCTGAAGGCTATAGAGGATGTACAGAATGCACTGAACCATTACAACGTGGTCACCAGTACCCTGGACCATCTCAACAGCACGCAGGACAGCGTGGTGCGGGAGACTCTCGGCTTCCTTGCCAGCCTGTTATTTAATGGCAACGAAGATGTGCAGGTTAGTAAAACATTACCAACTTTTTTCTCCAATTAACTCTTGTAAATTTAAAAAGGATACTTTCACAGTTTATTGTTTATTTTGAAAATATATGTATTTTGTGCATCTTTTTCACAGAGAAAAGAGGGGAATTAAAAAAAAAAAATATCCATATGGCATAGGCAAGCTCAGTGGTTTAATTTCATTGAAGAAACTTTTTTTTTCATAATACCAAAAGAAAACAAGAAAAAAGTGATAGAAGCAATTTGATCTGTATTTCATGAAACCATGGCTGATTTCTTTTACAGAACAGTCTCATAGCCTACTTCACAGGTACGAGAGAAGAGACGTTCTTCTTTGCCATAAAGAGCCGTATACACATGTCTGCCTTGGCAACCAGAGAAAAGTAAGTGTGTTATATCGGGGAAAAATATCAGTTGTGAAGAAATTAATTCGCATTCTTAGTGGAAAACCTTGTCTCATTTGTGTTATATGCAGGTAGGAATCACATGAAATTTATTAGGGTTTTTCTTTAGATATGTAACCATTATAGGGAGGGAAATTGATGCAATGTTGCATCATGGTACATGTATTAACATTGATGATCTATGGATCAATGTGCTTACATATCGGCTATTTATAGTTTATGCACCTGATATGAAAGTACATTGCGGAAGACTGCAAAAAGTTGTCGAAACTGTTATGAAGCTAATCTTGAGTTTGGAATACTTTTGACTTTTCTGTCAAACCATTATTTACAAACAGGAATTGCATATTCAACAAGATATAAATGCCTAAAATCTAAGACAGTGAAAGGAAAACTATACATCAGCCACAGGTTTGGGATGTGCTTTAGGGTGTAGTGTGCCTATTTATGAGCTTTGATCAGCTTTAAAAGGCACCTGCAATGCCAATCAATTTTTGATATTTTGGAAATCTAAAAAAAAAAGGCATCATCCTTGAAATTTCACTGTTTTAAAACTGAAGTCGGATTTAGCAGTGTTAAAAGAGGTAAAGCTGTTCGGAGTTGAAAATTCAATCTGTATTAACATACATGTATATGGATCAGTTAGTTAATGTCGCTGTCAGAGTCTTGATTTCATGTTTTGTAGATTACGTCTTGTGTTATTTGTTTCATTGACTAAGTTCTGTGTTTGTAGGCGACTTCTCCATGCCATGCATCAAGCCAAGGTAGAGGAAGCAGTACAGCAGGCCAAAGCTCTCAGGAAAGCCATGGAAACCGGCAAACTGGCTCAGACGGTCAGTGCCAGCTCATATATAACATTAAATCAGTTTAGAGTATCTGCTTTGTCTAGCCTTAAGAGTTGAATCATTTCCTCGTATGAAAAAGAAGTACGAGAATCATTGTCATAAAAAATAATTCAATTCCATCAACTGCATGCATTTGGTTTAAACCTATAAAGTGATTTTGATTTTTCAAACTTTTCGAAGCAAAAACTACCTGCCAAAATATAAAGAACCACTTTTCAAAGCTTATTTACTAGTGATGTTCCAATCATCGATTATAATCGAAAATCGATCGATTGTTGTCGCATTCTAAGAGCTCAATCATAAAAGGTTTCATTACAATTAATCGGTTGAGGTTTTTTTCTCTTTCAACGAGCGCATATCATGAACAGAATATTCTGGACGCGCCCTATTTAAATCCTAAAAAGGCACGCGGTCTGAGAATGGCTGACATGTCAGACGAGCTCCATATTCTTACTAGGGGAAATAGAGCACATTCTCGAATTTGGAAGCATTTTGATTTCAAGAAAATTAATGTTGGACTGCCTACTAAAGAAAATCTTTTAAAAATAATTTTTTTATAGCTAGAAATACTAAGTAAATCAAATTACGAAAGCCTAGTAATGAGTCTGTTCATTGTAACTTGTTTATTTACATTTATTTAGCACTACACTAAAAAATGTAAAAATGTCCGATTATAATCGATAATAAGTTAGTTGCGGGAAACCGATTATAGATTATGAAAATCTCACCGATTCCCATCACTATTATTTACTAATTTTCTGTGTCTCTGTATATATTATTGTAAACGTCTGTCTCTTTATTGAAGAAATTAAAGGTGTTTAATTTGACTTGTGGCTCTCTATTACAGGAGATAATGAAAGCCAACCAGCTAGGATCCATGTTATCGATGGCCAAGAAGAGGTCCATGGCCAACCTCAAGGTGAACTTTGCCAGCTCATTTCTGGGTTAATGGAAGGCATTGGATATTGTTTTATCAACTTTGAATGCATTATATCATTGGGTATATGGGAGGTTCTCCAAAAAAAGTCATTATATGACAAGATTTTTAAGACACATTAATGAATGAAAGGTTTAAACTGTATTTTACATGATTAATATATATATTCAATATATTCAATATTTTCCATATGTGAAGTTATTTTGCAGAAGATTTATATGAATCTCTCTCTCATGACAAGCTTTTCTCTTTTAGGTGGGATCGAATGCTGGATCCCGAATGGGATCTCGTTCCCGACTCGGCTCTCAGCTAGGATCACAATCCAAACTGAGCCAGGGTAAATCTAACCTGGGTAGTAATATGTTGTTGCCGGGGGTAATGATGAACGGGGGCAACAAATCTAGTCTACAACTGAATGGCCTGGCCGGACCCAAGTCAAAGGTTGCACCCATGGAAAACCCTGAGGTCATCATAGGGGTGAGTTCAGCCATTGGATTCCAGATATTAAAATTCTGATTCTGAATAAACAGTTCGGTCATGAACCTGTTACCATTTGAATACCAGTAATGAATAACAGTTGGTGTTGTGCTGTAATGATAGCAGAGATTTGCCTGATTTGGTTCAGTTGTTTTATCATTAAAAAAATTCTTGTGGGTTTGATAAAAAGATTTTGTTATGGAGTTTTAGCAAGTAGAACAAGTAGTTGTGCTGACTTCTCTGATAGGGTGTGTTATTGTTTATAACAAAAAGATTCCTGATATCACAAGGTTTATTTTTTTCTCTCACAGAACGTGGAGGAGGAGGAGTTACAGGAGCTGATGGAAGCAGCAATGAGCATGTCTGGGGATCTGGAGTTTAGGGACGATGGCTACATCGAATTGGTGCTAAGAATTCTGGGATTGATGTGCGACAACCAGCATCATGATATTCAAGTACAATAGTTTTTGCTTTTCCTAAACCATGTTACTTACTTTCACAAACAAACTCCCAGATGACAAATAAATTTAATCATGCGTTGACGAATTTATGGTCAGCAACTTTCTCATATGGTGTCATTTTGTTGTAGAACTATTTACGAGAGCAACCAGACAACATTAAATCTGTGAACTTGGTTGGAGAAACTACCAAATTCCTGAACATTTTATACTCCAATATCAGTGACAAGTCAATGCCGCTAGTGGTACAGCTGTTTGACACACTGGTAGAGTTCACTTCGGTGAGTACTTGTATCAAGACATGGAGGTGCTGTGGGGGTGGGGGACACAACTGCTTGGTCATATGTTTACGACCTTCTTTCTAATGGAATATTGATCATTTATATGAAAAATAAAAAATCACTATATACAGAGGGTTTTTTTGTCCTGTGTAATTTTCGCCCTTCTACACTTGCAAACGGTTTTGCCCCTTCTTGATTTTGCCCATATACAGATTTGTTTGAAGAGTGATAATTTGAGACATTGGAATTTGTCCAGTATTAAATTCGCCCGCTGACAATTAGCGGGGAAACGAAACGGTGGCAAAAACCTCCCTGTATACAATATTCTGAGTTATATATACGTGTATTGGGGTATTTCTAAAATAACATCATTTCTTTGAATAAAAATAAGGTACAATGTTCATTTAGAAAATGTTTCATTTAATGATATTGACAACATGTATGATGTTCAAGTACTGCTTTTAATGCCACTTAGTAGTCTTTTGCTGTATGTTGATTCCAGGGAAACCAGAAAAACCAGGCCATGGTATTTGACAACAAAGTCTGTGATTACATCAACCACATTCTGAGGGTCGGTCACTTCCACAACTGTGGGATCAAAGAGGTCTGTAAGACTCCGTTAACAAAATATCCCCATGCACCCCAACCTTTTATTTCATCTCATCAAAAAAGGTTTCTTATCTTCTTTCTATGGTGGAAATACCTTAGGTCCGTTTATCTTTATTTCTGGTCTCGATTGAAGAGCAGTGAAAAACAAATTTTTATAAAGTTTTTCTCTACATTTTCTATCATCTTTTCAGATATTAGTGATATAAATAGCATTAGATTGATCGTTATGCGAGTAAACAGGACATTATGTTGCATCATTAATACATGTAATCTACTGTGGAAGCAGAATTATTTGTTGGGGATTTAATTCCGTTGGTAGTATAAATCAACCTTTAACTTGTGACGAAATTTTAACCTAAGTATTCATATAAATACAGAGTTTCTGACTTGACTTTTCTTAAAACCACAAAAAGCAATCAAGTGTCAACTGCACAAATTTTGCTCTGAGTTACATGTAGGATTTTGCACAATCATGTATAAAGAAGAAAAAATAACATTGAATAAGTACATTTATTTCTAAAGTGGTATTATATGGTTGAACAATCCATTGGGTTATCATATATGCAGATGTGAAAATTTTTTTTCTTTGAAGAGATTTCATGTAGGAGCTATAGTACTCTTGATAAATGCATTAGATCAAAAGACATATTAATAATGGATTGATGAAAAGGGGGACCCAACTAAAGCTTTGGATTTAAGTTGATTGTTATCTTCTTGAATTTTTTTTTCTCAGGAGTATGTGCTGAAGAAGTCAATAGCCACTCTGATCCGGTCGCTGACCGAGGAAAACCCTCCCGTAGAGGATGAGGATACCCTTTTAGCCAAGGTACATAACTCTCCTCTCTAATGTGGAAACATTCTATGAAACCTAAAATCATGAAAATTCATTCTTCTACCTACCCCAACATAATTCTAAAGATAACGTACAACACGATGATTTAATCAGAATTGATTTATTGATGCATGCCTGAAAATCCTAACTGTGTATATGTATCTTCATAAGTCACTATATTAAATAGAAAATACAATTGAAATACATTTTTTACACAGCAATAACAAATATATTTCAGTTTATCAGATAATTCTAAAAATTTTCAAATATATTATAAAGATTGTAAAAAATATAGTTTGTTGTAGCATTTCAGTTTTTATACATACTTATACTCACACAAAACAACATTTTATGCATGTATTTTTATATTTTTGGAAAAATTAAATTAAACCTAATGCACAGAGACTTTTATTAGATCATTTAATTTTTTTATGCCTTTGAAATTTAACATTTGATTTTTTAAATGTGAAGCCAGAGAAAAAGGAGGATCGCACTGTAACTGTGGTAATTAACGAACAAAGTCGTTAGGACCGTGTCCTTTCATTATCTCTTTATATTTATTTGCTTGTGTTGATTTCTTTCTTGGATGGTCAAATATTCGATATAAGATATGGTTATGGAATTGATCAGCACATTGCACCTATAGATATTAAATAAAACTCTTTAAGAAATTAATTTCCAAAACAGTTTTTTAAAAAATCGAGTATTTAATTTAATTTAATTGCAGTAATATGAATTAAAGGTTCATTTCCTAAAAACTCAATTGTTAAAATTTAAATTAAGATTAGGTGAAAATGATTTTGGAAAATGATTGAAATTCATTAACTAACTTCCAATTGCTTTGAAGCATGTAAGAGTTAAGTATTGTAAAATAGTTTTCTTTTTTTTTTTGTAATCTGAAATTATGTAAACAATAAACAAGTCTATTATTGCTGACTTCCAAAATAATTTTGATTTTTAATTTTTCATTTTAAAGTAAACTTTCCCAAACTTTTGGTGTTGTACCAAGTGACTGTTAGCTGTGAACTTCTATTCTTATTGTTTATTTATATCTGTTTTGAGTCACTCTGTTATTTACATTGAAATTATTTGTCAAAGAAACACGAGGTTCGATACACGAAAGAAAATCTGATCTCTTTTTAAAAACATCACCATCTTAGACTGATTACAATAAACATTTCTTTAGATTCTGTGAGTTTTTCATGAAAATGATTTTTCAAGAGATGTTAAGTCGCCGATATATAATTGACACCCTTTTGTACTTGTTAAGGATGAAACAATGAAAGGACCTGCAAGTGTGGTAAGGGAGAGAACCCTGTTGTATTTTTTCTCAGACATTGTTTGTTTGTTGTTGTTGTTGTTTTTTTTTTTTAAAAATTAATATTAAATGGGGCATGGTTGTTGTGGATTTTTTTTTGTCTGCAGGTGAAATGACATCCTCCCTTTCAACCATGAAAGCATTGAAAGAAAAAAAATAATGCCTGGCTGCCTAACACGCAAACACACAAAATAAATTGTCTCCCTTCTTCATTGTTATCTTAAAAAGCAAGTCAAAAATTAACCCCAACCCCCACCCCCACCCCCAAAGTTTCCAACCTCCTACAAATACAACAAGATAAAATAAGATAGCTTTTTTTCTTGATTTCGATGTTGTCAATGTATGAAGCATGCTTGTTTTCAATTCTGTGTGTATACTGCATTAGACATCCACACATCGAGACTCCATAGTCCTGGTTCGCTCCAAGAGGGTAAGATGATCACTCCTTAATTAGTCTCTACCTTCTATTATCTCTCTCCTTCTCTCCACACCTTTCTCTCTCTCTCTCTCTCTCTCTCTCATCTTTTGTACTCTATAGATTTTGTAGCATCGTCTAGATGCATAGCCACCCTGTTTGCACACTCCAATTTAACTTGTGATTCTCTCTGATGTTAGTCTCTGTAACAATTATCAATCCTCCCCTTCATCTTCCAGTTGCACATCTTTTTTCCCTGCACATCCTTTATTCTCCAGTGCTTATCTTCTTTTCAGTAGTCATTTAATTTACTCCTGTTCTTTTTTCTAGACGACTTCTCTATACTTGTGGTTTGCCTTTATTTTTTAATTATTAATTTTTGCACTAAAATGCTATAATTGTAGTGTAAATATGGATATAGTTTATTTGCTGATTATCACATATTTATAAATGCTTTTTCTTTCAATGTAGCTAAGAAATGACAGCTTTTGGGCAATGTGACTTATTGCTTGTTTCAGTATTGAGTGTTAAATATTATTAAATATTATTTTAAACCCAAACGCAAGTAAGTTGTGTTTGAAACAAATTGAAAATGGAAGGGTTAGACTTATCCAAAATCTTGACAAACAAAAATCATTTTTAAAGAATGATAGAGTATATCTTAAGATTAAAAATAAAAGGGGGGGGGGGTAAGATCCCCACCCAATCCCTGGTTTTTACGCATATGCAAGTACATGTTGAATCTGTACATGAATCTGCACCTTCATTTTCTCCCCAAACAAGACTGTACTACAGCTTAAATGCTATAATGGTAGAAATGTTTTTCAATTATTTTGGATGATTTATAATGATGTAAAATATAAATAATGCAGAAATGATATTGTTTTCAAACAAGAATTATTGATTTCTCAATAATTTGCATATAAATCTAGGAGCTGTATGGTATGCTGTGGCTTAAAACATTGCAAAGCAAGATTGAAAACTAATTTATGGCTGTTTTCTATGTAATTAACTTAAAATTCAATAAACTTCAAGGGTAATGTTTAGGGATTAATTGTGTGGGATTGAAATGATGGTTGTCCTTCCATGTTCTTGATTCTATTTGATTTCTATCAGAATTTGATTCAAATACATGTATATTAGATAATGAAAATGTGATGATAACTTTAAGTGAGACAACTATATTTATAAAAGATTAAAAAATATGCAAAAGTTTTAAGGATGATAATTATGAATTCAAAGTGATTTCATGACATTGTAAAAGATATCACTGCTTTCATGAAATGTTGTCATGGTAACTCATTGTGTCTTACAGGAAGTAATGGAGTACCTAGATGCTGACCTTTGTGTCATAACGATGACTGAGGCTTTTAATCAGCTGCAGGTAAGAAAAGAACAATACATCTGTAGAATTACAGCATTTCTGTGATGTACAGTCGTTTATTTACAGTATTTACACATATTTACAGTATTTCAATCAGTCTTTACAGTATTTTCACTGTTCTTTACAATGTTTACACCAATCTTTACCGTATTACACCATTCTCTACACCAGTCTTTACAGTATTTACGATAGTCGTTGATGGTGCATGTAAATTACAATCATATATATATTTATAGCCAGCTCATTAATGCCTTGTTATGGACATGTAGTTTTTAGGTTTGATAAGGATCCAGTGAAAATTCAGATTTATAATAATAATTGACTTTTTATCTCAATAGCATTTAAGGGGGGGGATAGAGAGAGAGAGAGAGAGAGAGAGAAGAGAGGAGAGAGAGAGAGGAGAGAGAGAGAGAGAGAGAGATACGGTCACTGGATCCTTTAGAAAAATACTAACAGAGATGTACATATATATAGGGCATAATACAAGTATAAGGTATTTAATACATAGCAGTATATCTGTACTATTATTTCAATCAGTATATAATCAGCCTAGATGCTAAAAATCATTTAGGATTCAGTCTTCACAACTTCTTTTACTGATATATTCATCCTTGTAAAGTTTATCAGTATAGTGAATCCATGAGGGCAGCATTTGGGTGTTTGTTCTTATTATCTGTGATATATTATTTCATTTTCATCTGTTCACCAATCACCACTGAATATTTTGCACCATTAGGAAATGGATCGGTCACCTGCTAAAAAGGTAATGGATATATCTGTGCTTTTTTTTTTTTGCTATTCTAATGGAGCTGCATGGTGTCATAATTCACTTTATTAATATTTGTCATAAATTGTAGATTATAATTGAATCATTTTCTGTGTAGTGCTGTAGCAATTTTTTTTTTTATCAAGCTAGCAATACTAATTAGGCAATGCTTTTTCAATTAACATGAAATATTCCTTTATATGTACCTACCTAACTCCATGTTTGACCCCCTCTTCCATCTGTCTTCCAATTATACCAACACAAATTTGCCAAAGAAATTTTGTTAAAATTTTTAATTTGGTTCTAGATGAAAGATTTTCATCTTTTAATCATAGTGCAGGCTATTATTACCTAATGTCACTGAGTTTACATTTACAAAACCCAATCTAATGATTAATTATCACACCCATGTCCTAAACACCCTTAACAAAACTAAAGTGAAACAGTACAATCAATTTGTGATCAACTTTTAACCACAAAGTGTATTTTTTAACCAATCTAGCCCACAATTGTTGTTTTCACAAGCAAGAAACCTTCGATTGATATTTTAGATGTGTTTATATCTTTTATTTTTAGAAATAAGAAATTTAGCTTTCATTTTGGCAATTTATTTGAGTTTATGAAGAATTAAATTAGCTTAAAATTTAATATAATTATGTCAATGATTTTGGACAACTAAATGTTGAACAAATATGGTTGCATAATTTTTAAAATGTGTATTTTTTCAATAAATAGGAGAAAGTAAGTATATCATAACGTTTGATAAGAGGATGAAATTGAATGGTTTGAAAATGTTGGTTTTTTTACAATCAAGTTGTATGTGTTATACATATGTTTTTATGTGTTTCTAAGTTTATGATTTAATTAAGTGGAATAACGAATGGATTTTTAGATTGTGGTATAAGTATGAAAGAATGATACAGTAAAACTTGTTTAGTATGAACACGGATATACCAAATTCTCAGATGTAGCGAAGTCTTTTTGAGTCCCCGGTAAAATTCCTAACAAACCTTTGCAAAATTTTATGGTTATAACGAATTCGGATATAATGAATTTACAGATATTGCGAACTGATTTTGAGTCCTGTAGAAGTTAATAATAACGAATTTTAACACTTTTATAACGAATTTCTTTCAGTTAAATAAAGTTTGAACTACTATTTAACATAATACTTTGAAAAAAAAATATTTATATAAATTTTTCAACTCACAATCCTATCATTATTGGTACATGTACTAAAGTAATATATTTTTATTCTAAGCCTCAATTAGTGAAAATTATTGTTTGGTGAAAGAAAACATGTGTATAGTGAATTCGCTAAAGCTATTATTATGAATTTGTTATACGGATATAACGATTTATGGACATAACGAAGTAAATCAATTGGTCCCTAGGACTTCGCTATAACCAAGTTTTACTGTATTGTGATTGCATAACAAATATGTGTGATAATTTCTGATTGAATGTTAATTAAGAAAAGAATGTTTGCATGATTACAAGGAATGTGTTTTGTTTTCTAACAGGTTGTATTAAGATGGCCGGCTAGTTGTGGCCATCTTAAGGCTGTATCGATCTTCTTTAGAAATGAAAAAAAAGCTATGAATATAAAGATAAAGGAAAATATTTAAATTTTAAAAAATATTTAAATTTTAAAGCTAATTTAATTAATGGAATTTTCTTTACCTTAAGATAGTCTATAGCTGAAAATATTATATTTTAAAAAAAAGAAATTGGTTAATTTGATGAGTAATTTGCTGACCCAGCCACCTTAAGGTAGCTTGCAGGTTCATTAAAGTCAGACAACCCTGAGAAATTATCAGTTACATGCAGTTACCCTTAGGATGATTTCAAAATTCTATCTCTGAAATTTTTTCGTGATTCGTCTGCATAGTAATGTTTTGATAGCATTTTATTCACACCAATATTGATCAACACAAGTAAAATCAATGGACATGCTGTAAATTTTTTTTACACTTAGTTATTTTGCTATAATGACATCAATATCTGACAACTTGCGAGCTACCTTAAAAGAATGCAGACTGATTAAGTGTAGTTATTGCTGTAAGAGTTTGATTTGCTCTAATAAATGATCTTACTTAGACTTACATTTAAAGCACATTGGCAACAGTAAACACCTATTTCAACTTAGATACTTAGATACTTGCTCATGAGTTATAAAGATACAAAGTCTTGGATAATGATAAAGATGATAGCGAGGCTTTAGATGAGAAAAATATTTTCTACTTAGCATTTTTTATTCTGTCAGTAAAAAGTGAGCTGAATTTTGCTGAATTTTATTCAAGTCTTATTGGGACATGATGCTGAGTTTTATTGGCTCTCATTGTTGTATATTGGAGTATTATCTAAATGGAGTCTTGCTTTACACTTTCCCTGCTTATATGAAAGCTTTTGGAGATGTATGTGTATGACTTCATTGTCTATTAGCATTTGCAAATATTTGTGTTTTCAATTAGATTATATCTGCATTCACAACAAAACTATCATTTGACAAAATACTTCGAATTCCATTGATCAGTGATGATAAATATTAAAATATTATATAAATAAACTTTTATATAAAAATGCATGTGTTTGGTACAAAATATTTTGTTATTGAATACCATTTAATGTTGCCATTTCCTTTGATTTAATGAGGACTATTGCCAATTTCAGTGGCTTACTTGTTTTGAGTTGACATCTTGATGAATTGTTTTACAGAAGCGAGACCCCGACTTTGACGAGCTGTATAACCTGATACAGGACACAGGGTACGCGTATTATCACATCCTGTGTAGGAAACTGGACCTGGAGGACGATGTAAAGAGACACCGTAAGTTTGTGATGAAAAAGTGTAAATAGAGTCCGTAAGTGTGCGTAAGTGCTCGTTGTATTAGTGTTAAGAAACTCCATAAGAGCGCATTGTATTAGTGTAAATAGAGTCCATAAGGATACGTAAGTGCTCATTGTATTAATGTAAAGAGACTCCATAAGTTTGCGTTGTATTAGTGTAAAGAATGAGACTCTGTAAGTGGGTGTTTTATTAGTGTAAAAAGACTCTGTAAGTGTGCGTTGTATTAGTGTAAAGAGACTCAGTAAGTGTGCTTTGTATTAGTGTAAAGAAGGAGACTCTGTAAGTGGGTGTTTTATTAGTGCAAAGAATGAGACTGTAAGTTTGTGTGCAGCCAGAGGCTGACACTATTCTATAATTGTGAAACATATTGCAAAAACAAGGGTTTTTTTCCATTTATAATTCTGCCTGCAGAGGCAAATTCTATAACTAAATATGGCACTGTAAAACAATTTTGTATTCAAGATGACGTATCTTGTATTTTACAACGAAGTTATTTTTATTTTAAAAAAAAGTTGGCTAACAGTAGTAGTTTTATGCAGATAGTGGTATGGGAAACAATAGAACATGACATATTCTGCATTAGCCTTAAGGCCGTAAAGTTAACTTCTGACTTGCATAGTTTTAAAGAGCATTTTCTCTTATCTAAGATTATTTTTTGTAGGCCTCATGCAAACTTAAAAATCTTGGATTTATGTAACAGTTTTGAAAATCAGAAATGCAGAAAGCTATGAAGATTGTATCATTAGTACTCTGAGAGAAACAAAGAGATTAATTTATTAGACTGTGTGATGTAAAAAAAAGATTGTTTGAATTATAGATCTGGTCAAAAATCCCAACCAAAACATGGCGTGGGATTTCTTTGCCATGAGTACCATGTCCATTGAAGTGATCAAAGATGATGTTCTACAAAAGATCTACTACAGGGTCAAGGACAGAGTAAGTATTTAGTGTCAAGGTCATTGCAGATAACAGATAGCCAGTCATTGAAGTAAACAGATTTATTCAAAATGAATTGTCTAGTTTAAATGTTACACATGGTTGTATTGTTAAAGCCATGCAGACAAGAGATTATCATGGATATAAATTGGAGATGAAAAAAACCCAGATTGTCTAGGTCATAGCAATGAACAGATTGTCAAGTTCAGATGGTAGTCAAGGTCATGATAGTTCAAATATTTGATTGCCAAGGTCACTGAATGGAACATATAGTCAAACTGGTGGGAGTAGGTTTTCTGTACTAATCAGCTTGACTGCAGGTATTTCATTCCCTGCATTAGTGATTACTATTGTTTAATGGAGATTAGGACATTTTGTACTATCACACTGTAGAATGTGCTGAGAGAGGAGATTAAGGAGAAGTTTAAGTATGATGTGGACAGGACGACCCCCAGCAATAAGATCCGTGACTTTATGGACTGGGCCAGTGATATCATTCAGGACATCAAGTACCAGCGAAAAGTCCACGCCAACCCCGTCGGCCAGATGCTAGTCAAATTGTGGTAAGGACTACCAAACAGTGCATGGTAACAGTGACAGCTTTTGACAGGATCCCATGAATACTTTAGATTCCTTATTTTACGAGAGTATTTAATTCCACGATTGAACTGCTTTGCATCAAATGGTTAGAATATAAAATCGCAAACACAGAATTTTCATCATAGTTACATTTAGGCTAAATAAAATTGAAATTACGGTTCTCAGGCCCGCGCGCATCCGTTTTGAGGGTGCCGCATTGCAAATTTTATTGCATTTTCAATAAAATAAAAAGTTAATAATGCGGAGACCTATCCGGAAAAAAAAAGTTCCCGCTTTCGGTTTTTTCATTCATCGAAACTCCTCGTGTATATGGTTTTACTTTCGCTTATGATGCGCAGCTTCCGGTGTACTCTTAATCATTAAGTCGCTTATTTTCGTATGGTGTAAAAACTTTATGATCCAAACGTCACGATGATATAGACGATACTAGTGAAAATGTGGTCGATGGAAATTTTTGACTTATAACGAATCAATATGTCTGCTGTTTCGATTTGTATTCGCCATGGAGCCCTTTTAATTCTACCGTGGACTATCATCGAGGGTTTTTCCGATGGATGTTCTTTGTTAGACATCTACGAGGGCGTGAAATCGATGAAATTCGATTTAGGAAGTTGGACCTTCCCAGAAAAATTACTGGGTGCCTCCGTTTCTGTGTCAGTTGGTAAAAACAAGAACGATTTGGACGCTGCAATTATAACCAACAAAGTAGCATCAACCATTCCAATTTTTGGCCATTACATAAGATACTCGCTTTCGGAAACAAAACCTGCTGACGATTTAGCACTTTCTGCTGAAGAGAACAGAAATACAGAATATCAGAAAGAGGAAAGACCCACACGAAATATCAACGATGTTTTAGTTTCAAATGCTCGTAAACTGCAGCTACCAGAACCATTTTCTGAAGATGCGAAAATAACAAACAACAAGAGAGTAGTCTACAACAAGATATTATACTTGCTAGGAAATGCAGGTTTGGGGTTTACACCAATGACATTGAATGAAGGTAAAGATTTTATCAATGCCTTAACAAATTGCATCTGGGCGATAGATCCATTTATTGACACTCTTAGGGAGCGTTGTTTTGCTATGCCAATTTTGTTTGAAAATCTTTTGGGTTACAATGTTCCTGAAAACCACAAACATAAGAAAAGTGAATTGAGTCAATCAACTCTGCTTTCCTTAGCAGGCCATTTGGATGCATGTTTAGAGAAACCTTGGATTTCTAAAGTAATGTGGGCACCTATCAAAGTTGCTACTCAAACATTATCAGATAGCATGCACAAGTATATTGATTATTTGAAGAAGAAAGCAGAACAAGTGAATCAGAACAGACAACTTATGTTTCCTGTGAGAAGCATGGATGAAACTAAGAGTGTAACTGTCATACGACCTAGCTATGTTGTTAAGCCTGGGGCCGCGTCTCGTTATAGAGCTCTTGTAAACTCTGTTCAAAAGCTAGAAATATACAAGCCAATCTGTTTGGATGAATACACACCACAGAACACAAGAGAACGACAATATTTTTTAGACAATATGAAGCATGGATTACCTTACAAATGTGTTCATTTGAAATTTAGTGCAGGCAATAACCTTGGATCACACAATTTTCTGTGGAAAATTCCAGGTGGTGTTTCAGAAACAGATAGTGATGTTATGCAAAAGAACTCTGACGTCATACAAAACTTGAGCAAAGACCTTCCAGAATATCACACTCGTGCGATGAGAAGAGCATTTATGAGTAAGGCCTCTTTACTGTGCAGTTTGAAGACAAGTGATGCAAGATACATTTACAAGTCTTTAGCAGGGGATTGCAGTTTGGCAGAAAATGAAACAGAAAAAGCAGTAGACTTAAGAGTGCAACAGGCTTTTGAAATGGAAGATCCGGATATAATTACAGATCTTAGACACCATAACACAGGGCAACCTTCCAGATATGAAACTTTTTTTAACCATGCTAAGCAGTACATAGAAAATGTTGTAGAAACTGCAGTTGATGAACGCAGACATGACCAGTTCACACATATGGCCCAAGCTATGTCCGTTCCAGATCTCCTACATCAAGTTAAGGAAATTTGCCCAGAAAATACTCCTATTCCATCCGAACAATGGCTGCGCTTACAGTTTGCTCCAAAAAACCCTTCAGCTGTTACCTCACTGCAGTTCACTGGAAATCTAAAAGTGAAATTTCAAGTCCAAAGTCGACAGCTTCGAAAGTCGCATATTGATCTCCATTATGCATCAGCGACATTTAGGTACCTGAAAGAGTTTGCAGTCAAGTTTAGAGACTTTTGTGTTCTTGTGGCTATGGATGATAAACACCACTGCAAAGTTGGAGAACCAGGACACCCAGTGGCAGCAGTGGAGAGGGGAAAGAGAGTTGTTGTTGGTGCAGATCAAGTCTTTGCTGTCTCCGATCATGATTTCACCAAATTCAGTATTGTGCCAAGTGTAACAATGTTGATAGATATACCAGAATCTGTGAATGAAGGGTCCTTCTATAGAGGCCAAGTTTATGTTGGTGTGAAGGATTTAGCGTTGGAACCTTCCAGTCCCTTGCGTCATATTACAGAGCTGAAGGACATTTTGACCAATGAAGAACTGACAAAGCCAATATTGTGTCTTTATACAGATGGTGGTCCAGATCACAGACTTACCTATCTTTCTGTCCAACTGTCCATCATTTGCTTATTTCTTAGTGGAAATTATGACATGATTGTAGCAGCTAGGACACCACCAATGGCATCTTGGAAAAACCCACCAGAACGTGTTATGTCCATATTAAATTTAGCACTTCAAGCTGTTGGTTTAATGAGGAAAGAAACCTCAGCAGAAACTGAGCAGAAACTGAAATCAGCCAGTGGACTTCAGCAGCTTAGGGACATTGCAAAAAATCCAAAATTCCGTGATGACATGGTTGACTCGATTGAACCAGTAAAGGTAATGTTTGGTTGTTGAAATTTCAAAATATAAATACTGGTGACATTAAAATTAAAAAATATTTAAATAGACATATTTAATAATTAATTTGTTTTATTTATGTAGGTACTTCTGTCTCAGCTTTTCAAGCGACTCTACCTAAAAGAGAAACAATTCAAGTTGTTCACTGCTTCTTCAGAAGAAGAAATGGAAGACCTTTGGGGAGAATTGAGCAAGTTTGGAAACCTACCTGTCGGAAAAAAGCAAATTGAGTTGAAGCAAAGTTTGAAGGATTGGTATGTATAAAATTTACAAATCATTTACTTTCCAAGATAAAAAAAAACCCTCCACATTTAATATTTTTACAAGGCATAAAGTTTTTACATTAAAGTGGAAATTTCATTTTTATGCATGATTTCAGATTTTGTATTGACTGTTTTATCAAGTATTTAATATTATAAAACCAATGCTCTATTTAAAACAGGAAATATTTGGTGAGTTTATATTTAATGTGTTGTAATAGCCAGTCTATTTCTAAGGCACAGCTAATCTTGTGTGGTGGTCATTGTATTTTGTACTTGCACTGTGTGTAGCTTAAAGTATAGATGGGATTCCTTTTGTAACATATTCTGTATACCTATATTAAAGATAAAGGTTTCTTTTACTGGTATCTTTCCTGCTAACTTTTATTGTCCATTAAGCTCCATTAACTCATAACTTCATTCAACTGCCATGCTAGCTGACACTACATGTTTATTATACTCTGCTATTTAATATTTCATATATTCCTTTCTCCCTTCTATAGTAACATTTGTACACACTTTGTTTCTTTACACTGAAAGACAAAAAACAATAACCAGAAAATGTTCTAGCATTGTATTTATTGAATTTTAATTCAGATGTTCAACTTTGTAGCCCAAAACTTGCAGAGTTTATTGATCACTGCTGTGTATCCAAGACTTACTTCTTTACTGTGAAGAAATGTGGTTCTAGTGACTGTCAGATATGTTTGGCCCCAAGATTGCCTATTGATATTTTTAGCCAGTTATACAACTTTCCTGATCCAGTGCCAGGTATTTTAGAGTAAACATCATATATGTCATTTTAAGTTTTGTAAAGTGGTTTGGTATTGCTATTTATTTTTAAATGATTGACATTTATTTTAGGAGAAGAAGGACACTACAAGGAGTTCAGTGAGGTTTTTGGAACCAATACTACAGATGAACACTGTCCTTCTTTATCAACAAAACGAGCACAATCAATTGCAAGCAGTCATGGAATTCCATTCAGTCCATCTGCTCAGACTGCTAAAACAGTGAAACAAACAGTAACTTGCATAGATTGCCAGAAACCCAGAGTCATATATAGTGCTACTAAACTTGGTGCCCAGGAAAGTGCCTTGCTTACCAAAATCATTGGACTTTATCAGTTTTCATGCGGGTCCGAACTTCAGGAATTAAAACCTGAGAACCCCGACAAAGCACATCGTATTTGTGCTCTCTTAGACAAAGTTTACGTGCGATCAAATTTGGGCTGTGTAGCGCCAATTGAGACCCCTTACTACAGCTCTGGTGCATTTCCCCCAATATGTTTTCACTGTGGGACACAAGACCCAGACACAGAAGAAGGACAATACCCAATGTGTCCTGAATGTGTTGCTTCGCAACGACAGCCTCCGTTAAAGCGGAAGAATATTCAAAAATTGAGATCAAAGAAGCAAAAAACAAAATAATAAAAACCAGTTCACATATAAAAGAGTTGATGTTTTTTATTTGACTTAAATATTAAACAGCATTGTTGTATTTTGAAAGATGGACTGTATTTTCTGAATGTTCATTGGTTTTTGTTTATCTGTTAAAATATTTAATAGATATCCTTTATTAAATAACTAAACAGCAACTTGAAAAAAAAAATTCTTGTTTTTCAAATTTTACGTTGTTAATTTCTTTCTCAAATAAAAAAAAGCCTCCCTCGTCTGTTTTTTTGCCAATAAAAAAGAAAAAAAAAAGCCTCCCTCCCTCATCTATTTTTGCAAAATTTGGCCTGAGAACCAGAGAATTAATTTTATGTGGCCTTAGTTTACATCTTTTCGAAAAATAAAATTGAGATTTTAAAATCCGCAAGATGTGTTTCTCATGATTTTACCCATATATTAATTCCTCGCTTTAAATTAGGAATCTACAGTAACTGTGGTGTTCCTGAGTTTTGTAATCAATTATGTTGACTTTTGACAGGATCCCCATGAATTACATTGTGTAATCAATTATGTTGACTTTTGACAGGATCCCCATTAATTACATTGTGGTGTTCCTGAGTTTTGTAATCAGCATTATCATCATGATAACATGGAGAGACCCAAAACTTGCTGACGGAACATCTGACACGAACAGGTAATATACTGTTTTCATTTTGCACTCATGCCTTGCCATGACATATTTTTGTGCCTGGCCCTTGTATCCCATTAATGTAAAGCAGGAAACTGAAATTTTAAAATGGTTCAGTAACATCAATCTATGAATTTATTTTTTTCTCCATAAGATAAAAGATTGAGCTCTTGATTATTTTATTTATTTTTGTTTAGAATGTGCTATTGTACAATATTATACAATACCTTCATACAATAACAATTAGTAACACAACTGGAGTTATTTCCCTTAGCGGTTATTTAACTACTCTGTCCTTCCTTGCAGTGCCAAGCCCGAGTACACAATGTCAAACTACGAGCCGTTCCTGTACGTTTGGGGCGGCGTACATAACCTCCTCAGTTTGTGTATCCTCATCACGTTTCTCATATCCAACAATCCAACCTTCCCACCATACACTTGGATCAAGAAAAAATTGTAAGTATCCTTCACCTTATAAGTCAGGTTTAAACTTCCCAAAAGGAGAGAGTTCATGTTAGTGGAGACATTTTAGTTTGAATCATTATACTATTGCAGCAGAAGCATTTCAGGCATTGCATATACATGATTGACTGTATGATTGAGTTTATAAGGACCATGCATCAATATATATCAATATCTCAATTGCATTTATCTTTCAGTATATCTGAAATTATAACATCCATAGTTATCAAAGAATACTACAATACCTGAGCATATTTTTTTTTAAATGGTCAATGTTAAGTGATTTCTCGACAGAATAGTTTTGGATTTTGAAATAATGTTTATTAGCCTCCTGCTTTTGCTAAGAGTCGGAGAGGAATTATGATTAAGCTTGTATGGCTAACTTTGTTTTTAATATAAATCTTATGATTGGTGGAAATGGACATCTTACTTCACCTGACCATATCATTATCTTTGTTTGAACCTTGAGACCAATAGTGCGCATGATTTAATATGTCTCTTTTACAGGAGTGAAAGGAGGTGGGTTACTTCCCCTTCACTTTATCTGTAGAGCTTATTTATCTGCCATTTTATGTACAGGTGCTTTTGGTGAATGGAAATTAGATATGTACTACTACCATAATAAGTAATGATTACACCCATGTCCAAATCCCTTATAGAAATCTACTACTAACTGCAGGATCAAACCAGCTTATTTATTTAGAGTACAGTAATGCCTCAGCATCATTTTAATGCACGGTTTATATAATTATGTATCGAAGAATGCCAATCATAATTTAACTGCTCCCTTACTTGATAAAGTGCCCTGAACCTTATACATGAAAACGTCCATCAAATGTCATTGAAATACGTGTTGAAGATCGAGCTTTCACGTTTGCATACAGTCAGGGAAAGAGGACCAATCATAATAAATAGGATGACAGGAATCAACTTTAAAAAGACTGAGCAAATAGACCCAACAACTTATTAACATCTTTTCTTTAAAGAGACAGTATGGCGCATCTTATCAAAAAACCGACTTGAAAAAATCGGGTGCGGTATTTTTGTACTACTCACGAATGTATAAACTTTCAGAAAATTACAAAGTTCTCCATGAAATAAATCTAATTATTTCATTAGAATTAATAATTACGTATAATTTATATATAATTACCTCACACCGTGTTACGGGGTTCAGCCTTCTATACTAATACGCATGCATATTTACTGTAAACAAAACATATGCAGGGCTCGCAAAGATTCTCCTGGACATGTTTGTTGATAAAAATATGTCATTCTACTTCTCCCAGGTAATAATTGTTCAAAGTTTTAAAAATAACCACAATTATTATTTTGTAAGCATGTATTTTGCGTGTTTATCATAGGAGTTGCTACAACCTCAATTCATTTTTGTAAATGAGGCCCCATGAGGGGTTATTTGACATATTTATGTCTGTTCATGTTAAAATGAACCAAAATTGGTAAACCATCAATAAATTATCGAGAAAGTGATGATGCGTTCCGTTTAGAGAGTCCCTTTAACCTTGTATACCATGATGACTGTAGCCGGACGAAGATCTGGTAGTTTCCAGCACGTGTCAATTACTGTCAATCAAAGTCCACGTAAACGATATGAGATTATTCCGGTTTGTACAACCCTTAAATTTCCGTAAGCTCATAATTACGTTAATTAGATATGTGAAAGGGATTTTTATGTATTTCAACTATTACAATCAACGTTATTTCTTATTTCCTAACGATACAATGGGTAAACCTGAAGTTATTCACACATATGTTTTTTTAGCTGTACTGTCTCTATAATTAATATTCTATGCAAACAGCCTTGATAAACTTTGGATTCTTCTTTATTAAGAAGAAATATAAATACCTTGCTCATTATATTTCAGTTTTCGCAATCCTCAGTTTTAATTCTTCTAGCCATATTGCCAACAGTCTATTTATTAATTGCTATTTATTAATGATTAATTATATTGTATATACAGATAACACAAACTTCTAAATCTCTGTTCTTTAATGAACATTTACTTTATCTTTTTTGCATTGAGGATTTCAGTTCCTAATGCATTCTGACCAATAAAGCATATTACTTAGTACCGAATTGATTTTTTATTAGATCATTCATTTACTTGAATCAATTGTATATTTTTGAGTGCGCAAGTGTGTGAAAATATTTCTTTTTTTTTATGTTCAATTATTAATATTTTACAGGTCATCAAACGATGATGAAAATGATTTTAGATCTTGGCATGAGAAGAAAACAGGACGCTCGCACTTAGAAATCGAGATCTACAACTTTAAAACAATCTATTACTTTGTAAGTTACCTTAAATTAATTTTTATACATTCAATAATTACAAGATAACAGTGTATTCATTTGATAATTATCTGATATCTTTTGTGATGTCACTTTATAAAGTTCAGTCCAATTTTATTTTTTAATTTAGAGATTTTGATTAAATTTCTGGCATGGATGGGTTTTTTTTCAGGTATTTTTTGCATGCTCAGTCTTGGGAACTGTATTTTATGGGTACTTCTTTGCCTTCCACCTTCTCCATATATCGGAGTTAAACCAGTTACTCAAGAGAGTCATTGCTGCAGTAACCACCAATGGTAAGAAACTGCAAGATACCAGTGATTATTTTTGTTGTTGACAGAACACCTTAGGTAGTTGTGATCAGGAAAAACAACATTAGAATTTTTGTATTTACAAATTCTCATTAGCACTTAAAATTTGAAAGTCTCAAATTATCATAGGGATATATAGCTAATGCATTCTACTCTTTTAGACTGTAATTATTTACTGTTGTATGACAACTTATAGAAACTTATGACTTTACATTGACTTAGATACTGATTTATTCCTCACACAGGAAAATCACTGCTGATGGTGGCCTTACTTGGTCTGGCGGTGTTCTTCTGTTACTCGCTGATTTCCTTCGCCTTCTTCAGGGAAACATTCCTGAAGGAGGACGACGGTCGCCACTGTAGGACGGTGTACCATTGCTTCATCACCATGATCCACCACGGGTTCGTCGATTCGCCTTACACGGTACGGTATTTCTGATGAAATTCACATTTTGCAGAATTGTGCACTGTACGTTTTGTAGATTATCCAAAGAAGTTCTCTAAGATTTTTGTGAGAAGAGGTCCAATTCTGAATAATTGTACATGTATTGAAAACAAAAAATCCTAATAAAAACCTGTGCTGGCCTTGGACCAATTCCCACAATGTACCATTTCTCAATGTTGCAATGAAACGTCACAATTTAACACGCATAACATTGGGTGGTGAGAATTAAATCATGCATGGCAAGAATTGGTCATAGGTCGATCAGTAGAGCATGAAATTATTAAAAAATTAAATTGAAGGAGTGGACATTGAGATAAATTTGATACATTACACCTTAAATGCATTTATACATGGTGTTGATTAGCCTTGAGCAGACGTTTTTGATACAACTAGACAGTATGTAACTATATTGGGTTGATTTAATTGAGCAGACGTTTGAGGCCTTGATGGACAACGACTTCGATAAAGCCATCTACGTGACAATTTTTGACGTGACCTTCTTCATCCTGGTCACCACAGTCGGCTTGAACATCATCTTTGGTATCATTGTGGACACGTTCTCCCAGCTCAGAGATGCCAAGGTAATGTTCCCCAGCAGTTTAGGGTGCATTAATATTAGCCCTCTCAGAAGAGGGACAACTCTCATTGAGATAAAGGACTATTGTCAATTTAACAGCCAGTTTCAGTTCAGTCTATTTGGTTATGGTGTGCATTTCTATTCTAAGTTCAGATTTCTTATGGAAAATTATCATAACTGTGGTATTATGCAAACAAAATTTCATGCAAGTTAACAAAGCATGAAAAACCTAAATGGTGATGTCAATAGACTTTTGAAAAGTATTTTATGGCTGTATAGTAAGAAGACCCATAACATTTTGAAATAAGTTGCATTACCAGAAGTCTATGAAGGCCATTTATGAGAGAAAATGCTTTAAAATTTCCATATTTGTACTTGGGATATAAAAAGCATACTCATTTTACTTAAATTAGAAAGCAGTTTTTATACATCTGAAAATGACATGCTCCTTTATTTGTTTTAGTGGGAGATTGATAAGGACATGATGAACAACTGCTTCATTTGTAGCAGAGAGTCTTACGATTTTGAGCGACATGGAGGGGTAAGTAAAAATTTTATTTAATATAACTTAATAACTAGGAAAAAAAATGGAGACATGGACAAGAGAGATTCTTGATGAACAGTTTTCAAATAGTTAAAAGATTTTTATTCTTTAAATAAAGGGATTCGAGAAACATGTAAGAACAGAGCATTACCAATGGGCCTACCTGTTTTTCTTCCTCCACCTGGACGAGACACGCCCCAACGATTACAGCGCTCTTGAGCTTCACGTCTTTAACCAGCTGCAGCACAACGTGTATGATTTCTTCCCGCTGAACCGAGCTTTGAGCTTGATCAACGAAGAGAACACCAAGGAGAGAAAGCTTGAGAGTCTCCGCGTTAACATTGAGTACATGGTCAACAAGATGAAGGAAGAGGTACGTGTATCATCCAATCTAATTTCTCCCAGATTTGTGCAGTACCTTAATCTGTAATAATTTTGATCTGGGTATTTTTCTCCAAATGCTGCTTTTAATGTTGTAAAATTTATGATGCTTGGTTTAATGTTTCTGAAAAATTTTTATGTGCAATGCAAATCATTTTTAGCTCACCGAGACGAAGTCAGGGGGAGCTTATGCTATACCCTCGGCGTCGGCGTCGGCGTCCGGACCTGGTTAAAGTTTTTGTTGCATGTCCTGTATCTAAGCTATTACTTGTCCTATCTTCACCAAACTTGCATGGATGATGCATCTGGACCTACTTATGGACTTGAAAGACTAGGATGCTGAATCTGAGTCCTAAATTTCAGATGCTGGAGGAGGTTAAGGTTGTTGGACCAGGTTAAAGTTTTTGTTGCAGGTGCCCTTTGATAGCAATATCTAAGTTACTGCAGGTCCGTACTTCACCAAACTTGCATGGATGGTGTGGCTTATGATACTGATGCACCAGACAGGCTTGAGTGCTGAATCTGAGCTATAGGTTTCAGATGCTGGAGGGGGTTAAGGTTTTTGGAGCAGGTTAAAGTTTTTGTTGCAGGTGCCCTTTGATAGCAATATCTAAGTTACTGCTGGTCCGTACTTCACCAAACTTGCATGGATGGTGTGTCTTATGATACTGATGCACCAGGCAGGCTTTGGTGCTGAATCTGAGCTATAGGTTACAGATGCTGAAGGAGGTTAAGGTTTTTAGAGCTGGTTAAAGTTTTTGTTGCAGGTGCCCTCTGATGATGATATCTTGGTTACTACTGGTCCTAACTTCACCAGACTTCTATGGATGGTGTGTCTTATGATACTGATGCACCAGACAGGCTTGAATGCTGAATCTGAGCCATAGGTTTCGGATGCTGGAGGAGGTTAAGGTTTTTAGAGCTGGTTAAAGTTTTTGAAACAGGTGCCCTCTGATGATTATATATTAGTTATTGCTTGTCCTAACTTCACCAGACTTCCATGGATGGTGTGTCTTATGATACTGATGCACCTGACAGGCCAGAATGCTGAGTCTGAACCATAGGTTTCAGATGCTGGATATGGTTAAGTTTTTTGGAACAGGTCACATGTATAATAGATGATAGTACCATTTCAAACTTGCATGTTGACTAAACTGCAATATGAATGAATCACAGAGGAAGCTTCAGATGCAGAGCTTGATTTCCATTATCAAGGATGCTAAAAAATATATCTTAGTTATTACAGGTCCTAACTTCACCAAACTTGAATGGATGGCGTGTCTTATGATACAGTTGCACCTGACAGGCATGGATGTTGAATCTGAGCCATAGGTTGCGGATGCTGGAGCAGGTTAAGTTTTAATTGCTAGTGCCCTCTGATGATGATATCTTAGTTATTACTGGTCTGAACTTCACCAAACTTGCATGGAGATGCGTCTTATGTATACTGATGCACCTGACAGGCTTGAATGCTGAATCTGAGCCATAGGTTTCGGATGCTGGATGAGGTTTAGTTTTTTTGGAACAGGTCACATGTTTTATAGATGATAGCTTGCATAGTTGATTTAACTATATTATAAATGAAACGCAGAGGTTTCTTCAGATGCAGAGCCTGATCTCCATTATCAAGGATGCTAAAGAAATCTCCTACCTCACTTAAACCTGCTTGATAGAAAGATGAGGTTGTTGTTAAATGATATAACATGATTCCTATGATAAAGTATTGTATGATGTGAAACACTTTTGTTTAATATGATACAATATAATATCATATGTTATATTGTAAAAAGTTATATAATACGATATGATATTGTATCAATTTTTTTGATATTTTATGATATGATATTGTATCATGATATTGTTTTGTATAGTATTGTATATTATGATACAATATTATATTGTATCATACGATATTGTATAATATGATATTGGTTTCTGTAATTTACAATTATATCACGCAAAACTGTAATTTATGATATTGTAATATTATATATTATCGTATCATACGATATTGTATAATATGATATTGGTTTATATGATATATTATTGTATCATATGATACAATATGTATGTATAATATTGTATTATATAATATTTTACTTTATCACATTATATTGTATCATTTGATATGATACAATGTAATATCAAATTATACAATATCATATGATACAATATCATATTATGTATCAAATATTATTCAATATCATACAATATAATATATCATACTGTATTATACAATATAATATCATATGTTTCAATGTTATGATGTATTATGTAATATGATATTGTATCATATAATACAATATTGTATTATATATAATGATATTGTATTATGTGATCAAATACAATAAGGTTTAACACAATACAATGTCATTTCATATTTACAATATCATCTTTGTTTATTACAGTATTTTATTGTATTATATGATATATATTGTAAGTATGATAGGATGCAATATTTAATTTTATATTATTATATTGATGAATATATGAACATATGATTATCATACAATTTTTTAACAGATGATATATGATTTTGTGTCAAAACAGAATCCATGAATATCCAAAATCGTATGATTTTCATATAATATGATAAAGGTGGTCTCATAGGGGTGATGCCTCGTCTCGGTGAGCTTTGTAATCTGTGATTACCTATGTTATAAAAAAGTAATTATTTTTAAGATGATTTGTCGACCACTTGTGAATAAGTTATGGGAATAAAGAATCTCAAATTTCTTTCTTTTACAGGAAGCTGCAAGAGAACGAGAGAAGGAGCGACAGAAACAGATCGCCTGGGAGGCCCAGCACAAATCAATAAAGGCATCAGGGCAGAAAGAATGACCAACCAGTGCTCAGAATGGTAGTGATTGGACAGCAGTCGATCAATCACAGAGAGCTGAGCCCATCAGCCAATCAGAAAGAACTTTTTAAAATGACTTCTGATTGTCGTTAAATATCCAGAGGATTTCATGCAGTGCAGAAAAGAACTTCATCGACACTGTTTTACCTGAAGTGGTCATCAAATGTGATATTCTGAAGGGTTTTGTGTGTGTGTGTTTTTATTCAGATTTTTTTTTTCCACATACCGGTACCGGTAATTCAGCAAACGCCTGGGTCTTATTAAAGCGTAATGTGACCTAATACAATGTACTGTGATTGCATGGTGTCTTATACGGCACTTTGTGTGTCGTCTCTGAACAAAATTCAACAAAAACTTCTGCAGACTTTACTGATCTTTGTATTACCGGTATTTAGATGAGAGACAAACTTTTAGAGATTTCAATTTAGGATTGACCATATACACAATCCATTATGAGCTAGTATACTATTTTACTGTAGCGAACCTCGCATGAATGAACAACAAAGTTTCTTTTTTCAGTAAACCACAAGATGGCGTGTAATAACTGTTTGATGCAAGTTTGAATTATTTATTGTTTGTTTTGTCACATTTTATATGATGATATGTAATATATGATATGCTGTAATTTTATGACAAGTTAATACTCTGTTGATGCCCTTAACGAGGATGCCTGATTTGTGTCCGAGTATTTGGACAGTTGATATATGACCTAAAATCTACGCCTCCAGTGTGTGTACATGGCTTTCTCGTTACAATTGCAATGTTCACTTTGTATATTTTACAGAATGTTTTGTACCTGTATAACTTTTACATGTTTACACAAAATAATTTTATTCAATGTACATGCATGTATTTGATAAATTTGAATTGTAATTATTTATCCTATTTTATTTCATTTTGCAGACATTAATCCCTTTTATGATTCTTGTGTTGGTTTAAATGAAATCCAAAACACTTTATAGCAAAAAAGTTTTTATTTTAGTGCGTCGTTTTCCAAATTAACCTACATTTACTTTTTTATTATTAATATTTTTGAAAAAAATTGATTTAATGTAATATTTATAGTCAATCCAGTTGTATACATTTTTGTTATTATTTATTTGTTGAATTATTATTATGCGACTGTATTTCTCTTCTTTTAAACCTAGGTTTAGATTGGTTTGTATACACAGAAAACTGTGATATTATAAATTTATGACTTGGTACTGTTTACAATCATGACGGCAGTATTAGGCTAAGTATATACTTGACATGCAAGTTTTTACTGCACTATTTAAAATGAAAATAACAGGCCATTATTTTTTTTTACTTGAACAAAAACATGTAGTCTCTTGGAATAGACCATTGGGACATATACATGTACACAGGCTTATTGAAGATGATTCATGATGAGAAAATTAGTAATAATGCTTAACCAAACAAAGGCAAACTAAGTTTCGATGATAATCAATAGTACAGTGTACTAATTTTAAAGTTCTTGCAGGAAAATTAAATATTAAGTTTAGGAAATATGCATAATTATTGAAACTAAATTCAAAACTCACTTTCTTTCTCCTTTTTCAGTGTAGGAAAATAAGCTTCAGCACAAATTCCTTTTAACTTTGATGCCAATATATAATCATTCAGAAGTTTGTGCACCTTTTCTTTTTTTGATGTGGACGTTTGTTTCAAGCAGTTGTTTTATAATAATCCTGCAAGTGGTTATAGATAATTTGTTATTGTGCCTTTAATAAATGTTATTTTGAGAAAAAATCAATTTGTTCTTGTTTATTTAAGCTGAAATGAACTCATAAAGCAATTGGTCGCCCATGTTAGTTTAGATAGCTCCTCTACTACCACTGGGGTATATATACCGGGCGAGAAAGTTACAGTCGGTTGCTTTCCGATCGAGACATTCAGGTTCCACGGACTTCTAAATGCATAAACTACACATTGCAGTAAAATGTAATGAAGAATATAATAGGAAACAACAAGGAATAAAATAAAAAATATATTTATTCTTTTAAAAAAGAAAGTGCTGCCTTACTTCGCATGCACATCGAACACGTGTGTCATTCATACATAGCTAGTGTATAGCGTTTGCATCTTTTTGAAAACCCCTGAAGCACTACATCCAACACAGTAAATAAATGATGGTAAATCCAAGAAAGTAACAACGTAACATCGTTTTCATCGGTTTGTACAAAAATGCTCCTAAAAATGTTTCTAAAATCCATGCGATCATTGACATTGCTCGATCTGCCTGTGTGTGGTTTGCGCAGGTGCGATGCTATAACATGCACAGGAAAACGGTCTTCAATTATCAAGGATTTTTTGTAAATGGAAGTATCTGTGCCTGATTTTCAGTCTGTCTTGTTTCGTCGTCTATTGGATATTCCTTGCCCGTGCAGTGGTTGTCATATTTATTTTTGTTCAAAACTTGTTTTTACGCGTCTTTTCATCCAAGGTAACGTGTTCGGGTGCATGAAATACCTGAATGCGATGAAGCATGAATAGTTCTATCGGCCTTATATAGGGGGTGTGTAGCGATGAGCAGAACAATAAAAATCGACAACTAATATGGCAGTAGTCGGAGATAAAAGGGAAATAATGCATATTTATGAATTCATGTCAGCTTTAAATGTAATTACATTGTATATATACTTGTAGCTATGAAAAAGAAAACAACCCAGAAATATATTTAACAAAATCTTATTAACTAAAATGGGAGTTAGTGATCACAACAATATGTCACATGGTTTCTGGTAGTCATGGTAACGACACTGATCCAGCACATACATAGTAACCATCTTTTCCTGCTCCATGTCTCTGGGAAAGATGGAGGGAATTCACTGTGTAGTTCCCAAAATCATAGAGCTCAAAGTTCTACAACAAGCCGAAAAAAAACACCAGATTTAAAACTTCTACTTTTCCAATCATTTATAAGTAATGTCCAAATGTGACTTTACATTTTTATACCTCTACCTTTACAAGTCAAGATGGAAGGCATAGATAAATGTGTTTAACCTGGGTTTGAGTATTGAATTTTTTTTATTTTTTTATTAAAGACATTCTCTAAAACTCACCTTCATCACATTCATAGCATCAAAAGACTCTCTCTCTTTGTAACCACGCTTTCCCTCGGGGGGCCTTTCTCCGGGTATTGAGGTTGGGTCACGCCTCATCAGTGTATTCATTACAGTGAGGTGTAGCTTGACTCGACTGTATTCCTGCTGCATTAGACCAGTAGTGGAAAATCGGTCAACTAATCGATCAGCAAGTATTTGAAGCCTAAGAAATAAAAAAATAAGTTGCTGATAAGTTTACAACCATGGAAAATAATATATGGAATATAATGAAATTTTGAGAATGGGCCTGACCTCTCTGCCTGCTCCCCTGCCTGAATCTTTGCGTACAAGACGTCCACTGAGCTGGGATCATCGTTCATGTATTCCAGCCCCTGCACCCTCACAGTCAGAGGTTCACCCCTCAGGATGGGTCTGCAGATCAAATTATAAAAATAGTAATTTAATTTAAATTCCAATTTCCCTCTCTCCTTTCAACAGGTCTTCTTATAAATGATGCTGTGCTGGTTGAAGTTTTTTAATTGTTTGACACATGGTGTATGAATCATATCATTGTCAGTACGTACCATTAGCCCCATGCATGTGTTCAGGAATTGAGAGATCTCTAATTTCTTTCTACCGCAGTACTTCTTAATTGAATATACTTACTCAATGAGACTCTGTTTACAGTCCTCCAGTGTATCCAGAGCCTGTTGTATTTCGTGTTTATTGAGGAGGGCTAACGTCCCAATGGTTAGATGTAGTTTCTCAGGCTTCTGGAATATGGTTGGATCTATACCTCTATCCTACAAGAACATACTGCATATTGATAATGCATTTAAATAATTATGAAGTTTAATTTGGTTACTATTAAATACTCCAGGTACAAACAAACATGTATATAAAGTTTATCAAAAAATATTAACAACATGGCAACATTTTCATGTAATTTCTTGCTTTGGTTTCATTAATTTTTGTTCAATTGGTCCATTAAAGTAAGAAGTACATGTATATGATAATATATTATACTAATAAGACCACTGCCCACAAATTTATGCATCTTTAAAACTAAAATTTTCTAAATCCATGAAAACTAGTTAGTACCCAACAATATTGCTGAAACTACAGTATTTGATTACTATCTTACACTATCACATTTCCTTAAGACATCCTCCTGAAACTCCAGGAACCTCTCTCTGATTGGCTGCGAGTTCACCGGGAGAGACAGGAAGTGGGTGAAGGGCTCTTTCCGTCGTACAGAGTCCACAATAACGTCGATCCTCGTCTTAGCTGAGACCACGCCCTTCCTCTCCGGTCCAGTGATCACTGAATAAAACATACTGCCAGTATGTTTCAGCCATTCTTACCAGTATTTCAAGACATTTCTTAAGATAGCTCAAAGCATTTAAAGTTGTAGATTAACTAAAAATAAGTACCGGTATATACCAGCATGAACCATATGTTTAAAGTTTTTTCTCAATTTTTGATTATAGATATCATAAAGCTAATAAATAAATTTAGCATTTCATTAATTTATTTTGAGCAATTTGGCGCATCTGATCAATTATTGAAAATATGTTTCTGTAAAACTCATTATGAATAGAAAAAGGGAGGGAGAGTTATACTGTGTTCGTGCGGCGCTATATAAAAAGGTTGTTTGGATTGTTTTTCAAAATTCCCTTACACTCACTAACCATGCTAACAATCGTCCAAAATTTGGGTTAATTAGACACTTTCACCATATTTATGGAAAGAGAAAGTAAAAAATTTATAGTTTTATTAGCTGTTCCTTTACTTTTTGAGTTTTCATGTTAACTTTGCCTGCAATAACAATGAGACAGTAGAGATTGATCTCTTAAAACAATAGCAATCAAATTGATTTTTTTTTTGCAGGTAAAAAACTAAACAAAAATAAACAAAAAGCTCTTGGAACACTTCATTCTGTGGAGCAACAATATGAAACATGGTACATATAGTTGCCTAACTATCATGTATAGCCATTCAGATCTACCTCACCATTTCAGTGACAATACATGTACATTATATGACTTATATAATCTATATCTACCTGTATACTAACCTATCTCGCCTTCTACCCCCTCCCTGGGAATTCTGATCTGTGTTTTAGTCTCGATCTCGAGCCGACGTTTCGTCTCTCCCTTTCTGCCAATGATGTGTTTGAAGAAGGCACTGGGTAGATTGACAGAGGTCTGATATCCACGATCTGTCTCCTCGATGTTAAATGTGTCGCACGTTTCATCATTCCAGCTATCACACTGGATTGTTGATTCTTCTAAATAAATAATTTAATTTTTTTCAATTTTGAATATATTAAACTGCTTTAAATCTCACAAGGGGTTTTGTCACTTTCTGCACCTGTCTTACCATATACCATGTATATCGATTTTTTTCCGCGTCATGTTTTTTCCGCGAATTAGAATCTATGACAGTATACAAAATTTGCGCGAATCAAATTTTCACTATTTCAAAGTCAAAGTAAAAAATAATTCATGCACGATTGTTTGAACCTGTGAAGTAATTGACAGTAATATTTAAATTTTAACTCTTAAATTTTAATGAAAATTTCAGACCATGAAGCAATTTGCACGATTCCTGTAATGTGAAATAATTACTGATAATTATTTTTCAGAGATACAACAATCATAGATCAGAAGATAATGTACCGTTATAAATACTAGTAGCTCAGGTATAATTAAACATTAGTTTACGCAAGGAACGTGAACAGTTTAATTAGCTTGTCAATGGATTATATACCTGTTAGCTGAACCAGTTCACCATACAATTACTTAACTATTTGTTTAATAAGCAGAGAGATACAGTATAACTCTATACACATGTATGTGTACTTGCCATTCAAGTTTATAAATTTTCTAAAAATATATAATCTACATTCCGAAGAATCTACACTCTGCACGTTATAGACATGTACGTACCATACTCTTCCTCCTCTAGGGCGTTGAAGTCTCTGTCCAGTGTGGGGTTTTTCCTGTAACAGCGGTCCCCTATCCTTATTATCTGGGGCCTTAGTACATCCATTCTGATTATGATTGAGGTCTATACTGCAAGACTGATGATGGATCAACTGTTCGTAGAATTAAAATGGGGTATAAAGAAATAATTTAGGTATAATATTATATAGTCATATATACATTTAATGCTTACATATATCCAAGAAATTATGGATATTGCGTTATCTACAAACCTTAAAGTCTGTACTCTGTGATAAAAGTTATAATTTGACATAATAATACAGCTATTACAATGTTCTGGCCACACTTATTACTAAAGAAAGGATTTGATAGCCCAATGATATAAATAAGTGAAATTATTGTGACAAACCCGTGCGCTTAATCGTCACACAGTATTTCACAGAGGAAGTTCGAATTAAATAAGAGCCAAGAACCAGTTTAAATGATCGGGGTAAATACCGTAAAAATGGCATAAAAATCACAACAATACATTATAAACAACAAAAAAGTGTTAATATTATAAATATCATAATATATCAAAGTAGACAATTTGGGAGCGATAACATATAGTAGCCATTTACAATAATGATGTTTTGATAAACTTATGTTGCATTGGTGTACAAAATCAAAGTACTGAATGTACTCAGAAGATATGCCGATTTGACTGGAAGACTCAGTCAGGCATGTCGAAAAAAGGGAAATCCGGTTAGACACTGTGAATGGGCATTTTCTTAAAAATCAAAACAATTATATACTGTATGTTAAAACAAATTTATTAAAAAACAAACAATAAACAAACTGTAATCGAGATAGATTAAAAAAAATTAAAATGAATGTCCAATGTATAAAAAATGCTTATTTAAAAAACTTCCGAATTAACATATTTGAACGTATAACAAGTAAGGTACTAATATCCACATCAAGGTTTTTAAAGGTATATGTGGCGTATTTGGAGTAAAATTTTTGACATGAGTTTTAGTAAAAATATACATTATGCTTCTTATAATTAGACGTTTCACAAACTCTAACCCCGTAAAACATGTTCTTTCTTTAGCTATTTGTCTCTAAACTTTGCTACACGTCTGATGAATATTAATATAATCTGACATTTGTAACACCAATGCGCATGAGTGCGGGAAAACCTAGTATTGAAAAAAACGACGGAAGAACAGTTTGTTTACAAATTAGAATATCACGCTTTTCATGTCTTAAATTAGATAATTCTTATATCAGATGATACCCGAAGCATTAGTGTTCCCTAATTCATTAATGTAGAACGATATAAATCGCTAATTATGTGTAATAAAGATGAAACACTATTTTAGCATCAACGACACGGTAATATGAGTGAATACTTCCTCTCCCGAGGGATGCATGTACTGAGAGTGGTTATTAATTCTTCATTCAAAAATTTCTCTAAACGAAAATCCACTTGTGGTTCATAACTTATAAAGTAAAGACATGGAACACACGGAGCACGTACGAACCTGACTACCAAAACCCCTATAACTTCATGATAAATACTTATTAAACTTAAGTTTAATTCGCCTTTAATTCCTATTCCATCAATCTACATGGTCTCCGATGACAATCTTCCCTTTGCTCCTATCCTTGTCAGTCTGTCTTTTTTTTCTTTCTTGGCCAAGTCTGTCAAACTTAACGGTATTACGGGTATACCTATCTTTCTCGTCGTCGCCATTGTTGTTGGATAGACTGAGCGTGGTATCACGTGGCCGATTTAAGGTGGGGTTTATTCAAATGCTGTATTTATTGTGGACGCGAAAATAATTATAAAAATTATTTATTATTTTCTATATCTTTTAAACCCGATTGATAAAAACTGCGTAATTTATTGTAAAGATATATCTTTATATAACATATTTAAATAAATAAATCAATCAAATATACGCCACAGATACCTTTAAATGTTAAATATACGAGGGTCAATCAAAAAATACGAAGACTTTTGTCATAGCTATGTTACTTAACGTCATATCATCACTAAATTTGGTAGACATAATTAAGCAATAGTTTTTAACAATTTGCAAGAAAAAAGTTTATAAAACTACTCTATTTCTAAGAATTATTTAGAATCTAATCTTGCAAAAATGATGTCACGGGGCACGGTCAAAATTTGTGTTATGTTATCAATAAGCTATATAATGTTGAAAGTAATATCTCTGTAAATTGGGCTTAAAACCAAATAATATTGAAACCTCAAATTAAGTATAGTCATGGTATTCTATGTTCCAAATAATGACGGGATATACTGTTTTGTCGAATAGATATTAGTAACTAAAGACAGATAGTCCTCTTAAGAATAGACTAAAAACATCGACGTCGCCGGACGTCACGGCGCAACGAGAAGTACAAACAAAATGGATTTAACTCAGGAAAAAGCCGATACAAGCTGTGAAAATGCTCAATGGTGCAAAAAATAAGTAAACAATTATTTGCAGGTTTGTGTTTAACTGTAAAAAAAATTTTGTGGGGGTTGTGGTTATTGTATTTTGAATATGAAACAGTCCAAAAGAGAGAAGAATATCTGTAAATATTTGGTCCAAAAATAAGTAACGTCAACCGACGTTCAGGGTTATCCTTACTGTAAACTAAGAGATACACGGTTAGAAAATAAAATCTTTGAAGAACTAAATTACTATTTTCGAACAAATGTGTACAAATAAGATGTTAAGTGGTTCAGTGCCATTTTAAATTGTAAGGAGAAAGGCACAAGAGGCTAAGCGTGATATAAAGATGAGATATATCTACAAACTGTGCGTGTTTAATCTTGACGTCATGTTTTGAACGTTACCGTGCGCCGTGGTGACAAAACGTGTTGTTTTTAAAAAGAGGTAACAAAAATACCAATTCATCAAATGGACTAAAACTTCACATATCAATAACATAAGTGTTGATGCACAGATTAATCTGTTACGTATGACTTTTATGAAAAATATATGATAGGCAGCCACATTGTCTTCGTATTTTTTGATTGACCCTCGTAAATGTCATATTATAGGATATACTCATCTTCCCAAGTCAAGGATTTCTGATCCGCACCACTTCTCACAAACGAGAAGCGGTGCGGATCAAAAACCCTGGACTTGTGAAGATGGGATATACTATTCTATAATTAAAAGTGTGATATTAATCCTTTTCCAATTTGATGATTTTTTAATTTAACATAACATCGATTTGTAACCCTTAATTATGTATGTTTGTATGTATTTTTTTAAAAATCAGTTATTTGTTTTGCATTAACGTCTTGTTTAACCTTTCCGCCGCCCATTAATATGTTCAATACTTGGAATATGTTGATTAATTAAACTGACGTATGCGTATAAAAACCTCCAAATAGTGTCGTTTTTAAAATCTTAAATGCCATATCTTTAACTTATATAGAGGAATGCTGGAGAAAACGTACCTAAGAGAAAACGTATCCAAGAGAAAACGTACCCACTTCCTAGGGTACGTTTTCTCCGATAGTGGGTCTATGCTTCATATTTTTGTCATTGTCTTAATAAATCATTACAAACGTGGAGAGATGACCCATTTTACATTTAAAATATCATTTTAATGTATTCCAACAACTGCACGAAAGACGCTTAAAGCATTTTTCACGACATTATGTAACCCTATAGATTATAACAAGACTTTTTTAGGATGTGTGCTCGATACCACTAATACAATATTTTTTTTCTTATCCTGTTAAAATATTCAAAACTGAAATTAGTTAGAAATTGTGCTTATCTTTCCATTTTAAATAATCTTCACTGGCCCTTGGCTAGCGATGTTTTAAATATCGGGATCGGTTAAAATCAGAAAGAACCTATTTTCTTTCAAATTTTGCACTTTCATTCATAGTTATTTTAAAATGTACTAGTCTATTATAACAGGGCTACAACTAATTATAATTTAATGAGTAGTAAATCACATATCCCTTCATTTACATTTATCTATGGATAGATTTTATATGTAATATTCACCCATTCACTGTTTTCTCATTGTTTGTATAGTATTCGTCTATATATGGTGTAAACACATTAAGCTGTTATGTCTACATTTGGAACTGGTCAGACAGGTTTGTGTGTCTGCGGATGTTCGATGTGCGTGTTTTGAGTACTTGATCCTTCTTTGTAACGTTTGCGACTGTTTTTAAACTGTCTGAATATCGATTCTAATATCTTCACCAACTCATTGCATTGGTCAGTAATAATTTCTGTATTCATCGGTAATTATTATATGGTACATGTATATACAATGGACTATTTCGCTCATATCATGGAAAATAAAGAATCAATAGCTATTATTCAACCACTCCACTCAAAATCATTTACTAATTATGTCTCCCGATTCATACATGTTCTATATAGAAAATAGTTACGTTAAAACAATCCATGCAGTAATAGGTGATGTTTTGTTTAATGATCTTGGTCCAGAATTTGCCAGTGAATGACATCAATTTTGGATCCTTGCTCAAAGCTAGTTGTTATGCCCATTACTCAGATATTACACCTTCAAAAAGAATCAGGAGTTTGGATTGTATTGAGTGTTATTCAATTGATTGTTTATATAGTTGATTTCTGAAATCTGATCCCTTATAAAAATAATGCAGTGGAAGAGAGAGAGAAAGAGAGAGAGATTATGAGATCATTATAGTATTTGGAATTATACAAAAAAAAAAAACAAGTAGAGGTAAAATTATTTTCATTATTTATTCTGCCCTGTAAACTGATGTTTTTCTTCGGACAATCTCAACAGATTAATATTATATAAATAGTGCCTGTTTGGGAGGGTAACAGTTGAAATTGACACCCCGAGAAAACCATTGTCAACCGACGCGAAGCGGAGGTATACAATGGTTTTCGAGGGGTGTCAATTTCAACTGTTATCCTCCCAAACAGGCACTATTTATTTTGTTATACTGAATGTCTTTTTTAAAATTTTTAAGAAAATTTTACTGCTTTTATATAGGAATAACGTGAATTCTACAGCGAACCGTACGCGCATAATTTTCGCGCATGTAACATTTTTTAATGTTACCCGTTGCCAAGTGCGTTGCTAACGCTGAGGGTAATAGTAAATATTGTTAACTGCGTCTTAACCAATCAGATTTCAGTATTTAACATGAAAGTATAACAAAAAAGCATATGAAAGAAAATAACTGGCACATAGAAATGCTTACATAATAATGACTTAAAGATATGAAAAAAAAATATTATGCATAAACATGAATTCAGGCATATCAAAATAAAAGTGAAGGAATCTGGGGGAAAAACAGTCTTGGCACATTTTGTTCTGGTTAGTTAAGCTTAAATTTAATGTATATATAGTTAACACACGACTGAAATAGCGTTCATTTAAAAAATCATACAAAAGAATGATATCTCATATAGAATGCAATATATACAAGTACATCTAAAATAAAGAGCACCACTTGAAGTTTTACCCTTGAAATTGAGCCTTAATAACTTCTCAACTTACAAAAAACTTTATGTTAAGACTTTTCCGAAGTCTGCATCTTTTTTAAACACAAAAACAAATCACTTTTTGGTGAGCAAAAAAACTCCAAAATAAGAGAAAACATTGGGTATAAATATATTGAGTTTCCACACCTTAGGAATCTGTATTTCAAATGAAATCACAATTTACATTTATTTCACAATATACAACAATCTAACCGGTTTATGCGATCAAGATAAACATATAAAAATGTTCTATTAAAGTATAAAAATAGAGTCCTCTTTGAAAAAACCCCAATCAATAAATATTGTCCATTTTCACAAAAAGAAATATTTCAGTCTCGATCTATTCAAAATAATCATCTAATGCCATCCGTGTGTCATAGAAGGCGACATTTCCCCCTGGGGACTGGTAGCTATAGGTCTGCGCTCCTGTTGGGTCACCATAAGCTGGACGCCACTCTGACTTTTCATAGGCACCATTGTTGAACACGCTTGGTTCCGTCTCATAACGCTTCATGAATTTCTCCTTCTTTTTCTGTGCCCTGTATCTGATGAGAAAAAATAAAACGAGACTATAGTTGTTTCACTGTGATGTCATTCACTACACGATGTCATAAACATGTTTTAAAAAAGCATGTATACTATTAAATAAAACATGCGATATGATACAAAACTGTCATTTTAGAATAGAACAGTATTATGAATTCATGCTACTCTATGAGTGACATTTGCTGTTCCCTTGACAAGGTCTAGGCACAGATAATGCAATGTTTAGCTGTATGTTGACACAGTTTATCAAATTATTGTTATAGTTTTACATGGAGAAAAAAGCCTATAAAAACAATGTATTGATTTCATACTAACAAATTAAAGGAAAGGAAATCATTTTTCAATCACATCCTAACTTTTTGACAAGTGAAAAGCTGTCAATGTGACAGCAAACCGGGTTTTCTTTTATGTAAACTGCATCCATAATCCATGTCAACCCTTATCCAGTGAAATGGAGTACCCTACATGTAGGTATATGCAACATTTTGCCAAAAAATGACTAAGTTCAAAAGCTAGTATTTTTTTTTATAAATAATCGGAAATCAAAATCCTAGCAATATGCACACCTCTGATATATGTACAATTGATCTGCAAAAGAACAACTTCCTATCTTGAGAACTGTAGGAGGAGTTATCCGTACAATGAGGGTGTCCTATATGCAATATTTTGCCAAAAAATGACTAAGTTCAAAAGCTGGTATTTTTTTCATAAATTATCGGAAATCAAAATCCTAGCAATATGCACACCTCTGATATATGTACAATTGATCTGCAAAAGAACAACTTCCTATCTTGAGAACTGTAGGAGGAGTTATCCGTACAATGAGGGTACCCTATATGCAACATTTTGCCAAAAAATGACTAAGTTCAAAAGCTGGTATTTTTTCCATAAATTATCAGAAATCAAAATTCTAGCAATATGCACACCTCTGATATATGTACAATTGATCTGCAAAAGAACAACTTCCTATCTTGAAAACTGTAGGAGGAGTTATCCGTACAATGAGGGTACCCTATATGCAATATTTTGCCAAAAAATGACTAAGTTCAAAAGCTGGTATTTTTTCCATAAATTATCGGAAATCAAAATCCTAGCAATATGCACACCTCTGATATATGTACAATTGATCTGCAAAAGAACAACTTCCTATCTTGAAAACTGTAGGAGGAGTTATCCGTACAATGAGGGTACCCTTTTGGCAGCCGCCCGCCCGCCATTTTCACCATTTTAATAACCGGATTTTTCCGTTGGAAAACCCGGTTAATAAATAAAGGTATATATACGGCCACTGTGTGACTTACCTGACAACAAAGACCACAGCTAACACGATGCAGATGACAAGGAAGATGACTGCAGTGACTGAGGCGATGATAACGATGGTCTGGGAGTTCATGCTGACTGCCGTCTTGTTGGGGGGCAGGGCCTGGGTGGTGCTGGAGGGTGGGAAACAGCCGGCCGCTACAGAGAACACAGAATGGGAGATAAACATATGCATATAGCTAACATAACTAATACTGATATTGGTTGGAAGATGTGAAATCAAACAAACACATTTTGCTTCACAAGAAAATTTAGAGGGCACTACCACACTACCAGTATCCATAAAACTTAGACAAGTTCAAACCTGATCTCAGAATGACATATACAAATGGAATATTAAGCAGAAAAATGAGACCAAGATGAAAAAAGAACTTGACAGATGTTTAGAGAAGTAAGAGAGTCTATGTGGATACCTGTAGAAGTTGTCCATGAGAACTGGGACGAGGCCGGGGTACAAAGCTGGCAGGAGTTGATGGGGTTATTGGTCCCTGCTGCATAACAAACTCCACCAATCAAACAAGATGTTGTCTGAAGCAAATCATTCAAGTACAGAAATTAAAAAAGAGACATACATGCATTTCTTGAATTTTTTTATCCTTTCATATTCCACAATAAAACCTTATCATTCTTTTATTGCAATTGATGTGCACAATAAAAAAACCCCTCTTCCTTTCCCTTCTTAAAAAAAAATTCTAAATTACATTAGAGCATGTACATATTGCAAACCAACTTTTATTTCACAATTTGCAGGAGGTAAATTGGTTTGCGGAAATATTGGCAGTAGCATGGCCGTCCCAAACCTCACCAAAATTTCTCCCATGCGAATATAAGTGGGTTAAAAGTATATCCAAAATGTATACACATTTATGAATAGCACCAATTTAAAACAGCAAAATTTAAAAAACTGGTTTGGTGATGGAAGAATCAAACATGGAGACTGACCAACATAGAGCAGCTTGCTTGTGTTGTATCAGCAGACACGTCACAGGAATAACAGTCAGACTGATAGAGGACAAACACAGACTCCGAGGCACTCGTGTGAACTCCGTCGTTACTGATCTTTATAGCATAGCTCTTCTTTGCTGGTAGAGGGCACTGCACAGATGAAACACTCTTAAAGATGGCAGTGTCTTTTGTACTGGGTGTCAGGCGCCCAGAAATGCCTGCATCATTTATCTGCAAAAAGAAAAAAATAAATTCTAGATGAAAAATCTTCATTAATTCCAACCACAGAGAAGTAAAAAGAAGATTAAAGTTTTATATCTCTACAAATGTTAAACCTGTAATTTGCAAAGGGTAGGTGTAAATTCAAGTACAAAGTTAATTTAACAATATGCTGTGCATTAAGAGAAAGAAAAAATCCTTTTAACTGACCTCAATTTCAGTCATGTGACATGTAAGTGTTGAGCTGTTGAGGAAGCGATCACCTCTGATGACAGCGAGGGTACAGTTATTATTGAGGGTATCGCAGGCGACATTGGAGTCCTCCAATACAACAAACGGTGCGGTTACCACTGAGATAGAGCAGTCCGCTCCACCATACCCGGTGTTACAGTTGCACACACCTAAAATATAAAATTATGCATATTGAAAGTGTTAAATGTTATATATTCAACACTGACTACTCTTGATCTGGATCAGAGATATTGGTTTGTGATCCATACATCCCGAGTTCGAATCCCTCAGGGGCTTTACTATCACTTACTGAATTGAATTTTTTCAGATATTCATTTTTTATCCCGAAACTGCAATTTTCGCTTACGGTATTTGACATATGTACAGTTTATTTATCATTTTATCTTTCATAATCAAATAATTTACTGTTAACTTAAGTGACTTTTTCCAAGTGTGTTATCCCACCTTAAGAGGGAGTAATACGTAAATTTTTGTGTAGAGTACATGCTTATATTAATACTTGACAGCTTCATGTGAACTAATAGGTTATACAGATAGACGTACCATCCACACACTGTCCCTGACTACTACAGTCCAAGGGGCAGAGGGCGCTTGTAATGGCGGCGGGGAGCGATGGGGTGCCGTTCGGGTCTGTCCACTGGGCTGTGTCCTTCAGGACCTCCTCGTAACAACTCTGCTGGATTCCCCCCAGGTGGTCTTCCTTCCAGACTGTCAGTCCTGTCAGCTGCACAGAAAATTCTAATAGTTAAACACCTACCTAGAGATATGATACTAGATCTTGTGAAAGTGAAGTCTTATGAAACATTTGAGATCTTATTACTGACAACTGTCAGTCCAGTCAGCTGCAGAGAAAATATCTAACTAAACGTCTGATAATTAAATATCAATGACAACTGTCAAATGTAAAGGTAATTCTATGTTTACCCAGTATAAACTTTGTATATTAGGTAGTATTAATCTTGTGATAGACAAAAAATGTCAATTGGTCAGCTTCAAAAATAATTCTTGTTAAACATTTGATGCAGCTTATAGATCTCATTTTCACTGTCAAACTGTCATCTACAGATGTAAGAACATCCTTTACACTAGTACTCAAACTTATTACTGACAAACACCAGCGTTTTCAGTTAAGCTGCAAATATATGGTGCAGTTTGGACCATACAGCTGATGAAGTAGCTCACAGTTTTTCTGATGACATTTTATGAAGGAGCCTATCGAGGGAGTGTTTACCTTGTAGTCCTGTACACAGTTGTCAATGTCCTTGGAGTAGTTCCCAGAGAACAGGTTCTGACAGTTGACTCCAGCCTGGGACTGGACAATGTAGTCCCCACACATCTTGCTCGCCTCATCCTCCGTCAAATTCAGGGTGCTGGGCCATGGAGCGTCAGGCTACAAGGGTAAAAGTAGGTCAAAGGTCAGTGATTAAGGGAAATGAGAAGGTTATGACAAAGTGCCAGGAACAAGCCATTTTGGTTCATTATAAAAAAAATATATAATTTAATTCATTTACAATACAGGTATGCAATGGTAAAAATAGGTCGGTCTGAAAGTAGGTTAGTGTTCAGTGTCAGAGGAAAGAGAGCTAAGGAAAGGGGCAATCATGTGCCATTATGCACCTTTTTAAAATGGCATGTAATAATGAAAGTACTAATAAGTGAATTTTGAAAGTGAATGTGTCTACCGCAATAATAAAAACATTGAAAGATGATTTGTTGAGAAATAAATTCTTCAGATACAGTGTAATTAAAGTCAAGGGTTTCCGATCTTGATTCTTGGGTTCTTCTACATCTTTTTCAAAAGATATATCTGAAATTTGTTCTCTTCTTTAAAGAAATGAAAAATAGCTTTCGGTAATTATGTTCAAATATACAGGTTTTGTCAAGCATTTATCTAACAGAATTATCAAAACTATACTATACCCTACAAATATGAAGCACTTACTGCTGGAGCATTGTAGTTGAGGTCATAGGTCACAGTGTCTGTTGCCGTCTGCCTCTTCTTACGTCGACCAACAGCTGAGGGGGTCAAAAGGCCAGGCTGTGGGGTCAGGAGGTCAGGTTTCAAATCCACACCTAAGTTACACATTACAATTATATTCAACTCTTCCATCCCTTTTCTCAAAATTAACACAAAGAATTAATAATTAAATGCCAGTAATTCAAAAATAAAAGGACCTTGAGAGCAAATACTTGTTCCTGACTAGTTCATATCTCAAGCACATGTTTATATAATACCAGTATGCTGAACAAGATAGTTCTAGTTCTTCTGCATACCAAAGCATCACACCACAAAACATGTTCATCATAAAGTAATTAAAATACATCTGAATATACTCAATATCAAAAATATTAACATAGTCATGTAATTGTAATCTTTCTGAATTAGTGCTAAATCAAGTGATATCTAAGGTGATATCCAATGCAGTATTGTAAATCCCCCTCCACTAACCTTTGTTTGTTACACCACAAGTGCTGACATCTCCAAAGAAGTCACATGACTTTGTGCCATCAGTGTAGCACGAGCAATACACTGGGGACTCCATGGAAACAGTTTGTCTGTAGCCGCGGAATATGGAGTTAGATTGATCAACTCTCCACTTGACGCTGTAGCTATCTGGACGCTTGCCTGGCTCTGGAACTTTAGTGGCGACCCCATTAGGATCTAAAAGGTCGTTGTCCTGGTTACCATCATAAGTACCACATAGACCTGCCAAACAAGTATTTTATATAATATCAATATTGATAAATATTAAATTAAAGTTCAGATTAGCATGGTTTAGCCTGTACATGTACATGTAAAGACACCAACAATTACTTAGAAGTATTAGAATTTTTTTAACTGCTGACATTACATTAGCTTTCATTCTTAAGTTACCTTTCTGACCCAGACTAAACCTTTGGTAGCAAAACAATCATGAAATAACAAAACAGCTAAACAGTGTTGTACATATATATGTAATTAGCTGAGCAATAGCTCTTATATTTTTTTCACGGAGCACAGTACCTTCTGTTTTGTTGTAGTCTGCAGCTGATGGGTAGATGAAGATGTTGATGAAAGCCTGGTACGAGTCTTTCACTGTCACTTTAGTTCCTGTCGGTAGCATGACCTGTAAGAAAAAAATCATCAACACACATTAATACAGAAGATTGCAGTTCAAGAAATCTTTACAGCTCTGCCCTGTGTACTAATAGTTGGAAAATTCAACTTGCAATCCTTATTCCTTCCCCCTAATGCCTGTGATGCCTTTACACAAGAGTTTTTAATTGTGATGCCAACCCCTATATGGAGCACCAGTCTATAACTTCCCTTCCCCACAAGCTATCTCTTAACATGCCAAAATCAGGCAAAGTGCAGTACTGCATCAATACTGGTACCTACTACCGGTATACTATATACCCACTGCATTTAGACAATGCCTACATTGGGCAAGACACAAATTTCATAGGGATTATAATACCAGCTACATGTATTAGGCTGTCTAACATCACCTACTGTAAACATACTAAAGGCTGTGTATTTTATTTACTGCTTTTGGAGGAATGCGGCTTCTGCTTAATCAAGTACATTGCTAAATATCATGCATATATGTATAAGAATAGAAAAATTCAGGAATACGTTAATTCAAATCCATGCCAACTTGTTCAAAAACTTATTTCTGCCAAATATCGTACACGCCAAATATAATACATTTACAGTACATCGTTAGGGAAGGACTGTCATACATCCTTGTCTATCTCACCTGGAATTGTTTTCCGTCCTTCTCCTGGAAGATCTGGGTCCTTGGTGTCAGATCTCCGACAGTGAAGAGCTCGTCATTGATTGGATAAGCTGCGGAGGTCTTGTTGACCCACTTGCATTTGTCGATCCTGATGACATCATCTCCAGACCTGACCAAGACGCCACAGTTACAAGTGCCTCTAGAGCAACGAACCATTGCAGCTCGAACCTACAAAAATGTTGTCAGATCCTTATTATAATAGGTATATTATACATGTAAGAACTATTTCTAAAATACTGCTTTTTAATAATATTGATTAAAACCTAAACTAATCCCCCATCACAACAGTAAATATTTTAGACAAACAAGCTCTTAATCAGAGACTATCATATTCTCTGGAGATGATAACAGTTGTTATTTGGGGGTGGGTGCTCCAACAATTGGACCTACCTCTACTTCATAGTCCTTGTTTTTGTACAGCACATACTCTCCAGGTTGGAAGTTGTCAAAGTAACTAAAAATTAAGGTGAATTCAATTACAAAAAAATATAATTGACACATCATGACACGAAACTTTCAAAATTTTTAATGAGAAAAAAATTGATTTTTTTTTGCAAATATTTCAGAATCTCCTGACAATATTTTTGACCGAATAATTTTTACTCACACTCCATCAAAGGTCCTGATGTGTGGGTCATTAATTGACTGACAGTGGTGAAGATCTAATGAGTCCATCTCAACAACTTCAATCTACACAAAAAACCCACCCAAAACATTGTAATTGGTGTAAAAAAAAAAACCCCAAAAAACAATAAGAAAGCATAGCATTCTTCACTAATACATGTACAACATTTCTCCATAAATGAAATGGTCAGTTAGGACACCATTTGATATCTGACCTCGATTTTCTTCAGCGGGACTTCGGCCTTGACCTCTTGACCCACTTTGTCCTCCTGCCCGATGTTCAGTGTGCTGTTCTTGTTGCCAAACTTCATCCTGTCAATCATGGCCTTCACAAAGATCTGGGATGTTCCAGTGCCTCCTTGCACCACTGTACCACAGGTGGCTTCAGCGGGGGTGGCGGCACTGGTCAGCGAGGACCTGACCACCACATTGGGAATTTCTCCACCCTCGGGACATCTCTTGGGATTCTGTGGTTTGACTATTTTCCCATTGAACCGGATTTCGCAGTTTGCTTTGTATTTCATGGAGCAGTAATACTGAGCGGATGTGCTGAGGTCGACCTGAATGGGATAAGCTGACTCTCCTTCTACAATCTTGATGTATGAGGCCTCATTTATCTGAAAACAAAATGCCTTTTAAGTTAACTTTCTAATGTACAGAGAGATAGTTTTATATAAACTACTCAGTGTTTTGTGTTCTATTCTATTGCAGTTGTGATACAGAAAAAGTTTTAAAGATAACTAATTAACAGCTTAAATACTGCAGAATACATGGAATTCATCTCCCAAAAAATACAAAGCGATCCGATACCAATATAATTGACCTACCGTTACTTGATACTTGAGTACACTGCTCCTTGTCACAGGACTGACCACACTACCACAGGTGCTGGGGTAAGACACCACCACTCCACAGCTCACCTACACAAAACACAGTAGGGAACATCTCAAAACACTTTAACAGTGATATATAACACAAACAATCTACACAATCTGTAATTTCAAAATTAAATGTGCAAATCTCCACACATAGAAAGTTATACATGTATTTTAAAAGAGTAAATGAAGAGAGAGCCCTGTGGGGTTCATCTCAAAATCCAACAGATTTACGACCAGTATGACATGACTTACCCCTGTAGTAAGGGCATTAGCTGTGTCAGTCATTTCAGTGGACTCTAACTGGCCTAGACTGGTTCCTGCTAGCAGATCCTGTCTCTTAATGACTGTCTCCCCGACATACCACCAGATGGCATACTGAGCACCACTTCCTGTTGCTGTCAGCGAGACTGAGCAATCAAAGGTCACCTTCTGATAATCCGTAGATACAGTGTGGTCCAAAGTAGGGGCTGTGGAGACTGGAGCTACAATGATACAGTTCTAGTCAAAAAACGGACAAAAGTGATATAGTCTAGGGTACTCGCCTAAGTACTGTAACCGCAACTTACACCTTATCAAGGTTAGATTTCAAATGGACATATGTACCTATATCACAAGGTGTTGTGGAACCCTGGGTAGCTGTTGTTGTCATTTCCATTGTTGTTGTTGTTGGGGATTCAGTTGTGCTTGTGGCTGAACATTTAATGAAAAAGTAATTTAAAAATGAATTTTAAAGGTTAAATTTCTTCCAGGATAGCATTTAATTCAACCTATAGCCTAACAAAGCAGATTACTAAATAGAGATTAAAGATAACTTGTTAACAGAAATCAAAAATCATCAAATCATGCAGTTAATTCATTATAATAAGGAAAAAGAAGGCAAGTTCTAAACAAACTCTTCTCTACTGGCACAACATGCATCAATCTACATTTACCAATTGATATGATAAAAAACTAAAAGCAACTCTTACTGTCTAGTGAAAACATTATGCATATTTGTTCATTATAATCAAACACAAAGAGTGCAGTGCAGTGTGATATGGAGAGATGGGTGTGCAAGGTGTGTACTGGATCTAGGCTTGGCAGGGGCGAAGTACGGGGGGTTACACACAACACACCTAGAGATGTTGTTAGTTGTTGCTCGGTTGTCTCTGTTGCTTCCACTTTGGAGGAAGTTGTCTCCTGTCCAGTTGTCTGAGTTGTCATTTGTTCAGTGCTGAGTTGTGTACTTGTGTCTTGTTTGGCTGTTGTGACAGAAGGTAATGCTGTGGACTGTTGTTGTGTTGTGCTGTGAGATTGACTTGTTGTACCTGATTTCTGTGATGTTTGTATTGTAGTTGACAACTGTGTTTGTTGTTCTGTGGATTGTGTATGTGTTGTCTGTGTTTGTTGTTCTGTTTTCTGTGTTTGTTGTTTTGTGGATTGTGTTTGCGGTGTCTGTGTTTGTTGTTCTGTGGTCTGTGTTTGTTGTTCTGTTGTCTTTGTTTGTTGTTCTGTGGATTGTGTCTGTATTTGTTGTTTTGTGGATTGTGTATGTAATGTTGTGGAAAGATTCATTGAAGTAGTTAGTTTTGTGGAAGAGACAACTGTTGTTGTTTCAGAGACAACAGTTTCTGTTGTAGGGATTGTAATACCTTGAACTGTTGTTGTTGTTTCTGGTAAAGTGCTTGTTGTTTCTGGTTCACTTGTGGTTGTCTTTGGTTCAGTGACTGTTGTCTGTTGTTCAGTTGTCGTTGCCTCTGTGACAGTGCTTGTTTCTGGTTTCATTGTTGTTGTATCTTGTTCAGTGCTAGTTGTCTGTTGTACAGTTGTTGTCTCTGTGATTGTGCTTGTTGACTCTGGCATCATGGTTGTTGTTTCTTGTTCTTTGCTTGTTGTCTCTAGCTCAGTAGTGGTAGTTTTTGGCTTGGAAGTTGTTGTCGCTTGTTCAGTACTTGTAAGAGATGTCATCTCTGGCGTTGTTGTTGTGTCTATTTCTGTTGTTGTCGACCCTGCTGTTGTGCTGTCGTTTGTTGGAACACTGGACATGGCTGTGGTTGTTGTGTCTGATTCAGTTGTAATTGTTGTCATCATCTGACTTGTTTCAGATGTTGTCACCTGAGATGTTGTCTCAGTCTGCCCACTTGTTGTCAGTGTAGAGGAACTCTCTGTAATTCATGAGGGACAACATTCTGTGTGTTCTGAGCTATAAATGTGGGTTCACTTGCATTGCACTCTTGCTTTTTCTTTTTAACAATTACAACTGTACAAACATTAAGCAGAAACCACCACATAAAATAACAAGAATCAAACCACCACATTTAGTTATAAAAGCATTTGACATGCAGCATCTTTCACTCTAGTCGTTAGTATACATTAAATCATGCAGATAAACCCACTTGCAAAAAATTTAGTACCTGTACTAGAAATCTCTCTAGTGCTTTATTTAGTAAACCGTTCACTTAAGATTATGTCTGTCCCTCAGATGCATGTATCTGTGTCCTAATCCATTTGATTACCGAGGTAAAATTTTTTGGGGGATTTAAATTCTATTTAAGACAAGCTCAAATAAATGTCAAGAATGTAAATTAATGAACTAGCTTCAGCATAAAAATTAAATAATGAACCTGAGGGTCAGCCATAATTAAAATTTGTGATGTTTTATAAATACTATAAGAAAATTTTGTTTTCTAGAGAAAGTCATAACTTTTTATAACAAGTTTACAAGATTAGAGTGCAATTACAATATCTATTATTAACATGTGAGAAAGTGCTCTAGTTTTTTTTAAAATAAAAATTCGAGACAAATTGTAGTATTACATAGTTAAACCTCAACTATATTTAAATCATTATGAAAGTAACAAGTTTATGAGAATATAAATTTACGATATTCAATGTTTGAAAAATACTGCTAAAAATTATACATTTAATTCTTCTTTGATTAAAATAGTTAGCTGTGCTTTATATATCAGTATACTAAACTGTGAATTAGGTTTCTTTTCTTTTTTTAATTACAATAATTTTTTTCTTTTTGCATATTCATGTGTACTTATAATTGATATCCAGCGCAATTCCAAACTCATACATTAAATATTTCATACTGTCTCTTTAAAATTAATACATCCTTGACCTCCATTTTGCTTTCTGTTTTAAACAAGGAGATGTAAAATTTCAGTCAAATTTCAGTCTGTAACAGAGATTCATTAGTCTTACCTGTAGGTGTAAGGGTACTGGTCTCCATTTCTGTGGTTGATTCTGTGGTAGACATTTCAGTGGTTGACTCTGTGGTAGACATCTCAGTGGTTGACTCTGTGGTTGTCTCAGCCTGAGTGGTGCTTTCCACCAGGATTAGGTCTCGAGTCTCTTTCGTGGCTTCCGTCACCTCCCACCCGTCGATCACAATGTTTGCATAGATGTTTGTAGTGATTGACAGACCGATGTAAAACTTGGTCATAACTGTGACGGTCACTGTCTTAGTGACAAAGGTCTTTGTAGACGCCACTTCTTTATTGTCCAAGTACAGCACAAGACCAGTCTGCTCACTCCAAGAGAAATCAACCTTGAAAAACACATTGACCTTGATCAAGGTCGTTTCCACGGTCCACTCCTTGGTCTTGGTACTGACGGTCAGGAACAGGCGGTTTCTACGGTAATACATGGCCGTGCCGAATCCATCCGGCTCATCCCCACCATTAGAGAAAATGTACATGTTCTCGGTTAAGGTCATAAATTTGACATTAAAGGTCACAGACAGGCCGAGCTCACACTGACCGGGATTGCCCAGGCAGCCATTGTCATTGCTGGAGAGGTCTATGTACTGACCGGCTCCGTTCAGCTGCAGGGCCTGACCGCTGGGACCAGCCACCAGTGTAGGGGTTCCCACCACGGTCAAGTTTCTGGACGGTGTGACCAGGATGTTGCCGACAATGCTGATGAAGGTGTAAGAGATCTGGATCACTAGGTCATCTGATCAAAGAAAACACAGTAATATAAAGTAATAAGAAACACTTTGGAGTCTTTTAAATCTTATGGGGTCAATTTCTGCAGATTGGAAACATCATATTAATACTAGATTCATAGGGGGAGGTATTCCATAAATTCTTTTTTGAAGTCGAGGATTTTTTATAGCGGAGAAGAAAATTTTTGGGTAAGTGGTACCCATTAACAGATTGCTAAATGAAAATTGATACATCACAAAAACATAAAATTTTTAATTGGATCTTAATCGCAATGAACTTTTCTTCAATTATATATCTACACTACCAAATGTAGTGTGTAGGGCTTAACACCTGTCGTACACTTACAAGTGAGCATTGTCCAGCTGGTAGCAGTCCTGTTGGGGGAGCAGACCTCCAGGGGATTCCCCAGGTTCCTGAAGCCCCGCCCATAACAGGTGCCCCCAATCACACAGACATCTGTCTGAAAATTCAAAATCAACCAAATTCAAAATTAGTACGTGAGTCATTAACAACATTGACAGCAATGACGATTTTGCAGAACATTTATTACACCCCCCCCCCCCCCCCCCCAAAAAAAAAACCTTATACAAACAAAAAAAACTCACTCTTTGGGAGCATCCAGACTGATCACAAATGTAGCAAGCTGAGTCATATCCAATGAAGGTCAACTCTGTCCCAAAGTTGTTGCCGTCATTACTGACACTGACGTTGTAGATTCCGCTGTCTGGCAGCTGACAGATGACTTGCTCCCTGCTGACGAAACTGGCATTCACTGTCAGGGAGGCACCGTCTGTCACAAACTTTACTCCCTGTGTTTTCTGTTAACATCAATTTACATTTTATCATGTCAGTATATTCTATAAACTTCACAAAGCTTACACCTTATCAAAGCTTATATACATTGCACCTCAATTTAATTTTAAAATATTTCTATTTCTGATTGTTATATGAAGAATTGCAATAATTTTCGTATCTCTACATACATGCAATGGACATATCTTTCTGATAACATAATCATTGTCATGTCACACAAAGGTGAAGGAATTACATGTTTTCAACTGTCAAATGTTACATTGACTTGCCAGTTTTTGGACTCTACAGGTAAGGGTCCCTATCTGCAGGAAGCCGTCTCCATTCATGATAACGGTCTTACAGTCTGACCTCAGTAGGTCACACAGGAAGTCTGGGATGTCTTCGATGACTGGGGGACGTGTCAAGGCGACAGAGCAGTCGTCTCCAAAGTAACCAGCATTGCAAGTACACTCACCTAGGGAGCAAAAAAATATTCAAAATTATTATCTAGCTGCTATCTGGTTGATATTTATCCAAATATAAAATGGTAGAATTGATGCTCAGAATTCTAAATTATCCAGATATTTCAATACCAGGGTCCAGAAAAACATTTTGTTCTATGCACTGATATTTAAAAGGAAAAAACATTAAGGGGGAAAGTAAGCTAAATATCAAAAAGTGTATTTTAATTCAAGCTTTTTTTTTTAAATTGAGCAATGAAAAAGATTTGATCCCAATAAATTTGAGTACTAAATAGACTCACTGTCTTTGCATGTTCCCTGACCGCTGCACTCGTTGGGGCACAGATTGTTGATGATGGTGGGGTTGGGGGTTATTTCTCCCGAGACATTGACCCACAGTTCCGTGTTTATCTCCAGCTGTGTCTGACATCGCTGAATAATGGCAGTCAACGCTTCTTCTGCCCAAACCAAATCATCCATTATCTGTGAGCAATGGGAAAAAAAGATTTAAGTTTTATCCCTAAAAAAAAATGCTTTTTGATCATAAACTATTAACAAAGTTTCTTGATAAGAAGAATGACTTTATTGACCAACAGTAACCAATGCATGAAACATGAAGCATGATTTGTAGTAAATACCTGAATGTCGATAACACACGAGTCCAGTGAGACAGAGAACCCTATGTCAGGGACGTCCTTACAGCCCTGGAAGGCTACGCTGGCCTCCACTGTTGTCTTACACTTCTGGAAGGCTTGAACCTCCGTGATGTTTTTGGGTGTCGGCCATGTGAAGTCCTGACCAAATAATAATTTTTTTTTGTATAGTTTTAAAATTACTGGTAATGCAAAGAAATACTACAGTAAAAAAGACTTTTTCAATCACATTTGATTCCAAAATGATACATCCCCATTAATCACATAATTATACAATAGTTAATAATGCTATCTCTAACCTGTGAAATGTAGGTGGCGTTGTACTCGAACAAGATGAGTGCGGCCCGGGACAGACAGTGGGCGGGAGGGGAGGTGGCCTGTTGTATCATCAGCTCCGTCACTTCCTCTCCAACCAGCCCCTTCTTGCTTTTCTTTCCTTTTTTGCCTGGCTTGGCACAGGTGGAAATGTCTAGATCCGCTCCACACACTGAGGTGGATCCCACATTACAGTCACAGAAAATGGGGACAGGGGGAATAACTCCTGTGACTTCATCAGTGCAGATGCCGGAGTATATGGTATCGATTCCCATCTCATCAATCCTATTTTAAAAGATACAAAAGAAATTCTAATTAGCAAATTTCTGTTTTGGAACATGATAGGCCTTATATCTTTTTTTCCTTGCAAACACTTGCAATATCACTTGATATTCTTTGAGACTTAATGGGAAATAATAACAAAATTGATCCATCATGAAATGAAGTCTTCCATTGATAAAGTGCAAATGAGTCATTAAAAAGATATCGATTTTGCACAGAAAGGTGATGAAAAATTATGTTCAAGCTTTCAATGAGCGCCAACCTCCAGCTTTTGGAGAAGTCTTTGGGTCTGCGTTCTTTCCCCGAGTACAGTCTGCCGCTGGGGAACATGAGGTCATTGCTATTATCTCCGTCATAATGGCCACACAAACCTGTAGCATATCAAAATCTTTTCAGTCAAATGATTGGGTAATCAGATGTATAGACACTCGACAAATTGAAATCATTATTTGACTCATTGTCGCATAAAACCTCATCCCCCACATGAGAAATCATACACTCAGTGAATTAAAATCTCACCATCTCAATTAAGATAATTATTGACTAGCAAAATTTATTAAGTGAGTCAGATAACATCTCATGAATTGAGTTGAGACAATGAAATAAAAATCCCACCTTCCGAGTTGAGGTAATCATCGGCGGCAGCGCGGTACCAGATGTTGAGGAACTCCTTCCTGTTTCCGTTCACGGCCACGGTCAGTTCTCCACCGCTCGGGAACACAATCTGTATAGCCATAACCAAACATGTTAAGAATATGAACTTTCTTTTTTACATCTCACAATCGGCATCAATAATAAAACAGTTTTGCTATTTGAATTTTTTCTTTCAAGTGGTTATGTGTTTCTGTTTTTCTAGTCCCTTACCAGATACTTATTTTCAAAAAGGAATGGAAAGCTTTAAGGGTGGATGGTATTTCTTAAAGGTGTAAGTACATGTATCTAACAGGGCTTTTTATCTTATTTTTAACATTCGTTACATATTCCATTGACATCTGTGGATTGTTTACCCCCTTTTCTGTGAATTCCCTTCAAAGCATTTCCCTGTCATTTAATCAATTTTATCTTTGTTCTTTTTTCATATCACAACCATGATTGGACCTCTCTCTAACAACATTGAACATATCAACCCATTTGAACTCCTTTTCTTCATACCTTGTATTTCCTTCCATTGTTGAAACTAGTGACAGCAGTGCCTGGGGTCAGCTCCCCATTCAGGAAGAGCTTGGGAACCAAGGGCTGCTTCTTGGCCTTCTTCTTACTGGCTCCACATCTGTCAAAGACGATGACATCATCTCCAATCTTGGCTGCCACGGCGCAGTTACAGGCTGCCCGTTTGTTGCAGGATCGGAAAAACGAGCGAATCTGTAAACAAAGACAACAGTCAGGTAAAACAATCAGCTACAATGCACATTGATAACCTGGTTAACAATTCCCAAGACGGTGAACATGAACATGGTGTTACAATATATTTACCTCATAAGGAAGTGTTTTGTGTCTGTACAAGATGAATTCTCCTTCTTGGAATACATCATATGTTCTGTAAAATCAAATTTCATCATAAATATTTTTAAAAATGTAGTAAACTATTTTAAATATAATCTTTTTTAAAAACCATTATCTCATTCTTCAACAAAAAATTTCAAGGCTTTAGTCTTGAATTAGCAAAATACACCTTATTTCATTTTACATTACATTCCCTCATTAAAAAGGTTACCTGCGATCAAATGTAGTTATGTGTGGATCTCCCACAGACTGACACATGGACGATTTGTCCTTGTCAATGACCTCCACCTTCACCGTGTAGGTGACCAGGACTGGAGAGGACACGCCCCCTGTCACCACGGTCACGTCAAGCTGGACGTCCATGTTCTTGTTCTTGTCCTTCAGACCCTCGGGAACGCCATAAACGTTGACGCACGCTGGCTTGGTCCACATGCTGTCTGTCAGGGTCAGACCACAAGATGGCGCCGTGTTCTCACTGCTGCTCTGTCTGAAGACTGCCTGGGGGATGTATCGTCCGGTGGCACATTTTGTCTGTCTGTGAGAGCGGAACCCATACGCCACATGAATGCCGCAGGTGGTGGTATTGTCTGTGGCATTACAGAACAGCCGCGGGGGGAAGGGGGTCTCAAGGGTCATGCACTCCGTGTCGCCACCCTCGAAAACTGTCACCTTACTGGACAAAATCTGGAAAATAATAAAATATAAACATTGGTAGATCATTCAAAACTAAGCAGTATATCAAACATTAAGGTTCAGTAGGTCTTTAGTGATAAATGCAATGAGTTATCAAATTTTTTCAATAATATGAAATTACATGTAACTGAAAATCAAATAAAATGTTGTAGTTTCCATTGTAAATCTGAACTAATTGATTCTGTTGGTTACCTTGATGGTGGTAGTGTTTGTTAGTTACCTTGATGGCGGTGTTGATACTGTTACTGCGTTTCTCCGGTCCCTTGGTGTTGTCACAGTTGTCAGTCAGACAGGCGGACACACCACAATACAGCTAAACAGAAAGGAAACATACCGACATTAAAGGTTTAGCAAGAATTCTAAAAAATATCTTACTCATTTTTTGCACTGCCATCAGAGATTTATGTACTGGTAGTCAATGTATGATACTGATACTATGTAATTCTTGTCAATTTCATCATTGCCTTCATTCACCACATGGGCCAATATTATGCAAAATATAAAAAAATTATCAAAATAAATTTATTTTTCAACATTCAGTTATAACATTCAAAAATGGTTTTAATCCAGACATCTTTTAAGTAAAAAAAATTACATAGAAGGTCACTTAAATCAGTCAATACCATACACACAGAACACAAACCTTGGCACCAAACTCCAGAACTCCAAGTTCCTGTTCCGTGAGAACAGCTTGAGTATCATTTCCATTGCTGGCTGTCTTTAGAAGTCTGTTGTCCTCGTACCAGGAGACAAAGTAAGAATGGGAGGGTGACATGGAATCATAGGTACACAGGAGGGACACACGCCCACTGTCCACTCTACGGCTCAAGGTCGGGGCCTTCTCAAAGGATGGTAACTCTGTTTAATAAACAAAAGATGTAAAGTTTGTTTGCAATACGAGTGATGGTAATATTTCATAAAACAAGACTATGAATGAGAAACATCTTTAAAAAAAGGAATGCCCATAATTATAATCACATTTGCAGTTAAAATTTAAAATGACTGGTTCCCTGAAATAGCTCATCTACAAATATCATGAAACATGACTACATTGTATAACAAATCTCAAGGTACCACGATTCAAATATAAAAGATATCAAAATATAAAAGATATTCAAATATACCTGTCTTGATTCCTACTCGGTTGATGATTTCACTGGAGGCAAACACAATAGTGAAGGAATCAATGGCCATTCCACAATTCTTGTCCTTCTTGGAGGATCCACCAATCACAAAGTCTTTTACAGCAGTGTACGTGCTCGTAGGACGACTGATATACTTCTTGCTGGATGCTCTGACACTTTTGTCGATGCTCAGCTGTAATCCACTCTGGAGACTCCATGACATTTCCACTTGCATGAACTCCTCCACCTTGATGGATGAGGCGGAGATGGTCCACTCGGACTTTTTGTTGCTGGTTCTTGTGTAGAGTTTACTGTTCTCAAACCACATGGCGTATCCGTAATTTGTCGCCTCCTCTCCTCCATTACTGAAAACGTAGCACTTGGAGCTATGTTTCTTGAGCTTCAGATTGAAGCGTATGGTGACTCCCTTTCCACATCTCTCTACATCTCCGAAACAAGAGTCTGTCAAATCGCCGTACGACAGAAACTGATTTCCGTCCAAGGAGACGGCATTTCCACCGGAGAATCCCGGGATCAGTATGGGTGTTCCTGTTCCCCCAATGGTAATATTGAATGTCTTTGTGATCAGGATACGGCCCACAATTTTGAGGAAGAGGTAGTTCTTTATGACGATGTTCTGGACTAAAAAATTAATTTAAAACAAAACAATATTTATATCCTGTAGATTTGTGAGGAGATTTTTTTTTTTACATCAATATTAAATTTGTGACTACATGAAAATTATATGTAACAGGGACATACCATTAAGTGTGGACCACTGTGTTTTAATGGAATTGACATCACAAATCTGGTTGGCATCCGCTGGATTAATAAATCCATCTGCATAACATTTGTTGTTAATCTTACATACATCATTCTGGAGGAAAAAAAAGGAAAAAATTATCGTCAACTCTCAGTATGCTGAGTTATGCAATAACTAAACAACGGTACTCCAGCCTCAATGAGGTTTTTAAGATCACTATGTTTACTGCATTGGTGTTTAATTAAATTGACTTTAAAAACATCATAATCTAGCAATCAAAAGTTTTTTTCATCACCAATACCAGCAATGGATGTTTGACAGTGAACTCACCCTGAGGGTACATTTCGTGTTGTCACAAACTTCACACAGCGAGTCATACACCACGACTCTGACTGCCACGCTGACAGTGGCGCCATCGTTACTGATCGCCAGATTACCACGGTACGCCGGACACCTCACTTCCTCTTCACTTCTAAACACAGCTGTGGTGTTCACCATCGACTGTAAAATCATTAAAAGATCACAATATTCAATGAATACTGGTTATCGGAAAACACGAAAATTCTCAGTAAATAATCCTGTTTTCTTCAGATAAAATTTAAAATTTAACTTGACTTGGAAAAGTTAGGGAATAATATAATTTTTTCTTAGTTTGAAAGAAACTTTGATCTGTTGAATTTGTGGAAGACTATTGAATACACATGTACGTTACGCAAGTTTATTCTGCAACAGTTTTATTTTCACCAAATCAAGTCACTTCTATAATTTTACTTATTTTTTTTTTCACTCCATATAAGAGTTAGGAATTCTTTTGAATATTAGTGATCTTACATTGTTTTCGGCCAGGGTATAGTGACAGGTCAGTGAGGAGTGGTCTAGGAAGCCGAAGCCCTGCACAAAAAAGAACAGGCAGGGTCCCTGAGTGACATCACAGAGGGCGTCCACCACCCCCTCCACCTCGGGGGGAGCCCGCACAGACACAGAACAGTCCTCACCGTCAAAACCAGTGTCACACACACAGGAACCTATGCACAGAAAACAGCAATCATAATCTATGTACCATACTTTGAACAGCTGAGAGTGGAGATAGAATCTCGATTGAATGTCATGAGCATACAGTCAAAGGGGGCATATATAACTTATATTCCATATTTACAATTTTTTCCAAAAGAGTTTGTGAAAACTCTCTTTTAGTGTGTTTGGGTTCATACATTTTTTAAAAGACTTACTCCAACACTGAAACCAAACTTGGGGAATCTCATGAGTCTGGAACTGGAAAACTCTGCTGCTTTTTAAAACATAGCACCACTCACCATTGATACATTGGCCTTGTTTGTTGCAGTCACCGGGACAGATGACCTCTATGACCTCTGGGAGTTCAGGGACACCACCCTCATCGACCTTCCACAAGGTCACATCTGTCTCAATGACAGACAGACACTGCTCCTGCAGGGCTTCCAAAGCTGTGGTCAGCCAGTCCATGCTGTCCGTTATCTACATGTATATTATCAAGCACATCTGTCAGATCTGTTTTCAAGCTCGCAACAAAAAAAAAAAAAATTACATTTAACATTTACTATTATTACTCTAATGGTAACTTCAGATTCTATTGCGAGTTGAAATTTTCTTCCATTTCAGAAAGAAATATTCATAGAACAGGACAATGAGTCAAAAACTCCTTCCTTTCTCACCGGTCAAAAAACTTATAAGCATATAGATTGTCTGCTGTCAACACTGCAACTGTTACTCTCAACCTGGGTAGCTAGAATGTAACATTGGAGATCAAATGCCTTTATCTGACAACATTTTTTTGTCTCAGGAAGACTAAATTGTCTCTCTGGCATCTGACAAGACACTCTTCCCCTTTCCATCATTAATTATGACTTACCATAATGTCATCAATGCAACTTTCCAGGGTCCCCTGTACATCTACCTCGACGATGGCTTGACAGGCATTACCAGCAGCAGACAGGGAAATGAAACTGGTACAGTTGTTTCTGGCCATCTCCTGGGTGATTCCTGTTGGGGTGGGGAATGTAGCACCCTGTATGAGGGAAAAAAATGTACAAACACACTTTGATTAAAAATCTCTCATCGCTTTGAATGTAGTTTTAATTCAAGGAAAAATAGAGGGATGACCAACTTACGATGAAGACATAAGTGATGTCGAATTCGAAGGTGATTCGTGTGATGGTGGATTCACAGATCATCTGCTGAGACTCATCGATCAGTTCCTGTGTGATGTCCACCACTGCAAGAACAACCATATACATGTACCGGTACTTCAACAAATGTATGTCAGTTACTCAATGTTCTGATCTTAGCTAAAAAGTCAAGGATAATTCATTAGTCAATATTAATTTCATCAAGGAATCCTTTATATTCCATCTAATTTGAAATTCATTTATTTATTACTGCTGCTGAGCTAGAAGACACTGATGTTATAGTATGAGATTTGTTGTTCAGGTCATACTACAGTTTTAAAATTTCAATCATATCATACCCTGTATTGATAATGCTTTACTTATGTTATTAGGTGCAAGTTAAAAAGTTCAAATTAATCTTGCAGGAAATGAACAATCTCTTTGATATGATTAAAATCAATTTTCCCAAAGCAATGTGACTGAGATTTTAAAACTAACAAAACAGCATGAGGACCATTCCTTCCCTCTTCCTACAAAATCCAGAGACACTAGTAGAGCACCTGCCTCCCATGATGATACATGCACTTACATTTTTTGCTCTTGCCCTTCTTCTTGCTCTTAGCCTTGGAGAAGCTGCCACAGTCACTGACTGGGCTTGCCCGACACTGGGGGGTCAGCTCTGCCCCGCACTCACAGTACTCTGATCCACGGGGCTGGTTGGCCTCCACTACTGATGCCCCACAATATCCAGAGTACAGACTGTCCTCTGCTGCCACTCTGAAAGAAGTCAAAACATGAAACAATCAAAAAACAGCAGCACAAAGTGAATTAGTCTATAAATAGTAACACTAAGTGCAAGGTGATTCTGATCAACTGGATAATATTTTGCAGTTTGCACCTCTTGGCTTAATGATATCTTGGTACCTGAAATTCACTTAAAACAGTTAAAAAGAATTGTGTTTAGCCATACTTAAATCAAATTCATTGAGAAAATACCATGGTATATATTACAATTTTGAGTTTAAACTCATGTCGCTTGCTAATTAATACATTTCTGAGGAGTAATGGTAACTGCTAAAGAAGCAACAACAATTCAACATGATAAACAAAATACTGTCCAATCAAATGTACACCATTCTTGCATTGTCTCCCCTAAATCTGGGTCCTGGCAATGTTTTACTGACCTCCATTCCGCTGAGAACTCATCAGGCTGTTTCGTGTTCACCTCTTTTCCGGCCTTTGTCACCAAATCATTGTCTTTGTCACCGTCAAAGTTTCCACACAGACCTACAGAACAAGTGAATGAAGTACATGTTACATTCAGCAGATTAAGTATAATTCTTAGTTATGCCTATTATACATTACAACCTACAAAACACTGTAAGAAACATCTTTCCAAGCTTTGTGCATATTTCATTCGGGTGAAGGTCCATGTGATTTTCATTTGACTGTCAATGACAACAGAATAACTAAAATGGTGTTCACACGGTTCATCTCTTATGCTATAACTGTTTCTGGCAAATAAATGCAGAATGATACTAAAAATTGTGTTCATTTTTTATTTATAAGGCAGCAAGGAATCATGGAATGCTAGTGTCCTTACCCTCCACGTTTTGGATGTCGAGAGGTGAGCCCTTCATCATGACATTGATAAACTGACCCTGAGGCTTCACGATTATTTGTCCCCCTGTTGGCAGGTTGATCTGAAAACATCAAATATTCATTTCATACATTATTATCTCATAATTCGATACAATGTCCGACATCAGTTTTGCCCGCTATTTGGACTTGCTGCTGTTTACCTCGTATTTCTTGCCCTTGTTGTGTTGGTACACTGAGGTCCCCGGGGTCAGCTCTCCATTCAGGAACAACTTCTTTGTCAGGGGGCGGCGCTTCTTGCCTGAGCGTCTGGTTTTGCCGCAGACATCCAGAACAATGACATCATCTCCTGACCTCACCGCCACGGCGCAGTTACAGGAAGCTTTCTTGTTACAGGATCTGTAGAATGTGTGGACCTGAAGAAAGAGTATTCAAATAAACATCAATCCTAGATCGAAACACATAATCATACTTAAGGACATACAAGTGCACGTAATATATTATCAACACATGCACATCTGTGACCTAATTAGTAAAAATATTGTGATTGATAATTTTGTCACCAAGTGTTCATAAGAAGTGACAGTTACTCAAGAAAAACAATTTTACAAACTATAAAGGAGAATGATATTCATCATATTTTATATTAACACAAAAAAAGCATCCTTTGAATATTCTGTGAAACTTACAGCATAAGGTAAAGTCTTGTGTCTATACAGCACGAACTCTCCCTCATAAAAGTTGTCATATTTCCTAAAGAAAAGAAGTATTAGAATAGTACATAGTACAATGGCAAATATTCAAACATCTATGGCCATATAAACAAAAGAAACTGTCTGGCTATTCAAAAATATTTAAAAACTTACCTTTTGTCGAAAGTAGTGATGTGGGGATCGTTGATGGATTTACACCTGCCCACGGACTTGGCATCACGCACCTCTACAGGTATTCTGGCCACGTCAAACAGTGTCGCCCGTTGTCCCACCTGTACCATCAGCTGGACTTGTATGGTGCGCGTCTTTTTCCCATCCTTAATCTGGTCCACCGTGGCCTCGATTTCAATCTCAATGTCCCGACCCCACTGGACTGGGTAGGAGCACATGGAGTTGTTGGTGTCTGGAGATCGGAACACCAGCTGCTGCATGGTGCTTCCGTCCAGACACTTGGTCTCCCGGGACGCGGTCTTCAACGAGGAAATCACAGACAGGCGACAGGAATCCCGACTTGCAGCTGGACAGAACAATCTCGGAGGAACTAGGAGGCGACCACGGAGAGGTTTGTCTGGCTTTGTTCCTTCATAGATCACCATTTTGTCTTCTTCAAACTTTGAAATTGAAATAGACACACTTTAACAAGATTTATCTTAGTCCTTTACACTCGTCCAACAGATAAGAAAAATAAAATCTTATCTAAAATAATAATGGCTTCAATGCATTGCACAGTAACAGATGCCTCTTTTTCATTTAAAATTCATACACTAGCCAGTTATAGTGTAACATGTCTAACAAAACAAAGGTGTACATTTTTTTCTGTTACGTTACCTCCATGATCATTCTGTTGATGCTGCTTCGTTTAGCTGGTCCTCTTGAATCAGTACAACTTGTCCTGTAGCAGGCACTCACTTCACAATATACCTGTAATAGCAGGTAACAAACTGTGATACCATCTACATACCTGTAATATCACTTATACTTCTCTAATACAGATATACACAATATTACACCTTATATTTGATATTTACAATAAAAATCAATCCTTGGATATCATACTTATAATACGTAATATTTTTAAATACCTACAACACATCTTTTTTTTTAAAAACAATATACACATGTACATGCAATATTCACAATAAAGCTGCACTATTTTCAATAAACTTGTTATATTGCCAATACATGTCATAGTATACGCCTTGTGTGAGTGAGCCATGTTAACCAAAATTTAGTTCACTACTCCTATAGTCTGTCCCAAGTTATTGCTTCCATCAATTTTTGATGATTTTTAATAAAAATACACATACCTGTGAACAAAATACAATTGAAATCGATGAAAGGGAATATATCCAAGATATCTTCATTGAACAATTATCCCTTTTCACTCATAAAATTTCACAGGAACGAAAATTTTCTTACGGAGATTTGTAATGGGAAATGTTTACATCTTTTCTCCATTCGGAATACACTCGGAATACATCGCGCAATTTTTTAACATTATCATCCTGGCTTATTAATGGCTGATGCAATGCAAAATCTCCGTAGACTTTCAATTTTTGGATGTGTATTGAAACCTGAAGCGGTAGAGGGGGCGTTTCAAAACAGATAATCTGGACATTTTTCATATTAGTGGATGAACGTAGTTTGAGCACAAAGGTATTTACTATTATTGAAATATCATGCAAAAAGTGGTGGAAGCAAAAACTCGGGACAGAGTATAGGAATCCTAGCTTGAAGTGACAAAAAGAGGAGAAACAGATAAACAGTCTATGGAATAACTGTTCAGGTGACTGTTTATCTTTATGTATAAACCAACAACTTGTTTTCAGAAAATAAAATGGTCAAAGAATCCACTCCTATAGCAATGAAACATTGGGTTGATTGACAGAGCCAGTGCTTACTGAGCTTCCATAAGTGAGGTCTCCGATGTCAGTGTCCTCCACCGTCACCGGGCTGGAGGTATTAGACACATTGGCCACCATTTTGCCATTGACGTAGAATTCCACAATGTAATTCACATCTGCAGCAAGCTGAGTGAACTCACACTGGAAATGAGCTCGCTCGTTTGAATCTGTTGAAATCTTGAGTGTTGGTGAGTGCGCAAGTTCCGGAAATCCTTAAAAAAAATTAAATTCATTCATCATAACACTAAAAACATCATCACAATATCTTTAAAATTTAAATGGAATATAACTGAAGCTGGCCAAAATTAAGAAAAAAAGTTATTTAACTCCACCAATCAAAATTACCACAAATTGACATCCCTCTTTTACTCTGTCCCACTCAAAGCAAGAATAAAGATCATTTGTGACGTTAGCAATGATTATCTTACCAATAACATAGCCAAGCTGAAGGAGGATATCCTTGGAGGCTAACAGTATGTGGAGGTACTCCAGTTCCATCCGAGCGTATTGGGATCGGTCCTGATTTGTTCCTATATACATGTGGCATTTTTCCGGCAATGATACGTCTCTTGTCGTGTATTCTGTGTTGCGAGCCACTTCAACTCCATCGATATAAAACACCAGACCATACTGTACACTCCAGGAGAATTGATAGGCATAGAAAACATCGGTCTTGACGTCATTAAACTCGATGCTCCACTCCTTGCTGCGTGTGCTGGCGGTAAAAATGAAACGTTTGTTAACGTATCGGAGATCAAATCCCACGCTCTTGGGATTAGAGCCACAGCTGGAGTAGATGAACATGTCCTGGTCCCCAAGGTGAATGAACCGCACAGTAAACGAGAATGTTATCCCAAGGTAACAAAAATCTGGATCAAACAGACAGGTACCCTCATGATGCGCTGAAGCTAAGTACTGGGTGGCACCATCAAACAACAGGGATTTCTTGTTGTTTCTGTTTGTTCTTAACTGCAATCCACCATATTGAGAAAATTTTCCTGCCTCCGTCACTAAGTGAGGCCCCTCGATTCTCAAAAAGAACAGTCTGTATTCGTATATTACATCCACTAAAAAAAAATCATCAAATATTTACTGTAAGTCACTTACTACCAATCCTTTGAAAATTTGAAAAAACTCCAAGATACATATAACTTTCTACAGTGTGGTTATACAGGGCCTTTAAAAACTTGCAATTTTTATCATTTCTATGCACAAAAAGAAGGAAGAAATTACTTACGATTTAACTACCTGGTAATAATGTCATTGAATTAGCTTTGGCTCATACAATTGTAATATATTACAGATCCGTACCTCTGAGTGCGGTCCAGGAATCAGTGCTGTAGTCAGGACGACATGCCAGGTTCTTCTGAGCTGGGTTAACAAAGCCTTTCTCATAGCAGATCCCATCAATCACACAAATATCAGTCTGTTTAGACGACAAATTCATTTTATCAACATTAGCATGCAAATAAGACACAAAAATGTTTACCATAAGTATCAAAGTCATTTAACCTTTAAATCTTATTTGCAAAACCAAGATCAAGAGTTAATTTAAAAAATCGATAACTACATCACTATTTTCAAAAAACAAATCTCCAACATCAGCCAGCCACATTCAATACATGTAATAATTTTGAGTCATGAAATGAAAGTTTGAAGATCAGAATTTGATATTATGCTAACTCAAAACCTTACCCTCCTGGTGCAGCCCGTCTCACTGCAACTGTAGCAGTAACTGTTATAGATGATGTAGACTTGGTATAAACTGGTGGTCTGTCCGTTGTTGCTAACAGCGACTTGGTACAGTCCCTCCCCTGGGAAGGTGCAGACCACCGTCTCAGAATTCACGTACTCGGCCTTGGAGGTCGTCACCTCTGAGGACACTGTCAGGTTAGCCTACAAGTTGAAAATAACAGAAAGTTAAAAAACATTAACTAATTATTTGCAGCCAACATTTCATCTTACATATATTAAGTTAATTGTGTACTGGGTGCTTTTTGAACTATGGATTTGCTTTTACCCATGCCATGCAACATGTAGTCATGTGATAAATGTACTACCTGGTACCTGTTGTATAAGCAATGAATACTTTACAGTAAGGAATTGTTTATCTTGGCCAGTTGCTTCTTTTTCTACATAAATATAGACATTTTATTTAAATCAGTAACCTCTAATTTTGAAGTACACATTGTACTATGCACTACTCAAAGTCACATGGTAAAAAAAATGAAAAATTTGTGACAAGTCAAAATAATGGATTAAACCACATGAATTATGTGATGAATCTTTATCTAGGATGTTTTAATGACTCTTACTGCTAGGGTTCTGTAATGACAAGTCAGATTCTCCACTTCAGCAAAGTCATCTCCATACAAGTTGACAGAGTTACAGGCATAGCGGTTCAGGTCACATGGCTTTCCAGTTCCGACAACCTCCAGTTCTGGAGCAGCGTTGATGTTGATGGAGCAGTCGTCTCCAATCCATGGATGATCACAGACACAAACACCTGTAAATTAAGTCAACACAGATAAACAATAACACATCTAATTTAGATTCAACTGATGTTCAATTTAATATTCAGTTTTCCAAAAGTACTTTTAAAATTACTTTGTAATATTGCTTTCATTAGCTGGATAAATTTTAGATAAGCTACTGTGACACTGATGCACAAATCAACATTATATGAATACAAAAGTATAGTAATTTGGAAACAGAATCAAGAGACTGCATAACAAACTAATACAAGGGCACCGCTAAGCGGAGCATCCCCTCGTGACATAACTTATTGTGTTGGGGATGCATTACTTAGGAATATACAGTTATTTAAATGTAACTGAGGAGACCTAATTGTACTAACTCTCCATTACTACAATTTGTCTTTTTACCTGCACTAGATCTAAATCAAAAAACTATCAAGGTGTTGATTTGAAGTGCTTACTTTCACTTTAGTTTCACAGTAGTGAAGCTGAAGTAGTTATTGTCAAGTTGTACATAAAATTTTTGTTTAAATTTGTGTCGTTTTAAAGATATCTTAAAAAGTATTCAACTAATTGACTTGAAAATTAATCTGGGTTGTCCTTTTACCATGGCAAATAAGTGTATGAAGTTTGATGAATATCCGTGTGAGGGTTTTCTTTAAATCCTAATTACAAGCTGAAGAAGACACACATACATACACACACACGCACAGCAGCGATGCTATATCCCCTTTGCAACAAGTTGCGCAAGGGGATAATAAGGAGTTTTCATTCAAAGATTGCAAAAAATGCCATTTTGTAATAAAATCTTTGTTCTTATTAAAAAAAAAAATTTTTTTTTTCATCTCTCAATCAACAGAAAACTTTGCATGAGTGCAGACAATTGGATTTATTGTGAAGAACATTTATCTTTTGAGCTTTCCTAGAGACTATGATCACTACAGTGTGAACCGTTCCTCACCTTCTACACATGTTCCGTTGTCATGACAGTTGTTGGGACAGATGGCGCCGGTGATTTCGGGGGGTGGTGCCACGGCCCCTCCCTCTACGGTGATCCACAGGGTGACGTCCACCTCAATGATCACCAGACACTGCTCCTGGAGGTTGTCCAGCCCTTCATTGGTCCAAGTTATGTCGTCTGTCAACTAAAAAGTAAATATCAAGCTCATTAATTCACCTTAAAGATAAAAAAGAAAATAATTTAAAGAGGATGAGCACCAAAACACCTATGCCCCAGCTTTGGAAAAAAATTGGTCTTTAACCTCTATAAGATATATTTCAACAATACTTATACATTGCTCTCCTTTGACCTAAGACAACCACGCAGTGTAAATGTTTGTCAGCTCTCTCTGTCTTCCAAAGTTCAAAGGTTATATGACAAGGTTAAATTTTAGAATCATTAAGATAAATCAAGATAGTGCAACTTGACAAGGTTAAAGTTCAGAAACATTATAACAAATCAAGATAGTGTTTGAAGTCGCATTCAGGTCTACTGGAACACCACCCAAGACAAACTGCAGCAATGACATTTGACAGTGACATTATTACCTGGATATCCTCCAGACATCCCTCCAGAATCGGCTCAAAGTCCATTCCCGGCACACTGAGACATTTCTTCCCAGACCCCTTGGCCTCCATGAAGCTGCGACAGATATTGATGGCCTGGTCCTTTGTGATTCCATTAGGTGTTGGCCAAGTCAGCTCCTACAAAATAAAAAGAGAAATCAATTAGAAATTATAGCACTTTTACAACAAAAAAATCAATTTTACAAATTGACATTCACCCCAAATATCTCTTATCCACTAACCCTCTGTAAATGCTTTCAAGAGACAGTATCAAAATTCACCTTTTGTTTGTATGCTGGGTCATATTCAAACACCTCTGGGGGTTGAGTGGACACACATCTAGTTGGGGGTGACTGCGCCTCTCTGATTAACTTCTGGGTCAGGTTCTTCATGCCTACAGTGATAAAAATAGCTAAATTTTGAAAAATAAATCAAACATACCTCTTATCTTTTTATAGAAAATAAAGTTATCCTAATTATCATTGTGTTACAGCATATAAAGATAAACATTAATCCATTATCTTTTTTCTCTCACTTCACTTCACTGCAAAAAACAATACAAATCTACATTTGAAAAACTTGATCATGCCAAAATTGGATGCAGTAAACAAACCTTGTAAAGCACCTTAGATTCTGACGTCTTCACAACTTCTCCCATTCATTTTCATTAAGAATATATAAAGGCTTGAATCTTACCTTTCTTGTACTTGGACTTTCCCTTCCTCTTCTCGATCTCCTCGCAAGCCATGAAGTCCAGCCCCTCCTGACACGCTGCGACCTCGCCCTCCATACAGTTACAGTAGACCTCTGCCGCCTCCCGCGTGTCTCCCCCCGGACAGTAGCCACGGTACAGACTCTCCTCCTTAGTAACTCTACATAGATACAGTAATCATGCAATTCGGACCTTTGCACACTCAGATACTAACAGAGAGGTAGAAAATCAGTTTGCCATTTAACATTTGCCAATTTTTTCTTTATTCAATGGACAAACTATTCCTTTTTTAATTTCTAACTGATATTGAATCTTTTTAATCACAAGAGGCCTCTGTTTTACCTCCATGTTTTGGAGAACTCTGAGGGTTGCTTTTCACGTCCTCCGTACAAAGTCCCATCTCTCTTCATTAAATCATTGGTCTTGTCATCATCAAATGTGCCACACAGACCTACAAGTCAGTATATATAGATGAGGAATCTGATACCACATTGTAAGCACACAAAGAATGAAATAAATGCAACCAGATCCTCTTCACCACTGTTTAACCTACCCTCAGTGTTGCCATAGTCTGCTGCAGATGCCTTGAATTTGACATTAATGAATTGACTAGTTCTCTTTCTTCCATTCATCACCATCACAACAGCTCCAGTAGGCAGGACAATCTGTAAAACACAATTAGGTTCTTTTCTCAAAAAAAAAACAGCACATGTCATACCTTTGTACTTTAGATCCAATTGAATATTTTCTCATGCCAGAATAGTTCAAATAGAAAAGTAAACTATCTTTCTCCTAAGAAAATGATGTCATAGCCAAAATGGCCATGTCATGAACCTACGACCAGTATATCAATGATATCAGCCAGTACGTACTGTGTATTTCTTGCCGCCGGACTGTCTAAACACCTCTGTACCCTCAGTCAGCTCTCCATTCAGGAACATCCTCAGCCTCATCGGCGTCTTCTTCTTGGACTTGCCCATGGTTGGTCCGCACCGGTCAATGACGATGACATCGTCTCCAGAGCGCACCGCCACGGCGCAGTTACAGGAGGCCTTACCATTGCAACTTCTGTAGAAGACTCGAATCTAGAATAGAGAACAGATATCAATGTAACTTCAAATGGAGGCGTCATGTTTTCTGGTGGTGGTAATTTAAGCACTAGGGGTCACCTATCTTGAAGGCAGAATAATATTTTTTCATACATTTTTGTAAAATATGTACATGTATCTATATACATATAGCATGCATGGTGATTGTGTGCAGTGGGTACCTCGTAAGGCATGGTCTTGTGTCTGTACAGAATGAACTCCCCTTCCAAAAAGTTGTTGTAGTACCTGGTAGAAAGAAATGAAGCTCCTTATTAAGCAAACAAGTTTATATTAATTTGAGGTATAACATCTTGCTATTAAGAGAAATAATTCTTACAAAAACTAAAAATTATTTCATTGAAAAAATTCTCAAGAGCAATTTTAAGCCAGTGCATGTATGCTAATATTACAAATTAAAATAATGCAGATTTATGTTCATATTCAAGAAAAAACTTTTTAATGAGTGTATGGTGGATAAGATGTGAATTTTTCTTGGAAAATAAATAAAAAAAAAAAAAAAAAATCAGAAAGACTTTATTCTGTTGTTCTTATTCTTACTTTCCATCAAAGGTGGTCATGTGAGGGTCGTTGATAGAGGAACATGTCTTAGTCTTGTCTCTGTCCTTCACTGTCACCTAGTTACAGAGACAAAATTCAAAATTTAAGAATCAAATTGTAATCATATTGACCTAGTTTCCAATTTCAATTGAACATCATAAGTCCAATTCATCAGAAGTTTTAAAGTTTTGTTCATTAAATCAGCCAACCTCGACCGTGCTGATCTTCTGGGTGAAGAACACGACCGACTGGACGGCCATGGTGACAAAAACACGGACGTCTCGCTTCTTATCCTTGTCCTTGAGGCCGTCAATGGTGGCCTTGACCGGGAGCATGAGACCCGAGTGCCAGGTTTCCATGGTGATGAGGTGGGAGCAGGCTTTCTTGTAGCTGTCTGATTTATACACACCAAACACCAGCTGTGTAATCTCCTCGCCGGAACTAGGGCATTTGGTTTCCTTTTCTGTAAAATCCCAAGTCACCAACTTCAATTTTCTACCAATTAGGCAATTTGAATCATTACCGGAATATTATTTTACATCTTACTGAACTACCTCCTCTTCTGATGATAAGCTGTTAATGAGCATGTACATGTAGATATCTCATTTCAACAAATAACCTACTGTAAGTAACAATAGTTTAAGATTTTTTAAGTACATGAAAAATTGTTATTGTCAGAGGTAAAACCTTACCTTTGACAAGCTCAGTTGTGATGCCTATCTCACAGTATTTATCTCGGTCATCTTTCTCACAGAAGAGTCTTGGGGGAAGAGTACAGGTCACTTTAATGTTTGTTGGAGCTGCTCCTTCATACGTCGTTATCTTACTCTCACTCAGCTAATTAAACAAAAGTCATAATGCAAACAACGAACTACGTAACAAGTATTATTGAGGTCCACAAACACTACAGTTTCTTTATGAACTGCAAGTTTTAGCTCATAAGAAAGCCTTGATATTTATTCTGTGGTACCTGAAGACTACAATTTATTAAAGATTCAGTGTGCTGCATATATATATGTTCTTTGTAGCTTTAACTTGCATTGGTTGTCATTTTATTATAATACGTGACTGCAATTTAAGTATGCAACACTGAATTCAGTAACTTTGCTGTCTTGTTAATAATAAATCAAGTGTTCACCCAAACCATGGTCTCCTGTTCTTACACCTAAATGAGGATTTAGATTAATTCTACACATTACCTGGAGTTGGGCTGTCAACACGGCACTGTCTCTCCATGGACCCCGAGTATTTTCACAGTTCCCTTGCTCACAGGCTGATACACTGCATTTGATCTGAAAATCAAGAATTTACTGAGTGAATATGATATAAGATCTTTAAATTACTGTCTTAAAATGTAGAGTAATATGGCTTCTTTTACCCTTGTAATTAGGGATAAAAAGATAATGTGCGTGAAAACTAAACTAAACAATAAAATTACTTTTTCTATATACAAGTTTCATGCTCAGTTCAGTGTACCTTATCTTGGTAGAACAGCTGAGTGATGTAAGTTTCATTGAGCGAGCTCTCAGTGGTGTTGGTGAGTGTTTCCTCCTTGAGCTGTTTGTCATTGAGGAACCACTGTACGGTGTACTGAAGGTCGGGGGTGTCCAGGGGGGTGAACTCGCACACAAAGGTCACCTCCTGGGTCACTCGATCTACATTGATCTTCAAAGCTGGGGCATCCTTGAACTCTGGGGGTTCTATAAGACACAGAACATTCCATAACAAAAAATATCACTTTAAAAAAATCTCATCTTGATACAGAAAAAAAGATGAAAAGGAACACAGTTACTATTGGCATGATTGGCATACAAAAGGTCTTGTTTTTCAATCCATTAAATTTTTTACACTAATTTAACCATTTAAAACATTTGTGTGACAGTGTGTATTTCCTTAGTAAATACACTAATCTTTCTTATGATTTCATAGCTGTTGTTAAGTCTAATCAAGAATTTGAGAGATTTCCATCCATGTACTATTTTCTGAGACTTACCAAACTTGACATCAAGTTCCTTCACAACATCAGTCACTGCCTCCGCCACATCCCAGCCCTCGATGACAATGTTAGAGAAGTAGTCCCTCTTGATTGAACATCCCAGGTAGAACTTCTTGAACAGGTTCTTCACCTTCCGTTTGTAATATTTCTCTCTTTTTGCCACCTGTACACCATCAAAGTACAACCGGATTCCCAGCTGGACACTCCAGCTGAACCGGATGGATGTAAACTGGTTCAACCTGGTGAATTTGGTTTTCACAGTCCAGATTTGAGAGGAAGTGCTAATGGACAGGAATAGTCTCTTCCTTTCGTACCACATGGCCATTCCGTAAGAATTACGGTCGTCGCCACCGTTGGAGAAGATGTACATTTTCTTGGAGAATTTGATGACCTTGAGATTGAACTTGACAGTGAGTCCTAATTTACAGTTGTCCAGGTTTCCGATACACTGTGCTGTCTGGTCTCCCATATCCACAAACTGGTCATTTCCATTCAGCAGAAGGGCCTTAGCGCCTGTTGGGCCCGACACGAAACTGGGCGTTCCAAACAGGGTGAATTGGAGGTTTGCAGTTGCAGTGTACAGGATGTTTCCAACAAGTCTCAGGAAACCAAACCTTCTGACTGTTACTTCAGTTCCTGAAAACAAAGAATCAAATTTCATGCATCATGCAGCCTTTACACAATATTGAAGCTTCCCTGAAAATTGTGCAATCTATGCTCATTTTACTAATTTTTTGAAACTTAAAACATTGTAACACTAGTCAATAAACAAAAAAAATTATTAGTAGGGAGCAAACTAGTTTTGTTGTAATCTTTGTATAGCACAAATAAACCAGGAATTTTCAATTTTTCACATTAAGCACATAGAGCATTTTTACATGTTTGGTTTTAGCATAAGGTACATTTAAGCAATTTTCTCAATGGAAAAAATTATTTTACAATGTGAGCACAAGCACTTAAGTTTTGTAACATAATTCACATGAGCACAGTCAATATCTCACTTGTGAGCACAATCCAGCCTCTGGTTGATTTGGCAGTGTAACAGACTTGTTTGTTGTCACTAGGGTTGACGTAACCATCTTGGTAGCAGCGGCCATTGATGACACAAACGTCTTGCTAATAAACAAATGACAGGCCAAACTTCAGTCATATGTTTACATTGTTTTTTCAAAGAGAAATATCTGAGATTTAAAATCATAACCGGTAATTTCGAAATGCATATATTTTCAATAAATTGTCAGAAATAATTCTAATTTCATACATTAAATTTTATCATCACAAATACAAACACAATTCATCCATCTTTTCTGCATCATGTAATTTAACCTGTAATTAACAACATCTTTTTATATGTACATGTATATTTGCCAATAAGACTAGAGCCCTACCCTGGGGGAGCAGGTTGCCAAGGTGCAGACTTCACACAGGGAGTTGTAGACCACCATCTGTATCCGTCCACTGACCTTGACCCCATCATTACTGACCCTGAGTTCATATCGACCACTGACCCCGGCCCAAGGACAGAGTATGCTGTCTTTGTTCACATAGACAGCCCTCAACTTCAACTCTGTTCCCTGTCAAACACAGAAATAAGCCATAGAATGAAAACAGATGACACTTAGGTATAGTGCATTTATCAAGATCTACTCTACAACATTTTACATAAGATCCAGAATCAACACATCTTTCTTTCCCTTTGTTCACATTGAAAGGAAACTTCAAATCAAAAAGAGAAAACTAATAAGGCCTAAGCCTGCTGCCTTATTCCTTTTAATGCTATTTTCATGAATAATATTAAACCAAGGCCTCTTGATACTGCACAGTAAAATCTTGGATTTTCACATTTTCAATGTTTAAGGGTACTTGTATGATCTTATCTCTGAGTTCATGACACAAGAAACAACCCCATACATTGGACAGGAAGTAGTGGCAGGTCAGTTTGTCCGAGTCCACGAAATCTGCTCCGTACACCACTAGTTGTCTGACCACGCCCACACTGATGTCAATCAGAGCCCCTCCCTCAATGCTGTCCAGCTCCGGGGGGTCGGTCTCTGCTACTGAGCAGTCGTCTCCAGTATACCCTGCATCACAGTCACAGGCCCCTAGAGGGAGAAAAACAATGTTGTAGTCTTGTGGTGACAAGATTTCATACCTATGTACAGTCATGTAGGTGCATGTATCATTTAATTTGGTACATGCTTCCCCTCTAGAGAACAAGTCTGTCACTTACTGCACATGCATAAAATTTTCAGATAATATTTTTCGATTACCAAATAATTCTGTAATTATATTATTTGGTCACTGATTAAAAAGCCTGTGACTACTGAACCATTTCCTCATACATGTAATGCTGATCAGGGCACTCTCCAGTATGCATCTAAGTTCAGGGAAAAATAAGTAAGAAATTAAAGTGTGTCACTACAACTAATCCAAATATTTACCATCGTTGCATTTCCCATTTCCGCTGCAATCAGCTGGACAAATGGCTCCAAACAAGTCCTCTGGGGGGACCAGCTCTCCCCCGATGGTCACCCAGATGGTGATGTTGTAGACAATCTCAATCTGACACTGCTGGTTCACATTCTGTAGTGTCTCAATTGCCCAGTCTCTCTCATCAGTCAGCTGAAAAGAAATTATCCAAACGAATTAAACAATGTCAACTACCTGCAAAAAAATTTACCTGATTTGTACATTTGCCTATGTATGTAACTAGACAACACCTGGCATCACCTGGATACCCTTACCTGTATGTCCTCCACACAGTTCTCAAGGGATGTATCCAGCTGTACATTGTTTACATTTTTACACAGACTTCCAGAGGTGGACTGGATCACGAAGTTCCGACAGTATTCCGTGGCCTGTTCCAGGGTGATTCCATTGGGTGTGGGCCAGCCTACTTCCTGCTCAATCAAATTCATTCATATCAAAACAGAAAATACGAGCAAAAGCAAGTATGTTTTAAGCACCACTCTTGTTAAATGCACTCAACTCAACTCAATATCAACTAACTCCTTAAGCAAATGAATACTGGTATGTGTGTCACAATCAAGTGTAGATTTACACTACACTATTGCTACCTCTTATCTCATGACTTTTGATCTTGATCTTACTAATCCATAGTATATATGTTAAATATTCCTTTCGTGAGAGCGAGACTTGAAACACAAGTGAGCTTGTCAAAGTTTTGGGCCCTTGAGCCAGATTTTGCGAGGCATACTTACGGGGGCGGTGTGGGAGGCGTTGTACTGGAACAACACCTGGGGCTCCTGGAGGAAACATTTAGTCGGCTCCACCACATTATTAGCTAACAGCTCTGCTGTAATGTCCTTGCCTGTAACATCAAACCAAAATCAAAGTCCTGAAAGTACTGTCACATACTAAGCATGTTTATAAACCATAAATTGGACTCTAATATTTTTTTAAAAGACTTAATTTATGTCCTTAGGGATATATGCCAAACTGAATACTTTTGATATGAACAATGCATAAAGTGTGTCTGAATAGACTTCATTAAATATGTACAGATTGTCAGTTACTGTAAAATTTATATAAACATCTTCCATACCAATTTTGTTAGTTACAGAATAATGTATAAATGTAGTATTTGTATGACTAAATTATTACCCCTCTTTTTGCCTCGCTTGGTTTTGAGGGCTGGAGCACAGTTCTGTATGATGGCCTCATCAGAGCAAGTATCTGGTGTGTTAGTGTTACATGTGCAGTATGTAAACTCTGCCTCCGACTCCAGGTCCTCGGGGCAGAATCCTGTGTACAGGGAGTCTTCCACTGTCTCATCAATTCTACAAAATATAACACATATACAATCAATGATCTTTCCTAAACATTACTAAAATGCTAAAACTGCATGATTTTACATAAATCTAAAATTATGAGGAATGATGGCATTCTGGGGTAATATGTAGCCATATATAAATGATATGATACATAAACTCTGATGGTATGATGATATGTTACATTGCTGCAAAATATAGCCAGAAGTGACCGGGTACAATGCAAAAGGACAAGCAGACAGACAGGGTCCTACCTCCAGCTGCGCGAGTACTCCACTGGTTGTTTAGACTTGCCCATCTTCCCTGTAAACAGAGTCCCGTCTCTCATGGTCTTGTCGTTACCTTTGTCTCCATCCCACAAACCACACAGACCTGCTCAACAGAGGACTCGTATAATTACTACACTAGCACTCCATTAGTTAGATATCTGTAGGTCTCTATGTTATAATCAAATACAAGCATAGCTTATAATTTATGTTGATGGTATTTTCATTTCTATCTTCCTCTAGCAACTATCAGAAGAAGATTGACTTTAAATTCTGCATAAGGTAACATAACTTTCAGAAACAGGAAAAGCATTGAATATAAAATTAAAAGAGAAAAAGTAAAATTCCACGTCTTCTTGAATTCATAAAGTATCTCTGTAATTGATAAGTACAAGTTCATCAAAGCAATCCTATAGAAATAGTCTAATCCCTTGCCTTCGGTCTGTTGATAGTCAGCTGGTGAAGCCTTGAGCCAGATGTTGATGAACTGTGGCCTCTTTCCTTTACCATTGGCAATTGTCACCACAGCACCATGAGGTAAGTGAACCTTTAAAAAGTACATAAATCAGTTTTCAACAAGCAATAAGCAAGTAAATTGATTAGCAACAATACTTCAAATTTTTGTACAGCAAATGTAATTAGCTGTTGATATAAAGCCTTCATACTTCATATTTCTTGCCTCCACCATAAGCTATGACTCTGGTGCCCTTGGTTAGCTGGCCGTTGAGGTACAGTGTCATCTTCAAGGCCTTGTATTTGCTGGTTGAGGAGCTAGCTCCACACCGGTCAATTACGATGACATCATCTCCAGATCTCACCGCCACTGCACAATTACATGTGGCTTTTCCCCTGTTACATTTACGATAAAACGTTCGCACCTAAAAACCAAGAGAATAGTTTGTCAAATATACAGACTAATCAGCTTAATTCATACAATATGCTTTTTTTCTGTATCACTTTTTTCCTCTTTGAGGTCTAACATTATTTTAGACTAAAAATTCTGTATAATTATGTTAATTTTAAAAAAAATTATAAAAACATGGGAACTTTACTTCATAGGGGAGGATTTTGTGTCTGTACAGGATAAACTCTCCCTCCAAAAAGTTGTTATAGTACCTAAAAATAACAAACAGTTAAATGTACATACATCTGGTGGACAACCATTATAAAAATAGAACTAGTTGTCAAAGAAGGTATTTAGTTAGTCTATAATAGACTTACCAACTGTCAAATGAGGTCATGTGTGGGTCATTGATAGATTTACACACAGCACTCTTGTCTCCATCCTCAACTTTGACCTGAAGATAAAAGATTTCTGGGCATTACAATTTCTAACACTTTCAAAATATTTTTTTATCACACTTTTGTCGTTCTCAATAAGCGTTGATAAAATATGACATGAAGTGATTTAAGAACTATGTAAAATGTCTCAAAAACTCATCATCATCCCAAAAAGATTAAAAATTAATAACCAAAAAAAAAATCAAACTTTGTATAAAATTGTACTACATTGCTCTGATATGACCTCCTTACCTTGACAGTGGTTGTTGTAGTGTTGTAGTTGACAGTTCCTTGACACATGACCTCTGACCTCAATGTCAATGACCTAGTTTTGTCCTTGTCATACAGAAGGTCAATGGAGGCAAAGACAGGGATCACAGTGGGGCGTTCCCAGGTCTGCATAGTAATGATGTTACCACAAAATGGAGTAGGCATTTCATTAGAGACACTGAAACATCAACAAAGAAGTAATTTTAAAGAAAGGTTCTACAGAACAGAAATGAGTTTCAATAGGCCTGTTGTTGACAAACGTGAATTCATGCAAGGATTTTTCCTTAAAGTTCTCTAAAATTATGATAGTTTTGAAATACTGTCCTTTTCTTGCTCAAAATATTTTGATCGAGGGATTCTAGTGATTTCTTCTGGTTGATTTGTATAGCTTTTACCTGTAGCCAATGACAGCTTGATTCAGTCTGTTGGAATTGGGACAAAGCTGTTCCTTTTCAGAGAAATAAGAGCTGACTTTGACATAGCAGGAGTTATTGGCCCTGTCCTCAGGTCGACACAACAACCTAGGTGGCACTGTCAGTTTAAGGTTGACTTCTCCTGGTAACCCTCCTTCTACCACAGTTATATCCCTTGTTAGAACCTACAAAAATATAAAACCATAGCAAAAATTGGTGCTACGACCATGCAATTCTTTATCTTAAATATACTTGTATCATGGGTATTTCAAAAGTATTTTCCTTTGTATCATAAATAAAAGTATCCTCTGATCTGTTTAACTAAAACTTTGTTCAAGAAACAAAATTACACAGGATCCTGATAATATTTTTAAGTTGCAATGACAATGAATGTCTGCCAAATAATCAAATCAATAATCAAACAATAATGTTATTGAGTTATTTCTAAGTCTTCTTCTTTTTGCTTTTCGTTGAACACATGTACTGGCCCTATTAAAATGGTGACTGCACTCAAAAATTGTTTCACAGTTTACCAAACATTAGTTAGCTAGATGCTACAGACAAAGGTGGCCCTAGGAGAGAGGACCTGACGTATAGTAGAGCCCGCCTACCTGGACCTCCGCCGTGATGATGTTACTTTTACGTGAGGGACCTTCTGTAGTTGGACAGCTGTAGGAGTAGCAAGGTGTCACTGTACAATATGTCTGCAAAACAGAGAAAAACAGATTGAGTAAAGTATGGTGCCTTGTTCCAAATTATGGCTATCTAAATTTACGAAATTAATCCTTTATAAGACTAACAACTTGCTCATGCAAATAAATTTTCGTAAATAGTAATTGTTTTTTTTTATAAATAGGATGTAGCAAAATAAACTAATCTATAGTCTGATATTTGCTTAATATCTGATATCACCAAAACGTCAACAAAGACCAAAAGAAAAATCCCCCCACCTTGACGCCATATCCACCATCGCCATACTCTGACTCTGACATCACGTAATTCTCTTCTGTTCCCTTCACATCTTTAAAGGTTTTGATCTCTTTGTCATCCACAAAGAACTGGACTCTGTAAACAACATCCCCGCGAGGCAGTCGCTCAAACTTGCACAGGAACTGTGCCTCGGTGTCATTCTCCTTGTACGACGCTGTCAGCCTGGGGCCTTCCGCAAGCTCGGGAATGTCTGAAACACAAAGGTCATAATGTAAACAGGGAAATGTTAAATGTACATGGGGATTTAAGGTGAGCTTTAGATAGCTCAAAAAAATTATCTTGAAATTTTACAGGTACTAGAGGTAGAGGCACTAAAAAAAAGGAAATTGATACAGACTTTTCTATCTAAAGTGACCTCCAGGCAAGTGCTCCATTTAGTGGAAACACAAAATTTTATATTAGTATGCTGTGAAATCATTTTCTCATCTTTTTTTCTTATTTTTTAACAGTATCAAAATATCCTCCGAAGGCAACTTGAAACTTTAAGTTTCCCAAAAGCAATATTCTCATAAATGGCAACTTTCCAAAAAAATATAATTCATGGCATACCAATGACTCAGCCTTACCAATGACAAATCCTACTGCTGTTACAATTCTTGTCTCTGCCTTCACAAGTGTTGTGGATCCCACTTCACATTTAGAGGCCACGCGTTTTCCCCCTGGAATTGGCCCACCAATTCTGAATCCATATGACTTGGTTCCCTTAATAGTCCTCTTTATTGGTGCCCGGGCCCTGCCCACACTGACGCCATCCATGAAGCACTCCAGACCGTAGTTCAGTCCCCAGGAGAACTCGAAATCGAAATAAACCCCGACTCTTCTAAAAACAGTCACTACGGTCCACTCAAAGTCCTGTGTGCTCAAGGTCAGGTACATGCGACCTTTCCTAATGTACAGAGACACGCCTCTACTGTCCGACAAGTCTCCGCCTGACGAGAAAATATAAGAGTTGTCAATCATGGTCGAAATTCTGAGTGAGAACTTGAAGGAGAATCCCAGATTCAGGCAGAGCTCTGGCTTCTGGAGACAACTGTTCTGGTCGCCATCCTCAATGTATGACTGTCCGTCAAATTTGAGGGCCAGCCCACCCTTCCAGCCATCGACCAATCCTGGTGCTCCTCCCAGAGAGAAATTCCCAAGAGAGGTGATCAAGACATTGCCAACAATGGAGATGTAGGTCAATCTGGTGGCAGTGATCACAGAGGCTGAAAAAAGAGGAGTTACCATTAAAAACACCATGTACTATAAACAATTTTTAAAATTCATCATTCTCTGTGATCATGATTCACTCAAGTTTTATCTCATAAAGCATCAAATGAAAAGCATCGACATTATTTTAATACTTTGGAATAAAAGAGTGGTTTTCTGAATTAGCGATTGGATAAAAGACACTCACTTTCAATCCTGGTCCACACTGTTCTGTTGACGTCTGGCTGACATGAGTACCGATTGTCTTGGTCAAATACAGCCCCTGCTGACACACACTGCCCTCCAATATTACAGGTATCAGTCTACAAGACACAAATTTGAAATAAGATCTACTCAAATACATGTAACTCTTCTTAATTCTATGAAAATCTCTGATATTGTCTAATGTAAGAATTTCATGTATAGTCATATTTTTAATTTAGTAACGATTCCTAAAGATTTTTAACCTCAGTGTGTTTTGTTTTTGACAACTCTTACCCTTTCCACACAGAGGAGCGTGTCTTCATCACACTGGTCACAGAAGGAGTCGTAAACGACGTAACGGATGATGTTACTCTGTCGCTCGCCACCATAACTGACAGTGATGTTGGCTGTCCGGGGAGACTCGATCTGACATATCACCGACTCAGAGTTGATGTAAGTTGCCGACTTTGCAGGCTGAAAGAGCACCAATTTGTTTGAGAATCAAATTCATTTTCTTAGCATAAATTTGATTCTTAATACTTTTTGAAATATCAGTCAATCAAACTAAAACACTCTACGAAAGTTCAAAGAATCTTAAATGTTTCCATTGCAATAGGTTAAATTAGTTTTAAAGGATGAAATAAAAATTACACAAAAAGAGGGGGCCAGAAAAGATCCCCTTGACTTACCCCATTGAAGTAATGACAGGCTAGGGAGTCATTACTCTGGAAGTTTTCTCCAAACAGAACGATTCTCTTACATTCCTCCCCATCCTCACTCTCCCTGACGTCACAGAGCTGACCCCCAACGACCCCGGAAATTGTGGGTGGGATAGTGATGTCTATTGAACAGTCTATGTCTCCAAAGCCTGGGTTACACTGACACTGACCTTGAAATAGGACAAAAAGTTTTGTTCAATAAGCTTTTTTTACCTACATATGCACTTACAGATGAGATTCCTGAAACTTGGAAAAACAAAAATAAGTTTGGAGAATTTAAGTCAGTCCGCATTTTTCCACCAAAAAAATATCAGTTGGAATATATTATTTTAATAGGGATTTATTCCAGAGGCATTTTGAAACATGCACATTTTCATCTATCATAATTTTCTTACAAAAGAAATTGGAAAATTTGTAAGATCTATATGAAAATAATGGACAATTAAACATGTTCTACTGAAGAATCTCGGAGACAGTGGTTCAGGAGGTGGTGCTTAAGTACCTACCTTTGATACAGTCCCCTTTTCCACTACACTCGTTCAGACAGAAATTGTCCACCACATCTTCCTGTGGGGCAGGGACCCCTCCTATAGTCACCCACATCTCCACATTGGTAACCACCTCTGTTATACATTTCAGCTTGATGCTTTCCAGAGCTTCAATTTCCCAACTAGTGTCTCCAGTTAGCTATGGGGAAAAAAGGTCCATAAAAAATTAATCAGTCATTAAGTATATCTTCTAAAGTATAATTGTTGTTGACAATTTCAAACACGGTTAAAAATAGCTGCTGAATTGGCCACAAGGTTTCAGGCAGACATTAAATTCACAACATGCCCTATTTGTCTCCATTACAACAAAAAAATTAACAGAAAGGGGTCACAGTAGTACAGGCTTACCCCGATGTCTTCCACACAGGACTCTATGGACAGATCAAACCCGATGGCGGCAGACACACCCGTCTTGCTGTTACAGGAGGCACCGATTTTGGTTTTCAAGACAAAGTCCAGACAATGCTGGTAGGCTGTGGTGGCATTCAAGCCATTCTGAGGCCAGGATATTTCCTATAAGAGATTGTTTGTACAGTGTACCTGATGATATATAAATTTCTTTGGATTGCCGAAGATTGCTTATTCTATGCAAGTACTTAATTCCATGATTCAATTCTTTTCCATCGAATTGCTAGAAAACATGAATGCTAATTTTTTTAAATAGTTTAATGTAGTTCACATGTCCCAATATCCCAAAATAAAAGTGAGATTTTAGCGAGATGTGCATTTCGCAATTTTGCACGGATGTTTATTCCTTGCGATTAATTAGAAATCTACAGTATTTTAGGAAAGCAAAAAATATCCAAGTTTACAGTAGTTTTACAATATTCATAAAAGAATTCATACATGTACATACAGTAAAACACGGTTATAACGAAGTCACAGGGATGGGCAATTTCACTTCGTTATAAGCGTAATTCGTTATATCTGTCAAGTTTACAACATGAAATAGAGACTTGGGGGAATGAAATTTACTTCGCTGTAAGCGTCAATTCATTATAAACGTGTTCGCTATAACCATGTTTTACTGTATATTACAGTTAAGTGTTTTAAGACTAAAGACAGCAATGTTCTTGTCTACAAAAGCTTACTGTAAAATTGTAATTAAACGCGAGTAATTTATTTCAGCATAAAATCACGAGAGGCGCCCCTCGCGGATTTTAAAATCTCACCATTGTTTTATGAGAGTGGGGAACTATAAGAAATATGGATTAATGTTCTGTGTTCGCGATTATATATTCTCGAGATTTGATACAATTGATTTGATCACGGAATTAAGTACTCGTGTAATCAAAGGAATTTACAGTATTCTTATCAGGTATACTCTCTAAGCCTTATTTCTTACCGGTGTGGTGTAATTTACATCATATTCAAAAGCAATCTGGGGCTGTATGGTGATACATTTTTTGGGAGCAACTGCATTTTTCAACACTTCATCTGTAATATCCTTGCCTGTTATAAAGACAAACAAAAAAAATAAAATAAATCTCAAATAAAGGCAATTTTCAATATATGCCCAATTCTGCATTTGAACTTGTCATAAATGCCAAGAGTCTTTAGATCATAATAAAACAAACACTTTGTTTCTGTTAAGTTAGATTGCCATGTGATTTTGAGTTCCTTAAAACTCTTGATTCCTGTTAATTTGTTGCAAATCTTTGCACGCAATACAAAGTATTTATAAAGCTTTCAGTGGTGTTCCTGTATTTAAGGTAAATGCATCATTTACTTACCCCTTAATTTGGTTTGCTGACATCCAAAATCTGTGGCCAGTTTCGAGCAGGTCAGGTTGTGTATTGGGTCACAGTAGAACTGTTCCCTTGGATTCGAGTTGACCATCACATCTGGGCAGAAGCCATTGAATAGAGTTTCATCAGGGCTAAAAAAAAAAATGAAATTATATGCCTGACAAATTTTATTCAAAAATTCTTATAACAAATTCTGTAAGTTAAATATATAAACTTTATAGAAAGTATTTTTTTAATGGGATTTATCTGTTAGGATCCCTGTTTCAAGTATCTATTGGGATCTTACTCCACTCTCCAGCTGATGGAAAAGGCCTTGGGACGGTTCTGTTTGGTCTCCACAATGGTTCCATCCGGCTTCATCAGATCATCTTCCATATTGTTGTTGAGTGTTCCGCACAGTCCTGGATTATACCACACAGTGACATTGCATAATTATAAATAAAATGAAGGGGAAATTATAAAAATACATAACGATTGCTTGCGAAATTGAGAAAATTACAAAAATCTTGTGTTTATCATGAAACATTAATTGAAAAAAATGATAAAAATGTTAAACAATGAGTAAATTAAAATATTGTTTGAAATTTTTTTTTATACTTTATCAGTAATTTTTTTTTGAGGGGGGGGGGGGTGAAAAAATATGAGATTGATATTGGATAAGAATCATTAATGCTGAGACATTTTCATACCCTCTGTGCGGTTGAAGTCCATGGGAGAGGCGTGGAGCCAGACATTCAGGAATTGACTGGTTCTCCTTTTTCCATCTTTCACTACCACGTAAGTTCCTGAGGGCATGTAAATCTGAAATGAAGAAGGATTAAATAAGTTAAATTCATTGCTTATAATTCAGATAAAGGGACATCATCAACTTAGATAAGTTTTAAAACCTAACACAATGAATTTAGATTTTTATGTAGAGACATTTTCATTTCTTAATTCAAAGTTCCACAGCATTAGTCATATCAATAATTCCAATAAAATTAGTTTCTTATCTAAGTTTACAACCAATAAATTTAATACCTAAAGATCAGAACAGTTAACAAAAAACACTTAATGCAGTTCAAGAAATGAGTTCTTACCCTGTATTCTGCCCCTGTGCGGTACACCCTTAGTCCCGGAGTTACATCCCCATTAATATAACTCCTGATCTGGATTGGCTTGGCGGTCACTTTACGGCTTTTGACCTCACTGCACCTGTCAATCACGATGACATCATCTTCCACCTTGACAGCGACAGCGCAATTACAGGAGGCTTTTCCATTGCAATTTTTGTAGAAAGTTCGCACCTGCAGATCAAAATCAACGAATTTTCATTGACATTGTTTAATAACTTCTGAATGAATGAACTCAATCATTTTTCATAAGAAACATGCCCACAGAGTGAATTGAAAACAGCTTTTTACAAATTACTAGGCATTTTTTATGGTTGTGTATATACCTCATATGGCATTGTTGTGTGTCGGTAAAGTACAAATTCCCCTTCAAAGAAATTGTTGTATTTTCTACGAAGAAGGAAAGAATAAACATGAATAAAAACAATTTTCTTAAAGTACTTCAACTTTTCAATTTCTACACAAACTATCTCTTCAAAAGAAAAGAAAGAGAGCAAAAAAAATAGGTGAGAGTTATTTCCATTTTTTCCTGATGATCCCTCTATAATTGTAAGGATCTTTTGTCAAGCACTTCACAGAAGAAGTGAAGGTGTTGGTACAAAGTTAGTGAATTACACATACTTTCCAGACCACTAAAACATCAGTACATGTTCAAAAGAGAGTACCTTCCATCCAGGGTTCTCATGTGAGGATCGTTGATGGAGCTGCACAGGTGAGACTCATGGCGGTCCATCACCTTGACCTGAATATCAAGAACACTATCTCACAAAAGTTTCTTTGTATGAAAATAAATCATATTTCTCATTTCTGATTGATAGATAATTATTGTTTAACATAAATCAGGGCTCAAAGCCATTAAATGATGCAAGACATGCATGACATAAATTAACAACCATACAAGTATAATTCAATCCTGTTTGATACTGTTTGTAGCTTTCCACGACTTGGTTATTTCAATCTCTTACTTTCTTCCTGGTAACTACAGTGCGTTGACTGGTCTCCATCTGCTGACTTGTCTGGTTCCTGTCCCTGACACGTGACACCAGCATCACCTCCCTGTCTTGGTCGCCATCTTTCAGCATGTCCATGTTGGCCTGTACGGAGATGACAAGTTTGTTCCTCCAGTTTTCACCAGAGATTTTCAGCTCTCCTTTCTCGGATTCCCCTACCAGTAAGACCTGAGGTACCGCTTGGCCCTCACATTTCAGTTCTTTGGAACCCTCCATTTCTGGTTGCACGATGATTTCACAGTCTCCAGATGGGCAGAAGATGAAGGGAGGAAAGTCTGACTCGATTTCTATCTCCGAAGATTCACCGCCTTCAACAATGCGCAACTCCTCTTTGTCGGCCTGCAGATATAAGTCATGAATTTACTTACTCTGATGATGTAGAAGTTTACCACTATTAGTATATTATAATTCTCATATAAAATGTCTCACTAAGACCTTTTTTCTCTACTCACTGTAATAGTTGCTGTAATTGGTCGGCCATTCAAAACAGGGCTTGTTGTGTTCTCACAGTTGTTGATAAAGCAGGCCACTATTCCACACTCCACCTGAAAAGCCACACACGCAGGAATTAATTCAAGCATAATATATTACTGCTACAATAATATTAGGAAAAAAACGCATGCAATTTAACTACATGTATGTATCTTGGACAGTTTATCGATGACTGTGACAGGTCACAATAAAATGTAAATAAAATATAGTTTATAATGTAAGAACTTGATTCCTGCAGCGAAACCTCAAAAGAATAAGAATCCAACCCCTCAAATACTTGCCATATATCAAACCCTACCTTTGAGCCGTAAGTAAAGTTCACAAGGTCTCTGTAGGATATTTCTGCCATGAACTTCCTGTCGTCTGTTGCATTGATTGCTGACATCTCGACTCTCTTTCCATCTACACTCCAGACGACAAAGGACTGCGAGGCATTCTCCGCACTGACCTTTCCCTCACACAGGAACAGGAAGTCGCCGGAGCTCTGGTTGTAGTGTGTCGACAGCTCAGGCTGGTCTCGAACCAATGGGTGATCTGTATAAGAGTATACAAAAATCATTGTGAATCAAGTCTTTTAATTCAAGATTTGACACTTAATAATTATAAATTAATTGTGCTGATCATCTGCAGAGTTTATACAGGCTCTAATGATTAAGAGATTTTTATCTCTGATATAAGAAATCAAAAAATCATCTTTTTCAGAGCTTTTACCTCTTTTGATGCTCCACTCCTCAAAATTCTCATAGGGGTTACAGAATAAGGAGGAGTTGGATGGATTCAAAGCTCCAATATCATAACACACATTCTCAATAAAACATTTCTGCTCCTGTAAAAATCAAGCAAAAACATGTTGACTTTGGATTGTTCATTGAATTCTACAAAAAAATTCTGAGATATGGATAAAAACGCACTGACCTTGAATCGACACATTCCTGATTTGGTGCACTCATGGCATTGTTTGTCATACACTGTAAGCAAGGCTGGCTCACTCAGTGTACTGTTGTCATTGGTTACTGAGACAAAGTAACTCTCCTGGGATGGAATGGGACAAATGACCTCGTTGTAGGTCACCAAGATGGCAGGGAAATAAAATACATCTTCTGTAGCATTGTAGCCTCCATTCAACATCTATCAAAATGGAAAGAATGCAGCTTTGAAAAAGAAAGTCGATGCTATGTTGTCAGCTAAGCCTAAACACCCTTATAATGGCAGCTCAGCACAGCTTATGAAGAGAAACTATAGGATCTTATTTCAAGTATATGAATATTAAAATATGAATATGATTTAGTACATACAAATTAAATTCATTGACAGCTTTAATAGATAAGTTTTGCTTTAATAGATAAGATTTGCTTACCATCTTTTAAAAGTTTTGGGAATTTTGACTTATAATGTTCTTCAGTGTTTCAAAAAACAGCTTATTGTACAAACCAACAAAAACATTTTCTCACCTTGACACGAGTGAGTTTACACTTGAGATTGTCAGAGAGGATGAATGTGGCTCCAAACACTGCCACCTCATTGCACTGCCTGTCACTGAGATCACACAGCCCTGCATTCTCCAGGAACCACACATCGGGTGCTCCTGTTGTGTTGACCGAGCAATCAGCACCACCAAAGCCTGGCTCACAGTCACAGGTTCCTGAGGTATAGAGAAATACATCAATCTCACATTAGTACCAGCATATGGGTAATTTTCACTGTTATTACTTGGTAAATAAATCATTACAATGAAGATCAACATATTGTATGATGTAGACTACTGATTTGTAGACTGACCATTCACACACTGTCCCTGCATACTGCAGTCCTCGGGGCAGAGTTCTCCAAGGATGGCCCGGTCCGGAGCGAGCATTCCTGTCTCATTGGTCCACAGACTTATGTTCCGAGCTAGCTCAATCTCGCACATCTCATTCAGGTTTTCCAGTAAAGTCTTGGTCATATTAAATGAGTCTTCAATCTACAAACAGACACAAAATTATAAAAATCAATCATAGATATAGTTTACAAAATTTACCACTAAGCAATTCAATCTTTTCAAATCAATGTTCTTTTAAACACAAAATGAACAATTTCAACAAAATAAATTCATCCTCATATAAATGAGATGCAGAGTTATGACAACTGTAACATCAGGTTGGTAGAAATATTGCAACTTACCTTCACCTCCATAATACAAAGGTCAAAGACATCAGCCATGCCTGTGACATTGACACACACTGAGGCCACCTTGCTCGTCTCTATCATACTCAAGCAGTGGTTCCTGGCCATCTCATAGGTCACATTGGACAGGGTGGGCCAATCAAAGTCCTGTGTGACAACCAACAGGAGATATCACCCAAGATTATCAACTCATGTACATGTATAACAATTATCGTATGTCATTGTTTATCACATCCAGCCAATCAAAATCCTAACTTAACATTAATATAATTATAAAAGTTTTGCAATGTTCCTTTAACAGTCAGCAAATAAATTTACAAGACTAACAAAGGAGACCATCCCATGTTTCTGTATGTGATAAGGGATACTTGGGAACTGTGGACCTACCTTGGCTCTGTAACCTTCTTCATATTCATATGCCATCTCGCGGTTCACGTCCCCACAGTCCTCAGATTTCATAGCCCTTCTTACAAACAGCTCGGTCAGATCATCTACAGAACAGTCAATCAAGTCAATGAAACATCTCAAAATTAGTCCCCCTCATCAGAAATTTTTTTTTAAGATAATTTTTAAAAGTTTTTTTTAACTTGACAATAAGATTATCTACCGTAATTGGTTTCAAAAATATCTAACACAAGTTATAAGAATAATATTTCTGTAGATGTCCATTCAAAAATTGGCAATTTATTAAAGAGAAAACTATCTCATCCTTTTATCAAGGCAATTTCATTTCCTTTTGTATACAAAAGTTCCAAATTGATTGAATTTCTGGTCACACAATATAATCTTTTTCCATCTCAAAAATGCATACTTCTCTGCTGCTTTCTGTTTTGAGGACACAACTGGTAGGAGGACATCGAGGAGCATGACGGCTCTCCTCCATGAGGGCAGTCACAGAAATCTGGGTCATGGACAACTGTTTGGTCACATGATCCTGACAGTAAACTCTGGTTGGTTAACACTCTACAAAACATTTAATCAATTTATATTTGAAATCAAGGAAATCTGAACAAAGGTAGATCCCTCCCACTTTTACATGATTTTCCTATATTGCAAGAATTAAGGTAAATCTATTTAAGGTTTTTTATTGCTGAGTGATTGCCCAGCAATACTGTTCACTGTGTTATGTAAGATGATGACATAAGATGATCTCAACCAATCAGCACGCACCTCCAGGACAGAGTGAACGGGTCAGGGCGGAGTCCTGGAATGTCAAACAAGGAGCCATCCCTCTGCTGCCAATCATTCTGTTTCTTTCCATCGAACGTACCACAAAGTCCTGTATAAAACGTCAAATATCCAATTAGATATTCATGTATGGATGCATGACTTAATTAATCAAGCCATTTTCTTGTGCATTTTGTGCAGCGTGGTTTGAGCAGAAACATGTTAAATTACATTAAAATAAATCCTGGGACATGCACTTTCCTTCACATATCTGATACCCCATCGTGTACTCTGACTTTACCTGTCGTTCTGTTGTAGTCCACACTAGAACCCATCAGCCACACATTGAGGCCAGTGGGCAAGACTTTGACAGTCACAGCGGTTCCTCCAGGGAGCATCACCTGAGGTCAAACCCAGAGAATATCTTAGATATATACACGTATACATATGTATAAAACAACTTGCATGCATCTAAAAGTTTTTGACAATTTTATCTTAATCATCACATGAGCAGTAATAACCAATTCAAAATTTCTTTTTATTATAGGCAGATAGTAACCATTACTAGTAAAAGCTATAAGCTACAATTACAAAAGTACCTTTTATTGGAAATAAGGGACAAAGTTTAACTCAGTATAGAGTAAATGAACTGAACACCCTATAACATATTCCATAAATATATAGACATAACAGTAACCTTGAATTTCCTGCCCTCATCGTGTCTGTAAAACTTTGTGCCGGGAGAGAGATTTCCATTTCTAAACAGATAAACTCTGATTGGCTGCTTGTCTGGTTTCATCACTCCTTTTCCGCATTTGTCGATCACAAAGACATCGTCTCCTGATTTGACGGCTACAGCACAGGTACATATGGCTCGCCTGTTACAGCGGCGGTTGAAAGTTCGAACCTAAATGTACCATTAATTTTGTCAAAAATCTGAATTTTTGTATACCTATGAAAGGCAAAGTTTTCTGCAATTTTAATATCTATAAAATCTTTTCTTGTTTTGTTTTAACGATAGAATTATATCTGTACATAAATTATCAAACAAACCTCATATGGAAAAGAAGTGTGCTTGTACATGACAAACTCTCCTTCATTGAAGTTGTTGTAATATCTATGAGAAATGAATTTGAAATACATTATATTATTGTTAAGAAAAATTATGAGACAAAATTTGATACAGCTGTTTATTTAAAATAAGAAGCATATTTGTACTTTGAGGAGCATACCTTCCATCAAAAGTTGTAACATGGGGCCCATTCACAGATCTACACAGGGCTGGCTTATCCATATCTTCCACTGTGATCTATAAAGATTGGAATACAGAAAGTGATATCAATTTAACTTAATATTTACTTGTAACAACTCAATATAGGATGTTTCCATTGAAGAGCCATCCTACCAATTTTTTCATAGGTTTTCCGACCTGTATATTTTCTCATTATGAATTGAATGTACAATACATGTATACTCATTCTTCTTGAGACACCCTATTCTAATCCTGCATTTCTTACCTCTAATGAATGCAATTCAGAGGTTTTTGACAATTTTCCATTGGTGACCACCATTCCTAGTAACTTGACATTCTGCATCACATCTCCATCATAAAGATTGTCAATCTTAGCCTTTATCATCAACTCGAAATTATTCATCCAGTTAGCATAGCTTATTTCAAACCCACATGAGTCATTTCTGGATCTGAAGAAAATTTGGAAAATTTTAAACAGTTCAAATATATAGTTATAAAATTCTACAAGCAGATATCAAGACTTGTGGAAAGAAAACACTGTAAGGAAAACTTAAGTAAAGTTATAGACTGCTCTTAAATGCAGAAAATAACCAAATTCCTTCAATTGTAATTGATCTGGAGAAAATAGTACCCGTCAATGTTACCTGGTTATGGATTTCACCACCAGCTGTTGTATGTTTGACCCCTCCCCACACATCAAGGTCGTCTGGTCACTGACCACTCTTCCTGTCACTAGAACAGAACACTTCTCTTGGGGCAGGTCTGGAGGACACAGGAAGGAGGGGGGCACCGTCATCTTGGCAGACACTGGCTTACCTGACCGACCCTCCGTCAAGGTCAAAGATTTCTCAGGGGTCACCTTAACAGTCATTTAGAAGATATAAAAATTGTCAGGCACACTCATTTAGGATCATATTTTTTTACTTTTTCATTGACAAAATTATATAGAGTGAATAATTTTCTTATCTAAAATGAACAATAAAATTCTGATAAATACATATCATACAGCTTTAATATTTATTACAAATCTGTTTTCTATTTGAAATGGTACCCGGTAATATTCTATGACATAATCTTGCCCATATTATACAGATACATGTCCAAGGACATCTTAATCATTCACCTCAAGTTTTATTTCAAACTGGTCGCTCCTTCTGAAGGCCCCCAATGAAGTGTTACAGGCTCCGGCCAGACAGATAGACACACCACAGGCAAACTGAAACACAAGTCAAAAAAGTTAATGGGTGAACAAAACAAGCATCACTGCTTTCATTCATGAAAAAAAAACCACAAACCAGTAGTCCTATCACAAACAATAATCATGAGCTGATCTTTTTATAAAGTAAAATCATAATACATAACAATTGTATAGAGCTTTCTTTCAGATTTTCAGTTTTTGTATGTGCTTCCTTTACTTGGGTCAGTGTTTGAAATATCAAAGCTTAAAGATGCACAATGCCACATATCAAATACCTATTTGATATATATGTTTGTAAAATTTGGATTCTTCCAACAAAAAAAATAAACTGCAATAAAACTGATTGACAAAGTCCATACCTTGGTTCCAAATTTGTGGCTATGAAGATAAGACGTGTTCAGGTACAGCTCTACTGGGTCTGTCTGGTTGTAAAGCATCACCTCCTCCACCACCCGGTCATTGATGAGCCAGCGGACACCGTATACGAGGTCCTCAGTTCGATTCACTGGGGGAAACTTGCACACAAAAGTGGTGTTCTCTCCCTGAGGAGCTAGCATTATCTCTGGGTTTCTTTTGAGAATGGGATAGTCATTGCCTGCAGGGAGAAAATTAGATTATAAAGTCAAAACTTCAAATAATCAAACTTGTGTTTTATATACTCTTTCATTCATTCGTTCAATAGTTTTAGATATGGGTTGTATTTCAAAAGCTAATAAATGTGGTGACGATATCTTAAAATTTGAAGGAAAAAAATGATATTGATATCTCTTTTTAAAATATAATCCCAACCCCTTACAAGCCAACCAATCACCCCCTTCCATCCCAACAAATTGTGAAGGCCCTTTTTCTCTTACCAGTTTTACAAGACCAATCCTGGTAAACATATCCTGGCCAGCGGATGAAGTATGCAGGCATAACATCTCCACGCTTTGACTTGGATAAAACACATTTCCCCATCCCTGCCAAGTATTCCACAGATCGGCACAGGAACGATTTCTCCGACAGACACAGCTGCCTGCATCTAGTGGCGGTCAGGACGTTATTTATGGTCTTGTCGTCGTACTTGTCTATGGCATAACCAGGGGTTTTTGTCCAAGTTATACCTCTTTTTCCACAGGGATCTGTAATCAATCGAGAACAATTAATTATGCACAGAAGATTCATACCTCTAAAAAATGTTTTTACACATTGGTCTCGCGTGCATAATTCTTTTGCATAAAGGAAAGGAAAATTACATATAGAACTTACTTAATCCAATACATTGAGGGACAATATTATCAAACTACTAAGTATTCATTTTCAAGTAACAGTATACCCTACAGTAAAACTGAATCAAAACAATCAAATCAAATTTTAAAAAGTGAAGAGCTGAGTCTCTCTCTAACCATTATGACACTGCCATTCTCGATGCATATCTTCAGCCGACTCAGATAATGGTGTTGCCATGGCGATGTAATCAGATGACATCAGAGTGCAGTTGTTTGTGGAGTTATTGTAGTCGTAGCTGTGACAGACAGGATCCGTGTACATATCCAGACAAGCTTGGTCACAGCCGCTTTGGTTACCACTCAGATCCACAGAGTCGATTTGGAAATCCTTACTCAGTTTCTTCATGTGGTATGTGAACCATTCCAAATCAAGGAGCTCACAGGAATCTGCAAAGGAGATGTACAAATATACCGTGTATATTCCATTCTTTATTACCTACTTAGTATATTTAGTATATACAGTGAAGTAGAAAATTACAGATATAAGCTGTTTCAAGTACCTAAAGTTATATCTATGGAATCAAGATTAAAGCATGCTTGTTATTAAATCCCACTGGACCTTTTCTCTACTTCCATTGTCAATATCAGGTCTATAATTAACAATATTTTATCTGTCCCAGAATTCAAGCCTAAAATTTGATAGCTCTTTTACTACTGAGGTACATGTAGATTTTCCCCCCAATAATACCGGTGTATTTCCTTCCTACAGTTCAATATTCAGAATGATTAACTCACCATCAGCTTGCTGCCATATTGTGTGGTTGACCTTGGGATCACAGAATTCTCGAGGATTTTGGGGATTGTATTCGCCAGGTTCGTAACAGCTTTCCTCAATCAAACAGGCTGATGTCTGTAGTAAAATCATACATGGCCATGAAATTTTGGTTATTTTTTCCTCAAACAATGCTTGAAATTTTCAATATCATCACAGATATCTTTATACTAAATCCTTGTTAATGTGGTTTCATCAATATTCGTTGAATACCAATTTTCGTGGATTTTGTTGTTTAGTTGATCCACGAAATTAAATGTTCATTAAAGTGCAATTTTCATTAACATTTTGTATTGATAGGGTCATTGGCCACGAATTTACATATCCTTGAAACTGTGATTTTCACTTTATCCACGAAAATTGATGCCCTTGAAATTTAATGAAACCACAGTATTTAAATTTAATTAAACAATATCCAAATTTGGGAAACCATAATTTTCTACTAAAATAAAAGACTTGCGCATGTTCAAATAAAAAGTACATTGCAATTTTTTGATGAATGAATCAGTAAAAGAAGTCAACTACCTTTTGTACACATGTAAGGGTATTGATGTTGCAATCATAGCACAGTGAATCATACACCAGGAAGTAAGCTGGGCCGCTACTGCCACTGTTTAAACTTGCCCCGTTGTTGTCAATCTTCACCTCGTAACTTCCTATAGTGGGCGGGGCACATGTCAGCTCGTTGAAGGTCACATAGGTGGCCGCCACATACTCAGGACTGGAGCTGTCTACCACAAATCCTGTCTCATTTTGCTGGAAAACAAAGAAAACGAAACTTAGGATGACAAATAAAAAAGAAAGAAACCACAGTAGAAATCAGCATAATATCTGAAAGAAAATTAAAATAACAACAAAACAAAATCAATCAGCAACTAGACTCATTTACCATTCAATTTTCATAATTAATTTTTGTAACTTGTAACTCAGTATATACCTGTTACAAACAATGAGCTGATATTTCAGTATTAAAGGTGTTTTACATACAGTACCGACTAGACCCAATGTGACACCAGAGCAGACCCCAACTAAATCCCCGGTTTACTTTCAGGGTTTACTCGAGGTCTGCTTTTTAAAAATTTGGGTCCACTTTGAGTTTACTTTGGGTCCATTCAGGGTTTACTTTGGGTTTACTTTTGGGGGCCACTTCACGCACTGAAGTGTGAAGCAGACCAGTCTTACCATCCTATCGCCTGTAAGCCCTACCCATTGTATATTCCAAATACACATGTAGCATCTGCTTTCATGGGTCTACTTCTGATCAGGATTTCCTCTCTGTGCCACTCTGGGTCTACTCTGTGTTTACTTTGGGTTTACTCTGAATTAACTCTGGGTCTGCTCTACCAGAGTACACCCCAAGGAGACCTCAAAAGTAAACCCAGGGATTAATTGGGGTCTACTTTCTGCTAAGTTGGGTCTAATCGGTACTGTACCTGTATTTCATTGAGTTAACATCTCAGTAGGGTGTTGTACATACCTGTAGCTTGTTGAGCTGACACCTCAGACAGGTGTTGTACATACCTGTAGCTCATTGAGCTGACACCTCAGTAAGGTGTTGTACATACCTGTAGCTCGTCGAGCTGACACCTCAGGAAAGTGTTGTACATACCTGTAGCTCGTTGAGATAACACCTCAATAGCTCGTTGAGCTGACACCTCAGTAAGGTGTTGTACATACCTGTAGCTTGTTGAGCTGACACCTCAGTAAGATGTGGTACATACCTGTAGCTTGTTGAGCTGACATCTCAGTAGTTGGCTGTTCTCTGTGTTGTTGTTGTACACAGTGATTACATTACAGGGACTGGTCCTCAAGTCACACAGTCCCCCACCCCCCAGGTAAAACAAGTTAGGAGGGGTCAACTTTTCCACAAAGCAATCCAACCCAGCCCTATCTGCCTTACAGTTACAAGACTCTGGAAAAGAAAGGCATGAAAATTCATTGTTTAGAAATCCTAGGGTAGTCAGTTCCAGTAAGCCTTCACATTAATGATCATATTTCATATTTTTACTTGACTTCTAAACTAAGAGAGAGAGAGAGAGAGAGAGAGAGAGAGAGAGAGAGGGAGAGAGAGAGAGAGGGGGGTCTTGTATCTTGACTATTCAAGAGCCTGAACTTGCTGGAGAGTACTGAGTGAATTCTTCCTTTAATTTTTCTCTCACACTATTAACATGTTTCTCTCATGCACTCACTGTTAACACAAGTCCCTGCACTTCCACACTCTGCAAGACACAGCTGTGACATGATGTCATAGGGAGGGGCGGGGTTCACCCCTCCAGTGGGTGTGGTCCACAGACTGATGTTATAGGCCAGGTGGATGTCACACATCTCCTTGATGTTCTCCACCGCGGTCAGACCCCAGCGACTGTCATCTGTGATCTACAACACAAAAAGGAGTTGTTAAACATAACATGTCTGAACCACAACAACAGTGACTACAAAATAAAATCAAATTACATGTACTAATACATATATTTCATTTTTCATTTACATGTTTATAACAAATTGAGTCTGTCTCTTATTTAAAAAAAAATAATTTCATGCCACAGTTGAGATAAGATGCAGTTGTAGACAGCTTTCATTGAACACAAACAAACCACGCAAAATAATAACCTGAATGTCCTCCACACAGTTTTCATTGGCGACCTCATCATCCACCCCAGGTACATCTTTACAGGACTGTGCAGCATTGGAATTGGAGATAAAAGCACTACAGATAGCTCGCACCACAACTTCTGCCAGTCCACTCTTTGTGGGCCAGCCAAACACCTGTTAAAAAAAGCAAAAATTGAACAAATTTCTAAGAGTCTTAATACAATCAAACAGAAGAACTTGTGTTACAGTATACATGTAACAAATTCTATGAATGTCAAAATGAGTTTGAAGTCAAAACCACTAGCATGTGTTTAAATCTCAACATCCAAAATCTTCAGTCTAAATCTCAATGTTTTTCTTTCAAGGTAGAAATATTTAAGATTGACTGTATTCTTGATCAGAAGTTTATCACACAATCATCATTAAAAAGCTCAATAACAAGAATTATTCATCCAATAATTTTCATAGGAGTCAAATAAAAGCAAAGTCATAACCCATGGTATTTAACTAAAAAACACCACCAGCAGTGTACCTCGGGGACATCACTGGGTGTGTACTCAAAGTCAGGAGACTGGAAGGTGACAGAGGCCAGCTCCTTGTTACATTTAGTGGGGAATAGAGCCTTCTGAAGCAGGGATCCCGTAATGTCCTCAGAATCTGGAAGTCACAAATAAAGACTGAAATTTAGTCAAATTCAACACAAAGCAAAATTTGTGGCCAAACATCACTTAGGAGATATTTTAGCTCACTTATTTCAGATTACCACTACTTTAAACTAGTAGGCTTCATCATGACACCTCACTAACACTAAGCTATTAAGGAGACAGGGAAAAAACCCAGCCTCATTCCTTGACAAGCCTAAATAATTAGACCAATGGACACTAACCATCAAACTCAAATGGACAGGAAGTGACATCATTGCCTGGTCTACAATCACTGGACTGATCACAGAAGCAGTAGGATTCCTGATTGGTCGCCTCCTCCACGTCACTCTCGGAAGGACACACCCCAGTGTAAATCGTCTCCTTGGGGTCCACTCTAAAAGAAGCCAAAATTTCAGATTTAGGCAGTCATACTTTATTTCAAGGAAAGGTAATTTTAAATAAAAAAAAAAAAAAAAACATCAACTGCCTTGAATAAGACTATAAGCATCCACCATTGGTTCACTTACCTCCAGCTGAGGGAGAACTGATTGGCCTCTTTAGTGGTCTCCGTGGAAACTGTTCCATTAGGCATGGTCAGATCATCATCTTTGTTGTCATTATAAGTTCCACAGAGTCCTATATAGAACAAAGCACACAATGCCATAATTGTGCTGATTCATTCGGTCATGAATGAATGTACATTTTTGTTATTAAAATCTCCAAACTAAATGTTGCTGATCTTACCCTCTGTTCTGTTGAAGTCTGAGGAGGACGCCTTGAGCCAGACGTTGAGGAAGTTCTGACCTCGGATCACACTTCTCTTGATGTTGACAGTCGTTCCGGTGGGAAGGACGACCTACACAAAGAAACCAGTGAAAAGTCAAGAGTTGTATTCATTTGTAAAGTAAACAGGTAAATAAACAGGTATCAAGTTTGAATAATTTAAATAATTATTTCAAAATGATGCTCTTCAGTCCTATTGAAATCCTCCTCTGTGTTTTAATAAATGATTTAAAAGGAGAACAGATAAGTTTTTTTTAACACACAAGGATGCAAAATCATGCAATGATGAATTAAATAGACTCTGTAGTCCACTAGTATTGATGGTTCAAACCTTACTGTAAGCAGACAAGATAATTAAAGCACAATACTGACATCAACCAACCTTGATTTTGCGTCCCTCGTAGTAACTGAGGATCTGGAAACCTGGGGTTAAAATCCCGTTCCTGAAAAGCTCGACAGTAATTGGATAAAATCCTCCTGTGCTGGACTCGGTCGGACCACACTTGTCCACCAGTAAGACGTCGTCTCCCGCTTTGACAGCAACGGCACAGTTACAAGAAGCTCGTCCGTTACACCGCCGATAAAACGTGTGCACAGCGTAAGGGAGTGTCTTGTGTCGATACAAAACAAACTCGCCCTCAAAAAAGTTATTGAAGTATCTACAACAAATTGAAGTCTCTCTGTTAAATAACAGATCACTGTATGATACAATTTTATCCATATAGAATAATAATAATTGCATTGGTGCTGATGATTGACAATTAAAACTAATTTCACCAAACTCAGTAATAAATCATGATAACCACAAACCTGACATCAAATGTGGTAATATGGGGATCATTCACCGATATACACAGGCCCCTTCTGTCCCTGTCTATTACATTGGCCTATTAAAATAAAGAGTCTTTCTTACAGAAACATGTAAAACTATGAAGACCGTAGTTTAAAAAAGCTTAATTCTTATGAAAGGAAAAACAAAATATTCAACAGAAGACCAATTTGAAACATACTCTGACAGTCTTAAGGGTGACATTTTCTTTCTCTGGGTTGTAATTGACGAGATAGTTGGCGGTCAGTAGCATTTCCCTGAGGTGGTCTCCGTCGTACTTGTTGTCGGTCGTCGCCTTAAGCTGTATATCATAGCGCGCCATCCTCCAGTTGACATTATTGATCTCCATGGAACAGACAGGCCTTTTCTTGCTGTCATCCTATTGAAAATCAACATTACATAATTATTGTATTTTACGCAGTTTTCTACCTTAATGAACACAAGTTGCATGCTCTTTATAAAAAATGAATTTTGAAATAAACATTTTTTAGGTAAATTTGCGTTTTCTGGAAGCGATTCACTTGCAAGAAATATTCTAACAAAAAATTTGAATTGCAAGGATTCACAAAACTTTCTTATCTCCATTTTCTTTGCTCTTTACAACACATAATCATATATAAAGTTACCCCCCTTGATCCCCTTACTTTCAGATACATGCTGACTGCCATCTGTTTGATTACTTTCCCTCCCGGACACATCAGCTCATTGCTGTCCAGTGGAGTTCTGGCATTCAGTGTGATGGTACAGTTTTCTGGGGCACTCAGCCCGAGGTCTCGACACAGAACATAGGGAGGGGCTGTGGGTATGATGTCGTACATTTCTGGCCTCGCCCCTTCGGGAAGGTCAATGATATCTTTGCCATTGATCTGTCAATCACAGTTTGAATTATTAATAATAAAGATTTTATTTGGAATTTAGAAAAAAACAAAGATTTGGTATTAGTCACTCAAACAGTGTGACATAAATAAGTTTTTCAAAATAAAAATTATTTCATATAAATAGTTTTAAAGGATTATTCTTTTCCCTGTGAATAAATTTTCAGCCATTTTATACAGAGACTGTGAAACTGCTCTGTATCGTGAATCAACTCACCTGAATTGTGGCAACGTATTCAGGGGAGGTAATCAGCATGCCTCGGATGTGATCACAGGAATCATTATAGCAGGCACTCACAGAACAGCTGATCTGTCAATCAATAACCCCAGAATTCCATGTACAAAATAATGAGCACTATTACTAATACTTCAACTTAATTGTAAACAATAATGCAAACAAATTTAAAAAATTATTTCTAATGTAAATAAATTGGTTGATTGACTTGTAACTTTTTTTGAGTACATCTACATATATAACAGACATGCTTAGAAATGTACTGCCTTTGGATGTCTCTAGGAAACAAGAAACTCACTCTGGTTCCGTCTTTGATACTATTGGCCAGTGAGGAGGGGAGTCTCTGGTCCGTCTCGTTGGTGTCCTCATACAGGTATTCCCCATTCACCTTCCACAGGACGTGGTAGAATATTTCTCTCTCCTGGTCGTCCAAATGGTCGAACCCACAAATGACCTCATCCTGACCTGGACCAGAGAACACGGGTCGAACCTGGGCCGACTTAACAGCAGGTCCAGTTTGTTTTACTAAAAGTCAGAAAGTTGAAAGTCAACTTAAGGCTCTGGTCTGACATTTAACTTGGTGATAACCCCGTAATGACTTAAAGACTTTCTTTAATCTGGTCAAGATAGATTTTCAATACAGTATAAGCTCATTTGCCTTACAACATTAAAATCTCAAATGAAAGGATGTCTTTCTTTAACCTTTAAAATAAATAGAGCATCTTCATCTATAAAACTACATCTAATCTGTTTCAACATATGAAATGATAACAAATCTACATGATATTACTGTTATTTACTTTTTCACAAGTCGATTGCAAAGCTTCAGTAATTGACCTATCATGATGATGACGGGTTGACTCTTTTTTACAGCACTTCACTTCCTAGTATCAGATTCATAATACAATGTAAAGACAACACATACCTTCTTCACAGGTAAAGGAGTGATAGTCCCAGCCCGGGTACCCCTGGTACATCCCAGCAGTCTTGTCCACCTTCAGGGCTCCGTCTGAGAGGATACATATCCCCCGCTCTTCCGAGAACTTGATGGCTCCACACATTGGCCTTCTCTCACACTGGTCTCGGCAGTCACTAAATCTCCAAACATCATACAAAATGTCTAAATCACTGTCTGGGGTAAAATACCCCTCATACTCAGGCATCTTGCTCCACATAACTCTCTTGGATGGGCAGGGATCTGTAAATGCATGTGAATTTTGATTTATTACTGTAACAATGAAAAATGTCAAATATAAAACTCTCCATTTGATATAGATATAACTGTACAAATAGATTTTTTTTTTTTTTCTATACATTCTTATTCTGAAGTTTTGACCAAATGCACAGTTGTGAATGCCTATTTAATATCCAAGGTATAATGCATGACATTAGCCCTTACCCAGTGTACAATACCAGTGACTGTAAGTCCATGACACACTGAATGCCCCTCGTAGCAGGTAGCTCTCCGCCTCTCGGACTTGATCCTTGGACAGCTGACATTCCTTTGTGTCAGCATTGTATTCCACCGACTGACAACGAAACTGGTTCTCGGCCACACACTCCTTGCGGCAGTCCTCCAAGTTAGCCACATTGGAGACGGTCTTGTCATTGTGGAAAGCCAAAGCTGTTGAGTTCACTTCTGTCCATTGCATTGAGGAGAATGGGCATAGACCTGTATGTAACCAATCAATAATTTAACTATCGAAGTTAGGGCCACATTATGATGCCATTTGATTTTAATATCTTAACATCTTATTTGTTTTTCATACTCAGCTCTCTTAATCATTTTTATTTTGGTACTTACTTGTTCTGTTGGTCCAGTCTGTCTGATTCGTTAGAGGGTCACAGACTTGTGATGGATTTGCTGCATTTTCTGACATATTCTGGTAGCACGTCCCATCAATCATACACACATTATCCTGATCAGGAGATCAAAATGATTGAATGCTTACAGTAAAAAACTGATATCTTTGGAAATCTTGGTTTCAGAGCTGTAAAAATTTTTACCTTCCCCAAATCCCTCATGTTCAATTCATTAACAATATAATCTTACATAATTATTTGCTAGGAATACTTTTTATTTTAAAGATGCCCTGTGCCCTAATGTATTTTTTTTTTAGGTTTGTTGTGATCTAATTTTTTAGATTTGCTTCTATGGAATAAGGACTAATCCTACGGGAATCTTGATCTTAGGACAAGGGGTACCCATGAAGTCCGTATAAATTGAGCCTTCCTCCTTAAATGAAAATGAATGATTCAAAAGTACACACAAAATAGCATGGCTGACCTTCATGAAGCAGTACTGGTCTTTAGCAGAGTAGTTGTAGCAGGCGGGGTCGTACGGCACCCACAGGAGTGGGTTGGACCTGAGGGTGGTGGAGTTGACGTTGCTGACAGAGATCAGATAGGGCCTGTCCTGGCTGGGCGGGCCGCACACCACCTCAGTGGAACTCACGAAACGGGACTCCAATTCAATCTCCTCTAGTGGTCCTGTGATGTTGTAGCCACCTTGCTCTGGGTTTGATGACAACTGCAGTTAAATATAGAAAATTGATAATTCTTAATCTTATTGTATTCTTAATTTAATGCATTTTATTCAGTCGTTAAGGAGACATCCTAACTATTCCAACTGACCCTTACTGGAGGAGTTTTAAAATGCAACATACAATTTACACTGCTTTGAGGCACAAAAATAAAAATACCTATTGGTGATACGCAGTTAACAGATATCAAGTACATACACACTCCTCATAGTTATCAGGCATGATAATAATAATAATGTAGATATCAAGTACATACACACTCCTCATAGTTATAAGGTATGATAATAATAATAATGTAGATATCAAGTACATACACACTCCTCATAGTTATAAGGTATGATAATAATAATAATGTAGATATCAAGTACATACACACTCCTCATAGTTATAAGGTATGATAATAATAATAATGTAGATATCAAGTACATACACACTCCTCATAGTTATAAGGTATGAAAATAATAATAATGTAAGTTAACAATTTCTACTAATAAATAAAAGTATAAAAAAATTAACTTCCATAAGTAAGCATACAATATTCTTAGATAATAATTAAGGTATCCCACATTTAGCATCAAACATTACCATTACAGCCTCAGCGTAGCACTTGAGCTCTGGACTTTTTACAAAAGTGTCGCCGTACACGGACACCCTTCGACACAAGGAGGTGGTCCCTCGTGTGTTACAGGTCCCTTCATCCCTTAAATAGGTCAGTGTGGGAGGGGCAGTCTTGTTAACATTACAGCTGTAGCCAATGAAATCTTCACTGCATTCACATTTACCTTGAATAGTTGAAAAATTATATGATGCAAGACCTGTTCATGCCTGTATTTATCTAGTTTGCAAGATATTCATGTCATAATTGAAAGAAATAAAAAAAAGACTACACAATAAATCATTTAATCTAAAGTACTTTTATAATAAAACTCTCAAAATTGACATATCTGGTCTCCTCTGAGAACATACAACTTACCATCAACACATTTCCCGTTGTTGTTACAGTTTTGGGGACAGAGTTCTGCCTTGACGTCTGACACTACGACTGCCACACTGGAGTTCTTCTCCAACTGATACATACAGTCCTCCTCCAGCACTGAATTTACTGTCTCTCCCCAGGCTAAGTCACCAGATATCTAAACAGAAATAATGAGATATCACAAACAGATTCAACAGATATCTTAATAAAATGAAGAAACTAATATTTACATACTGATAGCCACATTTAATTAGTTGATATCTGTATAGAACTATCTGTCTACAAATTACCTGATAAACATAACTATATACAAATTGCCAGATATCTACATAATTATAATCAAAAGATATCTGTTAATTGTCATATTACTGCACTGCAAAATATCTGTATACAAATGACCAGTTTCAATGTATCTACTACAAAGTCACCAGATCTAGATGATATCAGCAGATATCTGTCAAGTACCCCGTATGTAAAGTTAACCGATATCTACATACAAAATGTAGGTGTGGAAAATCAGTGCACAAGAGTTTAAATTCTTACCCTGATATTCTCCATGCAGACGTCCATGTACAGAGGGCTGTCAACATCTATAACGTTGCGACAGGCTTTGTAGACTGTCGAGTTCTGGAGGAAATCTCTACAGCTGTCATTAACTGATTGGGACGTCCAGCCAGTTGGGAATAAGTTCTCATCTTGTACAAACTGAAAAAAAAGTTATTTATAACATAAAATGTTTTCATTAAATCATTCAAAACCTGAATAAAATAAGAAACTCATTATAAAATTGTACGTGTTTACAAAACAATGAACAAGAGTCAGTCTACCCACCTGGTAATTTTGGTTTGGTACAAACTGGATTTGTTTGAATCTGGGAATGGTCATGTTTGGGCGACAGTTCTTGGCATTGAGTCCTGCTCTAAACATCTGGTCAGTGTAGTCTTCTCCTGCTAGAATATCATAGAACTTTGTGTAAGGTAGATAAAGTGATTTAAATATACTTTTATTATAAAACTGACATAAAACAACTCTTAACCACCTGTTTATTGAAAAAAAAATTTTGGCAGACATGATGATCATGTATCAGTACAGTATTTTTCATAGTTAGTCAACACAAGAGTGACTATACCCTTTGATTATAAAATAATTATACCAAAGACTAGTGTTATTACATGTGTATAGGGTGTTACAAATGGGCAGTTTTTACACAAAATTCCTGGATTTGTCGGATCTGACTGCATAACTTCCATAGCATTGCCTGCTGTTACCTGGGCTATAGTCCCCATACGCCATGCAGTCTCTGTTTAGATTCCACACAGAACAGCTGAACACATCACTACCGGAACAATCACAAACTTCAGTCTCCGGCAGGTCTCGAGAGATGTTGAGACTCGGGCAAATGCCGGTGTATAGACTGTCTTCACTCATCACACTGAAATACACAATCAGGCATACAGAGTGTATAAATATAAAAAGGAAAAATTGATTTGGGTGATGACGGTATAACTTTAAAGATGATAGACTTACATTTCTTGTGTGTTACAGTGCTCTTTTGATATGAATTTTAGGTTTTTAAATTAAGGTGAAACGTTTACAAGATACCGGTATGTACAACTAGTTTAGAAATGTACAATGTATATATATAGTTTTTTTCATGAAAATTATAGCCTTGATAAATTCAAATCATTCCAAAAAGCTTTAATTCAAAATAAATAAAGCAACAAACCTCCAGTCTGAAGTGAAGTCCTGGAGGTACTTAGAGCCTGAGATTGAGTACATTGTGCTGTTTCTTAGAACTAGGTCATCCTGCATGGACCCATCATAGACGCCACACAGGCCTGTTAATACAAGCAATTTCATTGATGTTTCATAATACATGTAAATACTTTCTGTTTAAATCTTATCCTTGATGGTAATTTCTTTATATTTGTAAACTAAAGATAACAATGACTTGCATAACGCTCTACAGCAGAGCCACAAAAATACTTCAATACTCTGTCATTCAGTTAATCCGAAAAAATAATTCTTCTGAAGAAGCAGGTTCTACTGTACATGCATTTTACAATGTGGAACAATCAAAGGATTGCTTAATGTCAGATTATTTGAAGATGCTAAAACTTAACCACATTATCCTTTTTACTTTACATCTTACCTTCTGTCATACTTAAATCTTGAGGAGATGGATACAACCAAATGTTGAGTGAATTTTTGTTGGCTAATTTGACATTGAGGAATGCTCCAGTTGGTATGACAACCTATATCAAATGGAAATAAAACATTGGTTCTAAATAGTCAAACTTACAAGGGGCAGTAAAACACAATATATTGTTATCTGCTCATTTCCCGAGAGTTGAATTGCTAATCTTCACAATTTTTCATATGGAACATTTCCTCAATAACTGCCTTGTAAGTAGGTTTTACTGCAGATTTCACCCTGCAGCCCACTTACTGGATACAGTTTTGACCAACTAACTCCTTACCGTGATGGAGTCACCCGAGTTCCTGCTGACCACTTTGAAATCCTTGTTGACCGGGCTAGTATAGAACAGCTGCTTCAGCAGAGGGCGTCTGTTTGTCAGACTTCCGTCACAATTCCCAACACGAATTACGTCGTCGCCAACTCTGACGGATACAGCGCACGTACAGAGAAGGTTAGGGCCACAGTCATTGACAAAGACATTAGCCTGATCATAAAAAATAATATAATATAGAAAAATTGATGTATGCCAATAAAAAAAGTCCAGGTAAGGTATATCAATATCAATTATCAAGCACTGTCATTCTTCAAGGTTATTACACATGTGTTTTGGATTATAGTATACATTTTCTTTAATATTCAAAAACATACTATGAAACCACTTAATATATTTACTAACTCACAAAGTAAGAAGATTTTATTTTTACTTAAGTTACTAAATCCATTTTACCTGTATGGGGTACCGAGTGTGTCTATACAGGACATATTCCCCCGCCTGGTGCGTGTTGTACACCGTGTCATCAAAAGTGTTGATTTGACCCAGACTAAGCATCGAACAGCGGTCTCCATTGTCGGTGTCTTCAACCAACACCTGGACAACAATTCATATTTGAACATAATATTAAACAATTGATGGCAACTCATCCCATGCCAGTCTTTGTCAGTAATGTCAGCTAGTCACTAAAAATTCAGCAATGAGAGTACAGATGTACACACAAACCTCGACAGTTTTGACAGTGTTGATGTCAGTGACGGTATCGATCCTGTTTGTCAGTGACACTTGCACCCGCTGATTTCCGTCAATGACGCCATCCTGTGCTGCCTGGATCGGGATACTGATTTCACTTCTCCAGTTTGCTTCGGTCAGTTTGACATTACAGGAATCTGTTGAGCCTTCCTTCTCTGGGAACACAACCTGGGATGGCTCCAATCCTTGGAAGTAAAAAATATTTGTTTGGTGAAATCCTCGACCAAAAGCAGGAGGGCAAAAACATAGCTTTAGGATATTCTATTCTATGTAAATTTTGATAGAAAAAGGGCATGACTCCTGTCAATACAAAGTAATTGATACATTGTGAAAACACAACAGAACAGGATGACACTGAACTTTTTTGGGAAGAGGTAATAATTAAATTTATAAAATCATGGCAATTTTTCTCATTAGTTACATCTCTCTAGAATCGATGCAAGTACTGTTTCTTGCAAATCTGTTTTAATGATGCCAAAGATTCATCACTGGAACATTTTTAAAAATGTTTACGGTGCACTACTGGTATTACCTTGTGAACAAGTCGGCGGGCTTCTCTCCAATGACTCAGTGCTGGCCTTGACAGCTACCGTACAGTCACCCTCCTTGCCAGCGGCCAGACAGAACAGTACGGGGGGAACAGTGGCCTGTATCTTGATCTCCTGGGAGGGACCACCTTCCTTGACCGCCAAAGACTTTCTGCTGGTTACCTGTCAATCATAAAAACCAATTAAACAACGTCATACTCAATTTATTATTCTTAATTCAAATGATACCTATATACTTGTATTTTCTTCTGTTTATTTACATCTGAAAAATTAAAACGTGCTAAGTACTGGTATGAAGATTTACAATAATTAACCGATTGTGTTCATCAGTGTACATGTAGTTGTAATTATAATCTCAAAGCCTCAAGTTATCATTGCTTAAACTTTATACATATCTGTTTATTGTTGACCTTAAAATTTTGCTTGATTAGTAACTTATAACCTGACTTACCATGACTTCTGGTCTGAAAGCTGGGCTGGTGACTCTACTACTTGTGATGTTGTTGCAGTCTGCGGCATAGCAAGCCTCAACAGAACACTCAATCTGTTGAAAGACAGTATTTCTTCATAAAAACTTTAGAATGCATTACATTTTTTGAATGTTGATTCAAACAAGGTTGATCCATCTTCATAAAACAGACAGAAAAGATAGAGATGGGGGGAGATAAATTTTATGAGTACACTAAATCCAAGAATACCTAATGTCCTATTCAACTTACAAAAAAAATCCTGACAAAAAGAACATTTGATATATATGTAAGTACCTTTGAACTTAATGAATTGAAATCTTGGGATGAAAGCTTTAGCACAGAGCTGTATAGGCCGGTCCTCATTAAAGATCTGTCCCTTTGCTGACCGTTAACAGTCCAGGTCACCCAGTAACGAACGCCGTACACCTTCTTGTCCTGTACCATACACTCCATAGACATGGAAGACATATCCACGTACATGAACCGCAGCTTGGGAGGCTGAATCTTAACTGGGACAACATTTTCTAAATAATAAATTAATCAAATATTTATCACTAAAATATTACTACGTGTACCAGAGACATAAATAACAGAGATTGGCAACCGATCGAAATCTTGCGGTCCCTATTGTAAATTATTGTAAAGTGTTTCCAGTTTATATCAGTATATCTTTCTAATAAAAAATTATATCGAAATATAAACAGCTAAAACCCATTACCAAAACATTCAAAATATCATATTTTCATGAGTTTATGTCATATAAACAATATTAAAAGAGTTTTAGGAGGCAGTTGGCTACCTGTCGTTTAAGATTTCGCCAATGTTTAATAGCTTGCCAATATATTTTCTATATATTAATCTTATTTTTCAATTTTTTGTTTCAAAAATGTCTAAAATCTATGCACATTTTTCATTAAAACAATATACTTTTGGTTTAAGATCATTATCTCAGTTTACTAAAATGTAGTTCTCAAAGTAAGGTAGGTCCCATACCATTTTTCAACAACAAAACACGCTAATGGCGGAGTTGCCAATCTCTGTTATTTATGTCTCTGCATGTATTAACAGCATTAGTTTCGAAATAGTTAAAGATAATTAGTAACACAGAACATTTCTTGAGTTCTTCACTCATAAAGTTACATGTAATGTAAAAAATAATGTTAATTATACATGTAATTTAAGGTATCTGGTTGTGTAGGACAAAAATGAATTTAATTTTTAAAGCTAATTTAATTCAGGTGGAACCACGTCTATGGTCTTCTAAATAATTTCATTAAAAAAAAATAAAAAAATCATAAAATTATCAGAATATATCGGATAACGTAAGTTACTAGAAAAACATTTCGGCAGAGACATAAATAAATAATATTTATGTCTCTGATTTCGGTAAGAACAGTTATTTCAATTTGACTTTCAGGGAAAAAAAATATAACCAAGAAAGTAATACTGTAACTGTAATGGCACGTTACAGTAAATATGTTAATTCATCCGCTAAGGCATGGCTTTGTGATAAATTGTCGGAAATCGAGTTATTGACTTTTCTAATAGTTGTATTTCAACAAAACGCTATGCTTTAACGAATGGCAAACAAACCACTATTTCTTTTAAAGCAAAAAACTGCAATCTTGCAAAGATCTGCTGATTCCAAACTCCGCGCCGCTAACCGCTTACATGTGACTAAAATACGAAAACCGGAGAAAACCGGAATGTGAAGTTCACACCAACAGCTTCTGCAACATACATGTACTGAGTTTATGTACACGTATATAGCGTTTTGCAACACGGGGGCTCGATTGTAATAGTGTAGTTCCATGCTTAAAATCAATTATTTGTTTTCTGTGTATTCCAAAAGGGATTATTCATAGTGGATGTAATTTAATTTAGAAACAAGACATTTTTTCAACAACCATTATAACTAATCATTCTTTTGAACACCTTTTTAACAAAACGCATAACAAAATTATTGTTATGATATTTGGTACCGTTCCTCTATTCTAGCTTTGAGATTCGCGATCACATACCCGTTATAGCATCTATTGGACACCCGAGGACCTCCAGTCTGAAGCAAGGCTCGGTCGTGTAATTTCTGACCACTATTCTGATTCTTCTTACCAGCTGCCCAGGCCATTGGAACTCTGTCTCGTTGTCAACGAGACTTGTTTGGAAAATCTACAATGATACCAAATGAACAGTTACTATTTATTGTGGGTTTATTTTATTTTCTGATCACCATCACGCAAATGAATCTTCATTTCGGGGGGGGGGGGGCTATTTTTTTTCCGGGGGGGGGGGGGGGGTAAGGAGATTCATCAAATTTATCAAAATTATTAACACAAACTCTCGTCCATAACTTACTGAGTCATTCCCAGGGTGCTGGAACAGTCGCAAACTACCCAGCTTGTCCGATGCGTGCTCCAGGAAGACAGAGAATTCCGTGAGGTAGGGATCGTGGGTGGAGACATTATTTACGGGCACCTGCACCCGGAGTCCGGTGACGTTATGGGGGCCATCAAACGACACCTCGTACCAGTTCTCCACCGTCAAGTTGGACGGACACCAGGCGGCGAAAGGTTTGTCTTTTGAAAGAAATATTCATTTAGAAAACATATATTTCACAGAGAGAGAGAGAGAGAGAGAGAGAGAGAGAGAGAGAGAGAGAGAGAGAGAGAGAGAGAGAGAGAGAGAGAGAGAGATGCTTGAATCTACAAAGTTTCTATATATTGTAGTCGCAGGCGAGCGTTTTTTTAAACACATCTAATCTTATCTTTATTTGAAATGAAGAGTATTGCGAATATCTAGTACATTTTATGGAATGTGCATTTAATGAAATATAATATGGGTATTTTCAGTTACAAAAATACTGAAATAATGAATAAACAACATTGTTTATTAAACAATATGCGTTATGATACCGTATGTTTTGCTCGTATGCTCTGTGATTCCCATTTATTCTTTAGAATTTACGAACAAAAAACGCAACTGGTTATAGAAAGTGAGGGTGCAAAATGTAGGCCAACTGAAAATTTCAAGATTCCCTCTTATTATCAACACTAGCTCAAAAAAAAGTATTAGATTATAGATATAACCTTGCAGGTTTTTATCATGAACTTTCGAAAAACAAAATCCCTACATCATCATTAGATACCATCAAACTTCTGTTGATTCCTCCCATCTTCTGAATCTACGCATATGTAGACAATGTATGTATTTATAAAAACGACGCCTTGGTATTGGGCCCACGCGTATATGTCTTATTACGAGTTTTTGAAAAATAATTTTGTCATAGTAGTGTTAAATGTGACACCGTGATACAAATGGCGATACGCATAGGTCTATTTAGTTCTATGTATCGCCTACTTCCCTGTTAATTCATATTTAATGGCCTATTAATCTATGAGAAAAAGTATCTAGGGTTGCCACCCTAGATTAAAACTGACACAAAGCGAGTGAAATGTCAGTGTTCAACTAGAATGGCTCAGGAATGCATGGCATCAATGCAGAACCACTTATAATAAGACATGCCGTGCACTAGAATATATAAAATAATCTCTGTTTAGGAATTAATGTGGGTGGTTTGGGGTTGCAGGGGAACTGATATATTGAACATTTTGAATTTACTGCTTGATGTAAATTCAAAATTTGCATGTGACTTGATTCGATGTCTGGCCTGATCTCTCTCTCTCTCTCTCTCTCTCTCTCTCTCTCTCTCTCTCTCTCTCTCTCTCTCTCTCTCTCTTAATACTGACCCACACAGCAATTGTACCGCCCGTACTCTACATCTAGGCCCGCCCGGATGGGCGAGGACTTCAGCTGCTCTTTCTTTACATCTCCTGATTCCAGACCCAGCGATTGGTTACATTCTGAAAACAAAAAGACGATTGGTTACATTCTGAAAACAAAAAGAACAAATAAAAAACTTATTTGTTTTATCTACGTTATTGGTCTCTTTGATAATTAATGATTATTTTAATTCATTTTGTTATCAGTGGGAAGAAGCTCCACTTTTCGTATATCGATATTTAGGTTGCATTTGGAGGCATATCATGATACATTGTATCTTTATTTATCAATTCTTTACTTGTTTGGCTACAGACTTTACAGTTATTCTGAAAGTGTTTTTTGATAACCAGACAAATTATACAGTATACCCGGTAATTCAACAGCAAGATTCCACACCGCCCTTTAAATTGTAACAACACCAATAAAAATTGTGGTTACACTCATCATCTATTCATTCGTACTCAATTTAGTAGATTTATACACTCTACTCTTCAATCTGCCGATTATCTTCTGCAAAATCGTTATTGTGTAACATAAAAGTTTCGATATACATGAGATGAAAAAAAGTCCATGCAGCACACTGCCGAGGAGAATCGATGAATACGGTCCTTTAAATCGCTGGGTGTCTTAGAAGGGAGTTGGGTTTCGTTGGCGTTTCTCTTATTTTTGACCCCATTTCATAAAAAAAATTAGAACCAAAATCAAAGGTATTTAAAAACCGGTTCCACACCAAAATGGAAGCCCTTGTCGAAGTTTGTAACTAAAGAGGGCGTTTGTGTTGGTATTAACGAGTTGAATGGAAGATGCTTAAGTCTGCACTGTGGTATCAATGGATGTCAGTCTGTAACAGCATAGCAACAGACGACATACAGGCCGACATATTGACGGTCAACATCAAACAGTTATTGAAACCATACACACGGACAAATATTATGTTATCAATGTTCCATTTATTTACTTGTTGATGGCTGAATTATTAATGAATTTATTTATTTATTTATTTATTTATTTATTTATTTATTTTATTTCCTTTAATATCGTCTTCATGGATTTAAATTTGTTTTTAATGGAATGGAGAACAAAAGTAGAATAGGAAAGCAGGTGGTAGTGAGATGTTAAAAATATTGTTTACTTAATGAAACATACACATATATTTGCAGACTCCAACAAAAACTATATATATATCTAGAGCATGCCATCTTTCAGAGTAACCGGATTGCTTAAACCGGAACAGACAAAGGGGTCTCCGTTCACAGATACTGCTCGTTCCGAGGGTTTCCGTCGAGGGGTCAGTAAATAAACACTTCACGTGTTCACATCAATTATCATTGAGGGTCGGGGTGTAAGTCATGTATGGCTCAGACAGTCTCTTCATTTGATGGATACATGGTTTTGACAAGTGAGCAGAATAGTTATTTTTGAATTTACAGAAAAAGAACTGTTAATATACGCTAAATGATGTCTGAATTTGGTAAACAATTGTATGGTATATCGCGGAAGCATTCAATTGAGACAAAATTACAAAAGCAATGATGCAAGATGAAATGAAATCAAAATATAAAAAAAATATTCATGGATAAATAATTATATATATAGATAAATAATAAGTGACTTCTTTATAAAAAAAAATTGTAAAAATGCTAGTGCATAATGTTCTTAACCTTTAATTATATTCAAAAGATGTTTAATGCTATAGATATGTTATAAACAAACACAGTAAACGTTCAATGATGAGTACCCATGCATGTTATAACAACTTAGCGTGTTTATTTTTAATGACTGATGAAATCTAATCGATAGTAGATTAACTAACCACTTCGTACACTCGATATCAACGCACTCTAAATAACCGTCACTCAATGCCATTTATAGGGTTCTTTTCTATGTCGAATCAGAAGAGTTGTTATTGCTCCATTGAACCAAAAAATGCTTACTTTATATTTTTAAAACGTTAACACCTAGCTTTATTACTTTATTGCAATTAAAAAAAAAAACTCCATATAAATGAACTTAATGTGGTTTTTATTTCGTATTTTTTTAAGAGGTGTTCAAATCGTGTAACTGGAGAAATAAGTTATAATGCACTCATAGAAAACGATAAATCATGAATGATAAAGAATGGAAAATTAAATATTAAGTATATAACATGATATGCATATTCCAAATGCAAATATTTTGCATTTAATGCATTAACTTATTGTAAAATAGATTACGTTTAAACAGAGTCAAAAGACGAACGCTTTCGCCCTAATTATAAAATTTTAAAGAGGAGACAATCAAAGCAAATTATCTATACTATTAAATATGTTTTCTGGGCATACATGTAGCTACATTGAGAGAGAGAGAGAGAGAGAGAGAGAGAGAGAGAGAGAGAGAGAGAGAGAGAGAGAGAGTATGAGTGTGTTAAGTGCGCAAAATTATAATAGTAGAAAGAAATGCTCGCCATTTTCTGAATGAATGCTTCTTTTTAAATATCTCACTTTTCATTGGTATCTTGTCAAAAGACGTGGGAGTATACAATGTTCTCTTTTAAAACCAGTTACAAAAACAAATTTAGGGCAAATATGACGTCAATTGGGAAGGATAATATACAGTTGAGTTTTTAAAAACCCACCCATTTCAAAAGTTTCTTCTTGTTATAATGTTCTCCTTTTTAAAAAAAAGTAATCTTAAAAATCTGTCTCACGAAAATTGAATAGTTAAAATGCACACTATAACCAATAATAAAAATTGAATAATTTTAAAAAAAATTGCACTTTCAACCGAATATAATGAATTCACTAAAATGACGAAGATTATGTCAAAATTATTATCACAATGATCGCGAGCAGATATTACATTTTTTTTCAATTTCAAACTGCAACGCATCTAACACGCATGTCTGAATGAGATTACATGCATGTTCGTCACGTGATCAGATTGTTAAGCTTTAATTAGCCACCATTGTCTAGAGTTCATTACACATCACTATTCTATTGTCATATGAAACAGACAATAAAATGCCGATCTAGTAATTAAATATGTATGATCAGTTTGGTGCATGCATGACTATGTAATGGGCTCTGATTTCATGAAATATCATACTCAATCATTTCCTTGGCCGCAGGGGTCTGTAGCTTCCGGTCTGAAAAAAATCGGAGGTCGTCCATCCGAATTTTTTTTAGACCGAGAGCTACAGACCTGCAGCTATCATTTCCTTTAAAATCGTGAATTTTTACGGCAAATCAATGAACCTCGTTAAGGATTGGATTGAAACGTACATTTTCTGTTAAAAGCATTTTACTATGATCTTATAAATAAATGAGAACTTTACAAGTATTCCAGTTTTTAAAGAATGTTTACAGCAAAATAAAAGATTCTATAGAGTGACCCCATCCGTAAAATTATTGTATTAGTCGTAATTTTGTAATCTGTATTTATAAAATTTAAAGAACCTGCTAATTTCAAAAGAATATCACTTGCATAGCGAAGATTGACGATGCCTATCATTTTCTTCTTTCTTTTTAATGCCCTCGCACGAAATGAATATATATATATATATATATATATATAGTTAAATGTAGTTGATAAACGATTTGCAAACCCCAAATTAACGTAACTTCTTTTTTTATTGTAATAAGCTCTTGTGTAGGACAATGCACACATCAGATTACAGAATCCGCAACATAAAATAGTTTTATATAAAGAAATGAGACAATGCCGACTGTTACTCATTGAAAGTATTATAGTTATCCGCATTTTTATATGAAAAAAGAAAAAAGATTGCTGGGAATGAATTAAGGAGGCTGAATGTTAGCCTAGAATTTGTTTAGTTATAAACTATTATTTAGTCAAGGAAAATCCATCTATTTTACCTTTTAAATTTGGGTATTTTCTATATAAGGCCCATTAGCATTCGGAAACTTTTAAAACTAAACCGTCGTCACTGAATCAAGAATGCTATTTTATATATAGAGTATTTGTCAAAAATTATTAAAAATCTTAAAGCTGCTTGGTCCGATTTTTTCGTAATTACAGTATCAAAATTTTGTTCATACAAATTATTTATCTTAGAAAGTTATGGACTTTCTCCTATTTACACCAGCAGAATCCATCTCCTTTCAAAGTTAGAAATATTCAAAGTAAATAAGAATAATTTCTCTTTGGGCAAACGAAAAAACAAACCAAAATGCATCACGGGAATGTTTAGAAAAGGAAACCGCATGATTTCGTCCCCCGAATGATTGGAGTTATTCAACCCGCATGTTATGCATCGACTGTAAAGAAAGCAGACTTTAGATATATTGGCGAACAAAACGTACACATGTTTATTTGTAATTTGTCTGATCATTTGTCTGACCATTTCGACCTTTATTTAAAGCGATGTCAAATTCGTAATACAACTAAACCCGTCTCGTCGTCAGGGGTGAAATTTAACATGAGGCGAAATAACGCGGTACCTTTTAATGTCGTTTGTTTTGTTAGCAAATTTTGTACGAATTTTTCGTCATTGAAATTTGGCTTAATTGACTGGGAAAACTACTGCAATGTCTATTATTATACATATACTAAGTGTAGCCATCGTTTAAAAGCGTGCATAAAATTTGGTATAAAATCGGACCAAGCAGCTTTAATAAAAATCAACTCTCATAAATAGTTTCACTACTTTAATTTAAATCTGTCCATGCAACTGCTGACAAATGAGGAATGTTTTTGTCAATTTTCAAGATTTAATTTAATAGAAATATAGCACGCTGAAGAAGACGATATTATTAGTATTTTGTATATTTTCTTATTCAGATGGAATAAGAAAGCTGGGTGGTGGTAGCCATGTTTACACTGCACTGAAGAGCCCTGTAGAGAGGTACTAGTAATAGGGGAAAAAAAACATTCAATTTTTTTTGGGACAAAATATTTTCTCTCCTTTTAAATATTTTTAAAAAAGAATGTGAGAAAAGTTCAAGTTACATGTGTCATGTCTCTTAAATTTGAAAATACCAATTGGTCGTGTCGTCAACTCAAACATGGCATTTTGTACATTATGTTTCGCGTGTAGAACAATAAATATTCCTATATTTAGCTAAAAGACCAACAATGCATGCACTTATTGTGTGCAGAGAACTTGCATAATAAAAAAACAACAACACCCAAACAGAGAAAGAAAAAACAGCAACCAACCCCCCTCCACTTACTACAGTAAAGCATTACATAATTTACCATTCAATTAGGGGGAACTCGACGTTCACTGTCTGCGTCAAGAGCGTGGGATCAATGTTAAACTGACTCCAAATATGTCAGTCATTTATGTCAAGTATTGTAGTAATTCAATATCAAAACTTTACAAGAACATGCATTATATACGAAATGAAAGCGGCGCCCTTTAATCTCTCTCTCTCTCTCTCTCTCTCTCTCTCTCAAACACTTTATTGGAAATAACCCCATCATGAAAAAAAAAATATCAAGACACAGGCAGGTAAACAGCTGTTCGAGTCTCTTCTGAGATGAATTTATGCTTAAGTACTCTTTGATAAAACAACCTTTTTTTCACAAGAACATGTAAACCGGTTATATTGACAGAATTCATTCGAAACCAAAGAAAATTAAATCCCCGATTCTGTAGAAGAAGTTATTGGTCTTTGGCGTGGTCACTTTTCCACAGAATCGTTCCTCAATGCTCAAGTATTTGCCTTCCTTATCAACTTATTTGTCGAGTGATCAATTACGTATGTTTTACTCCAAGCCGTTCGGTGGTACAAGTTACAGACAACCGAGTTGCACCCATCAAAATCACCGATCGTCTACCCTGTTGACATGCACTTTTACACGTTTTATTATTTTTTAGCCGGGCTCTGCTGAAAGCAGAGTCCTGGCTATAGGCAGGCAAATCGCCAATGTTACTATAAATAGCACAAGTAAACAAAAAACCAAACAGCGTCAAGGTAAAGCTTCCGCTATACCAAATAGTTACACAAAGAGCCACGTTTTGTCAAAAGTGTTGGCATTTTGTTTCTTTTTTTTTTTAATTTCGAATGAATTGTCTATCTTTTTTAGATTTCTTATTAATAACGTGTTTTTAAAACATTACTATGCATTTTGGACACATACAATGCGCATGAATTTCCATGAACTACTTTGCTGCGCGCTGAAGAAATGGGGATTGAATATATAATGCTTGTTGCAAAATTCAAGGCAGCAACTGTTGAACTTTTTAACTTCTACTAGACAGACATATTTTTTGTTTATAGCCGCTTACAAAATTTGGTCGCTCTCTGATGCTTTGCCGACATTAAAAGCAAGAGAGAGAGAGAGAGAGAGAGAGAGAGAGAGAGAGAGAGAGAGAGATTTTCAGTCTTTACTACACAATATGCATAAAGACACACCAAAAGAGCCCGGCTTTCAGTACTTCAGTACTTTGATTTTAACAGGCCTTTTATTCTGTTTCAAGTTTTTTTTTTTTTTTGGTTAGAAAGGTGGTCTGATATTTTTTACAAATTTACTTGTAAAAGTAGAGATAATTCTATTTATATAATATGACGTGCTTATTGAACTAAGAAAACCAGTTATGCGTCGCAAATATATTCATTAGTACTTCTAGTTTTCATGGGTGTATATTAGAGTTTACAATATGAAAAAAAAAATTAATGCCAAACTCTCATGGACAAATTTATCAACTTTCCATGCTTTCGGGAAAAAGATGTTTTCATATGATACATATTTAAGACTATAATGTAGTACCAGTTCGACAACAAAGAACTATGGTAATTTCAATTATTTAAAAATAAATTACAGGGATAAAGCTTTTTATTGATCCAACAACTACAGCAAAAGTGACACTGTTTTATTTTTATCACAGCACAGAAATATTCATCGCGAGCCATATCATCATGTAAATTCCTTTTTACAGATGCTGACTGTCATAGCTGTAATAATGTATCCCTCTTCTTTTTTGAAGGGGGGGGGGGGGGTCATAAAAAATCGGAGAGGGCTACATTATTGCAGCTATGACTGTCACAGTTTGTACAATTAATATAAACGATTCATGATCATATTTCCAACCAAATCAAGTTTTCTTCTTATCATAACCTCAGTTCAAATAATCTTTATTTTGTCACAATCATCGACTCAAGCCATGCTTTTCGACGATGTGTCGCACTTTGTTTTAACGTGAAGAGAACTATGAACGTGAGGGAAATTATAAAATTTGTACAAAGTTAATTTATGTTAATTACGTTAAATCTGAATATGTGAAATCTCACCAACTTCATGAAATTCTCGGGACGCACTTTGAGGTAATATCAAAAATGAAATTTCTATTTCAATTGAAATTGACAGTTCAAATACAGTGACCTGACGCAGACACAAACCAGCTGATTGTACCCATTTTAAACCAGCGTAGACAGGCATTGGACTGTTTATAGTGTAAACGCTCTCAACCGAGTTTTTACCCCATAACCACCATGAATATCAATAAATTGGGAAAAAAAAGTTTTTTGGAATATGTCGTACGAAATATAAATAAATTGTATAAAAAAGTTTTTGAGAAATGTCGTATGAACTGTATAACTTTGATTACTGGATAAAACACATTTGGAACAAATCACACGGCGCAACACTACAAGGTTGTAAATATTGAATAAAATTACATGTATTTCGGTTAAAAAATTATTCCATTAATATAATGTATAAACTTTAAAGAACATTCTTTATAAGGTTTTCAATCGCACCATAAAGGTGTGAATACATAATTTATATTCAAATGCCTTATTACATACATTGCCTAAAAAAATTGGGTCAGGTGGGTCGAAAGTTCGGTTCTTTCACTGGATGATCAATTCTTAAATAAAGACTCAAATGGTTATGTATTCTTGTCCATCGTGTCCAATTTCATTGGATTGGATATGAACACATATTACTGAGGGAAAAAAAAATACTCATTTCAACTGTTTTACTTTGTTTTTTTCTTTTACTTATCAACAATTTTCAACTCAATGCATGGACGCATTTGACAACTAAAATTTGTTATCAGGTGAAAGACAATATTACTTGACTTAAAACCACAGCAGTTATAGAGCTGTAGAACTATTCCATTGGACACGCCGTGATCTGCCGTTCCTGTAAGAGTTCTACGGTTTCAGACAAGTGTTTTGTATATATTTTGAATGCTTTGTGGTCAACTGTTTGTAAAACTGATTTAGATTGCTAGCAGCGGTAGCTGGCGACTGCAGTGAAAGGGTACTGCATATGTATACGCAAGGATCTTAAATTCCCAGGAATTATGTCAGTTACGGAAAAAAGGAGATTTAAATAGGGAAGGAATCGTTACGAACGGAAAAAGACACGCATTTCAGCCGACTTTTCTTGGTCACCTGTTTGTAAAACTGATTTAGAACCCTAGTATATGTTGTGCTACTCGTCAAGCTGCAGTTAACGGGTACTGTATATGCATATACATTGTATTTACATGAACTTTTAAAAGAATTATGCCAACCTCTAAATACAACAAAAAAAAAATTCAAATAGTGTACTTTACAAGGCTTTTAAAAAAATCAAAATCTATAAAAGGACAATAGGAAAGAATCTCTACTAAAGGAGAGAAAGACCCGCAGTTTACGCCGCTTGAAATAAGATGTCTTTAATTATCAAATAAACCAAAGCTATATATATGTCTGGCTTTAGTGCAAGTTTTTTCGATCACAACATGATGTCTCACCCCAAGTAATCTGAGCACATGATCAATTTCAGAAAACCTCGAGGATACAAGAACGATTACAGGGATAACGTCGGCAATTTTGAACACAGAAAGGGTTTCACAATTTTGATTATATACACGATTCTTGGATAAGAATCTACCCCTTAATTAACAATACTTATCATCAACTGTTACTTGTCAATAAGAACTTGCTATTGGATTTCAAACTTTAAGTCTATCCTTTGCAATGTAAATCACAAATACAAATTCGCAAGCAGGCTACTCTGGCACCAATTAAAACCATTGCTTTGAACAATCCAAAGAAAACAATAGAAAACACCTTTTTTCTCAACAGAAAAATATGTATTTCCTTTCGTCTTCTTTTTTAATAAGATATGTCACAATATGTATATTGAGCATCAGTAGAACTGACTAACAATAAGAAGATATCGGATCTATTCCCTAATGAGTTGGAATAAGGTATATATTGTATAGCGACCCAAAGAGCTAAAGCCCGTTCCGCATTCCTTCATTTTAGATTGAAAGAAGATTTTCCCACCTTCTAATACATTCATATTTTCTCTCGCTGGACTGGGTAGGTCAACAGCATATGTTTTGTAATTTTTCTTTTTGAATTTTGATGACGACATTTGTTCGATGGCAGATAAAAAAAAAATAAAGATTTTTAAAAGGTGCTTAAAAGGATGTTGTATTTTTAAGGAATTGGTCTCTAGACTGATGTAAAAGGACACGATAAGAACATGCGTTAGTATGACCTAATCTTTGAGGACACAGATAGGAGACAGAGATACAGATCGGCGGGCGGACATTCATCACACATGCATAAGCCTACATGACAAAGTTTTGACATCCCGATTATCATGGCAAATAGGGACCTAATATTCTTTTGAATTTGCAGACAATATTCAAGTGTGTAACATTACAGAAAAACTTAGAAAGCAATTCGAAACTTTCGAAAATAGCCCTAATATTAAAAATATCAATCACATACATATATATATACCCTTTCTACAGCTAATCCCATCTTTCCATCACTATTTTTTTCAGTCATTCCATCAACCCCCGACAGAAAGAGATGTTAAAAAGTTATGGTCAATACATATGTTCTTACCTTTATCCTGACAGAGGCTGGGCGCTGCAATAAGCAAGCATAACAACCCCAATAGCAAGGGCTCCCGGGAAACTAACGCGTTACCCGTCATCGTAAGAGCCCGAAATACAGTGAGGTACATCTATGTCCCTCTTTTCCTTTAATACCCGGCTCCTCGCGATCCGATCCAGTCCCGCTTCAGTGAGCCCACAGACATAAATCGTTCAAAGTCTGTTTAAATCTCTTCAACATTCAGCAGTTGGTTATAAAAAAAAGCGAAATTTCGATATCGTTCACTGGAATTGAATTTCAGATCGAACGTATATCTGACAGGTATTAAGTATTATATATGCATGTAGTTTTTTTTCTTAACCCATATCAAAACCTTTTCGATTTATTTATTGGTTACATTATCATGGGAGTTTTTATTCGCTGCCTGTGGTATGTTGTAACAGCGGTTTCTCTGTTAGAAATTGGTGCCATGTTGACCTTTTTCTTGTGTTGATTTGTGAACGGTCAGTTTCGAAAAGGGCTTCATTGATTTTGAACAGCGCTCGGTGTTTGCAGGCTGGTTTAAATGTCGCTCCCCTCACGGACACCACTTTATATCAATATTAATCTTTTTCATAATTTACCTCAATTATTTACAAACCTTTATTCGAGCATGTCATGTATTGACGACAAAATTTATAAATCGCAGCTGAGATGTTTTATTGCATTTAATTTTATTTTGAAAAATTTTGTAAAGCAATACAATTTGAATTCATACATTATCATCATAATGATTATGTTCAATGAAAAAAAGTATTTTAAAAAAATGCATCAGTTTAGACGAATTTTAGATGAATTTTGTTGAAAGTGGCGTAATTGTTTCCAATATAAGATATATTACTTTACCTTTACGTATATTATAAATTCTCTCATTTCCATTTCTTTGATACTTCCACTTAAAATTTAAAGCAACAACAACGAATTATTAGTTAAAAGATAGATTACGGTGTTAACCACAAACTCTGATGTTTTTTTTCATGCTTTTATTTACTGAATAGAAAATTGCTACCCAAAACATACTAAAATTTTTCTTTGAGCATGATCACAATGCTGTAAAATAAATCAAAAATAGATAATGGTTACAAAATTACGTGCAATTTCTAGTATCTCAGACATCTAAATCTAAGTTATGTTGAATGGATAGATGAATGAATGAATGGAAAGAGGAAGATTGATTTATGACTTTAAATATAAATAATGGCTCTGACTGCTTGAAAATAGAATCAAAACATTTTTCTCTGAGTTTCTTTCAGAATGAATAAATAATTATTACGCAATTTTTGTTTGTAAATACATAGCCCGTCTATCGGTACGAGTTTTCTTTTATTTAAAACCCGTCTTTTTTTTTCTCAATAATAAGTTTGGTGAAATGCATCATTGATATTTGTTTAAAAATGTATTCAAGAGGAAAAAATAAAATATGACAATTGATTTTTGCTAATCATACAAAGCGATTGATTCCCAGAGCTGTTGTGTAGTCTTTCTATTGTTCTGTGTTGACAGATGTTTACCTGCCTCGTCAATGTCGCATGCAAGTCACACAGACGGACCTCTGGCAATTTGAAACCGACATTTAAACAATGAGCTAATAAACAATTATTGGGACACCCCCCCCCCCCCCCAAAAAAAAATGTATAAAAAAAAATTATTCACGCAACAAGCAACTTCTGCACAGGTAGACGAGTGTTGCTTTCACACTATCAGACGTGTCTTTTGTATACAAATATCACCTTCATTGTACTAGAAAAATGACATGCATATTAAATCAAATTTAATGTTCGCGTATCAGTACAAGTAAAACTATTGAAATTATTTTGCACATTACATACTGATATCATTTTTTTCATGTAGAAAATAAATATTGTACACATATACGCAATGCTTAGATTGGAAAATTATATTTGAATATATTATGCTATAATATTATAATTTTTCGATTCATGGACCCCTTTTCCAGGCTTAAATACCAAAGAATCGGATTTTTTATTTTGATATTACGAACATTGCACGTAAACGTAGCTAGTTCCTCTTTTTAAAATCAAAATTATAATAAATTTTTCTCTATGTGTTTACTTAGAATTACAGTGTCATTGACAAATATGGAAAGATAGGAGTTAAACCGTTTAAAACAGGTATTCAAAAATATGTAACAAGGATACATAAAATCTAATAAATTGTTGTTGTTTTTTTTAGATATTGTTATTTTCTCTGAGAAGTCTTTAATCGTTTTATGTCAAGATTAAAACAATGTGGTTAGTAAAACAGCGTAATGGATCGTTCTTATGTCGAGGATTTTCTTTAATTAAGAGGACTGGATGGTCATGGTCAGTTTAAGACCATATTTATCTGTTTTAGATGAAGAACTCATTATAGGAATATAGAAAATCATTCAAATTTTAAATCAGTATTTTTCCGATATTTCTTTATTAGAAATAGATTAGTATTCCCCCCCCCCCCCCCCCCCCCCACATGTATTTCAACATGCAATCAGATGAATATGCTACGATAATCAAAAATTGTTTTACGAACAATATATTTTAGCCACTAACTGAAAAGGACAATTAGCATTTTCTTTTATGTTAAAGTTTAGTAAAAAAAAATACACAAGTTTCTGTATTCATCAATGTTACCATCATTAGATATAGATTTATTTTTATTAGTCAATAATTAATAAGGGCACCTGATGTTAATTTTATTAATAATAAACTCGGAGCACATTTCTTTTATTATGAAAAAATATATAACGTTAGGTGCCTGTGATTCCAAATTTTTATGCTTTAAATGTTCGCAAGATGTAAATCTTTTTTTGCGACGAGTCTTTTAAAATATATACACCAAATGCAATGAATATATTTGATCATCTGTTGAAGAGATCTCCTTGAACTAAATAGGAAACTCCTCCCGCTAAGTAAATTCTGACATGGAAACGGTCAACACACGGGGATAGGTAAAAACGCATATCATAGACGACATAGAGGGCCCGCTGTTTATAAAAACTTGTAGAATAAATACCTTGAATAAGAAACTGATGTAATTATCAAATAAAAAATAAAACTTGATGATGACTACATCAGTCATACCGACTGATTATTTACCAATGATGGCAATATTCCAAAGTAAACTCTGTGCTAACAAAATTTGTGAAAGGAAGACCTTAACAAACAAATAAACAATCAATTAACTCTTATTGAGACGTTTTAACTTAATAAATTGTCGCATTTTTTTTTTCATTTTTAACGTAGTTTGTCTAGCAGACATTTTTTTACGCAAGAATGCAGTGTTTACAAAGAAAAAAGAGAAATTATTTGCATTTTTAAGTTATTATCAATAATAGAACGGTTTTATGTGTACTTTTTTTCATGCTGAGTAAATGAAAAAAAAGGTAGGACATTTGTACCTTTATTTCTTAATGAACTAAATACAAACGTTGGCAGTTCCTGGGTTCTGAAAATTTCTATATAAAAAAGAAAACAATTTGAACTAGCATTTGACATTAACTGAGGCAAAATAAATTCCCTTCGATTTTAGGGGATTTCTGCTCACGACAGAGACTGGATTTCTTTTACGAGATAAAAACAATATGTCAGATGCCCGATTTCTCCTCTTTTCTGTAGTAAAAATACAAGGTCACTTAAAGTTTTTTAATTTTTTTTTGGGCGGGGGTCTGGCACGTGTAACTGATGTGAACACATTCTCTAGCCTTGTGGATGGCTATGTGAAAGATGTAGAGAGGGGTGTAAAAAAGAATTTGTTTAAACTCACTACCCACATTTAAAGTTACGTAATTTTTGGTAAGAATACATAGCTATAGTTATATTAAGGTGCAACCTACCAGTAAGAGAAATCAAGTATGCTCACAAATGTTCCCTGAGATTTTTATGATATTGCATAATTCCATGATCTATTTCAGACATTAAAATGAAAATGCTTTCAAACTTGAATTCAGTTAATCGCATAATATCTACCTATATCTAGTTCTCTAAATAACTTGTAAAATATATCAAGAAAACATTGACTGTGTCTCCAAGTTTATGTCCGGGTGCAAATTTTACAGGTGTGTAAAATTTTTTACATTGAATATGAATTAGAAGCATATGTCACGATGAGTGACAAAACTGGATATTGATCAGCATTATATGGCACAATGTAATATAAATGATATTCAATAACAAACAATGAATTTGTCGAGAAAAAATTAATTGTTAGATAAAGTTTACGGAATTTCACCTGCAAAATGCAACTTATTTCATTGACAGAATTTGGTCGGTACAATAACAGCAAAAATAAGAACCCTTTAAAGTTTGATACGTTTATGGGTCGCGGTTGATAAAACGGAATCCGATCCAAATAAGTTTATGTAATAACTAACACTTAAGCATAATGTAATCAATAGTTAAATTTTTATGAACTTTAAACCTTTTCCGCAGCGAGTTTATAATTTTCTGAATGTTAATTCAGGTTATGTAATTTTTTATTTATTTTTTTATTTTTAACCGTTTTTTTTTCCAATTTGGATTTCAAAAACTTTGATAAATTTTACGAGATCTAATTTTGTGAATTATCAAGTTGTTAAAGATAATTTAAAGTTTGTTCATGTAAAAAAGCCTCATGAAAAATGTTTATACTGTCCAGGTATAGAAATCTATCATGATACCGGTACATTGTATCAGTATGATGCCTTTCAAATCAATCAGTTGAAAAAAAAAATCAAATGCAGGAATTATTGGTTAAATCTCCCTTAACCAAATGTGAACGCTTAAACAAAGATCAACGCCCATTTACATCGGCACAAAGCTTTCCATCCGTCCACCAAACTAGTGTCCTTTTTGACATTTATTATTTTTCAAATAATATCTGCAATATGAAAGTAGTCCATATTGCAAGTATAATTTGAAAAATAATATATATCAGAACGGACACAAGCTGCAGGTTTGTCGCTCCAGGTCTTCGATCCGATTTTTTTTTAGACCGGGAGCAACAGACCAGCAGCTTCAACCACAGCCACCAGTCTACCAGTCCAGCGTATCTGTAGATTGTTTGACAAACGGTAACGCGGATGATTTTGGTGTGCAACTTCACGTGTAGATTCAGTACGGATGGGCTGATTTATGGCGAATGACAAAGAACGAGTGCTCATGAATGTAAACGCCGATAACACGGAACTTCACGCACCGCTAGATGAACCATAATCATTATAGACCTAAAGTCATAACACACCTTCAATTTTTGTTAAAAAATTATTTTTATTGTCTATAGATTTTCAGATTCTTACATAGTGGTTTATTTTTATTAAGTTTTAATTCATCATTTCACTCACTAAAAGTAGAGACCAGGATGTAATATCAAGGCGGGGTTATTCGTAACAGTCAGTGCATTTAAAAGTATTGTACTCCCCCGCAGTATTAACTTCATAATTACACTATAAAAGCATTGTGTCATTTTGTACTTTTAATGTTGAACAGCCTATTTTATAAGTAGGATACAGGTATTATATACATTCATACATAACACAAATCAACAATAGGAGTCAAACATTGATTTGGTAAAACATTTTAATACAAATGTCTTTCTAATGCAGATATTAACTAACATCACAAGTAGCATAATGATATTGGGGCTTTATTCGTTTTTCTAAACAACTGCGCAAATATGAAAAAACCCATCAAGATTGGGGAGCTTTAATGGCGTTTCGACTATATTTGAATTGCCTTATTCTTTTTGCATGGTTCGTTGACACAAAATTGAAAGTTTAGGAACTGTTATAACTGTTACATGTCTCCAGGGTCTGCTCACAAAAATAGAACTTCAAAAATATATCATCTCTCTCCAGTAACTAATAGATATATGTCTGCTATCCTGTGCTGTTTCTATACGCGTACAGTTACAACAGTTACAGATACTCGGACATTTAAAGGGACATTAGGCGAGGAAAGCATTTCAATTTCATAGGGATACATCTATATGGCAAATAAAAAAAAATATTTGATTCGTACAAAAAATACCGCTTTGAATAACAGTCTTTTGTATAAGGTAATGCTTGCAAGCCAATATTTATTTCCAGACACAATAAAATCCTTTAGGGTATAACATGTTTGAAATTTATTTGATAATGTTGTCAATAAATCGCAACTAATGAACTTTACAAGTTTGTTTTCATACCGTTTATATTTTTGTTCCTCAAAAATAAAAAAAGACACCCGAATCCGGTTTGACAAAATTGATCAGAAAAAATTATAAACCAAATCTGGAGATGTTTAAAATACAATAAATCCGGACACATGCACTGATCTACATATTTACACGTGTTTAGTACATGTACATTACAGGTACAACAAATGTCGTTAGGTACACAACCCTTTAGAATATCAAATCCAACGCCTTCGCAACCACCAACACATAACTATAGATATTCCTCAATAACGCTCAATGATAAAGCAGGTCTAGTTGTACTATTATGCAATGAATAAACATTTAAATAATAACCTTTGAGTATAAAATTTATAATCATGAATCACAGAAATTCTTTCTATTGTCGTTGTCTTGAAAAGCTTTAACTTTGCCTTGTTTGAGGCCATGTAAACAGAGGGAATTAAAAAAAAAAGCAAACCTGAACAAAATTATTTTCCAAATGATTTATTATTGCTTGTATATTGTCTACATATAAAAATATACATGTAAGTCGTAACCATTCAAAGAAACAAGAGGCCCATGGGCCACATCGCTCACCTGAGCAACAATAGGTATGATAAAATCAGCTTAATGGAGTCATTATACAAACTATCTGGACAATGTACAATAATACATGTTGATCCTGTATAAATAAAATCCATTTTCCCCTGGATATTCTTATGTTTATAATCATTAGTCCCTTTTCTAACAGGATGATTTTATAGTCATATCATATGTTGAGTATTGCAGTTCTCAAAAAGATCCTTAACAATTGTTTATATATGGGATATAAACGTACATTAACTCTGAACCTTCTTGTGAGGTCAAAGAATTGTCCTGGGGTCAAAGTCTTAACAATTATAAAGAATCATCTGGCTGATTAGTTTCTGAGAAGAAGATTTTTAAAGATTTACAATATATATTCCTTTGTTAAACTTTGACCCCCCATTGTGGCCCCACCCTACCCCTGGGGATCATGATTTTCACAACTATGAATTCATACTAACTGAGGATGCTTCCACACAAGTTTCAGCTTTCCTGGCTGATTAGTTCCTGAAAGGAAGATTTTTAAAGATTTACTTTATATATTCCTATGTTAAAATTCGACCCCCCATTGTGGCCCAACCCTACCCCCGGGGGTCATGATTTTCACAACTTTGAATCTACACTACCTGAGGATGCTTCCAAATAAGTTTCAGCTTTACTAGCTGATTAGTTTCTGAGAGGAAGATTTTTAAAGATTTACTCTATATATTTCTATGTAAAACTTTGATCCCCCATTGTGGCCCCACCCTGCCCCCGGGGGTCATGATTTTAACAACTTTGAATCTACACTACCTGAGAATGCTTACACACAAGTTTCAGCTTTCCTGGCTGATTAGTTTCTGAAAGGAAGATTTTTAAAGATTTACTCTATATATTCCTATGTAAAACTTCGACCACCCATTGTGGCCCCACCCTACCTCCGGGGATCATGATTTTCACAAATTAGAATCTACACTACCTGAGGATGCTTTCACACAAGTTTCAGCTTTCCTGGCTGATTAGTTTCTGAAAGGAAGATTTTTAAAGATTTACTCTATATATTCCTATGTAAAACTTCGATCCCCCATTGTGGCCCCACCCTACCTCCGAGGATCATGATTTTCACAACTTTGAATCTACACTTCTGAGAATGCTTTCACACAAGTTTCAGCTTTCCTGGCTGATTAGTTTCTGAAAGGAAGATTTTTAAAGATTTACTCTATATATTCCTATGTAAAACTTCGATCCCCCATTGTGGCCCCACCCCACCCCCGGGGATCATGATTTTCACAACTTTGTATGTACACTACCTGAGGATGCTTTCACACAAGTTTCAGCTTTCCTGGCTGATTAGTTTCTGAAAGGAAGATTTTTAAAGATTTACTCCGTATATTCCTATGTTAAACTTCGACCCCCCATTGTGGCCCCAGCCTACCCCCAGGGGGTCATGATTTTCACAAATTAGAATTTACACTACCTGAGGATGCTTCCACACAAGTTTCAGCTTTCCTGGTCTTATGGTTCATGAGAAGAAGATTTTTAAAGATTTACTCTGTATATTCCTATGTAAAACTTCGACCCCCCCATTGTGGCCCCATCCAACTCCCAGGGGTCATGATTTTCACAACTTTGAATCTACACTACCTGAGGATGCTTCCACACAAGTTTCAGCTTTCCTGGCTGATTAGTTTCTGAAAGGAAGATTTTTAAAGATTTACTCTATATATTCCTATGTAAAACTTCGATCCCCCATTGTGGCCCCACCCTACCTCCGAGGATCATGATTTTCACAACTTTGAATTTACACTTCCTGAGGATGCTTTCACACAAGTTTCAGCTTTCCTGGCTGATTAGTTTCTGAAAGGAAGATTTTTAAAGATTTACTCTATATATTCCTATGTAAAACTTCGATCCCCCATTGTGGCCCCACCCTACCTCCGGGGATCATGATTTTCACAACTTTGTATGTACACTACCTGAGGATGCTTTCACACAAGTTTCAGCTTTCCAGGCTGATTAGTTTCTGAAAGGAAGATTTTTAAAGATTTACTCTATATATTCCTATGTTAAACTTCGACCCCCCATTGTGGCCCCAGCCTACCCCCAGGGGGTCATGATTTTCACAAATTAGAATTTACACTACCTGAGGATGCTTCCACACAAGTTTCAGCTTTCCTGGTCTTATGGTTCATGAGAAGAAGATTTTTAAAGATTTACTCTGTATATTCCTATGTAAAACTTCGACCCCCCATTGTGGCCCCATCCAACTCCCAGGGGTCATGATTTTCACAACTTTGAATCTACACTACCTGAGGATGCTTCCACACAAGTTTCAGCTTTCCTGGCTGATTAGTTTCTGAAAGGAAGATTTTTAAAGATTTACTCTATATATTCCTATGTAAAACTTCGACCACCCATTGTGGCCCCACCCCACCCCCGGGGATCATGATTTTCACAACTTTGAATCTACACTACCTGAGAATGCTTTCACACAAGTTTCAGCTTTCCTGGCTGATTAGTTTCTGAAAGGAAGATTTTTAAAGATTTACTCTATATATTCCTATGTTAAACTTCGACCCCCCATTGTGGCCCCACCCTACCCCCAGGGGGTCATGATTTTCACAAATTAGAATTTACACTACCTGAGGATGCTTCCACACAAGTTTCAGCTTTCCTGGTCTTATGGTTCATGAGAAGAAGATTTTTAAAGATTTACTCTGTATATTCCTATGTAAAACTTCGACATCCCATTGTGGCCCCACCCTACCCCCGGGGGTCATGATTTTCACAAATTAGAATCTACACTACCTGATGATGCTTCCACACAAGTTTCAGCTTTCCTGGTCTTATGGTTCATGAGAAGAAGATTTTTGAAAATTTCTCGAAAATTTTCATAAATTCCTAATTATCTCCCTTTTCAAAAGGGCGTGATCCTTAATTTTCACAAATTTAAATCCCCTTAGGCTAAGGATGCTTTGTGCCAAGTTTGGTTGAAATTGGCCCAGTGGTTCTTGAGAAGATGTTGAAAATGTGAAAAGTTTACAGACAGACGGACAGACGGACGGACAGACAGACAGACAGACGGACGACAGACAAAATGTGATCAGAATAGCTCACTTGAGCTTTCAGCTCGGTGAGCTTAAAAAGGTTTAACATTCCTCTAATGAAACGGTTATTTACTGCATGAACACTTCTACACGCCATGTTAAGTAGTTAAAAACAATAATATCTTAATAAAGTTTTAATTTTTCTACGTTAGTAAAACATTAGTTTTTAAAAGTCTTTGGTCATTAAGGTAAAATGAGTTTTGACTGATGACTTAAAAAAAGAAAAATAATTTGAAAACCAACAAAAGGTTTCGTTCAAAACAAATCACGCAATTATAATGATTAAACACAATACAAAATTATATAGTCTTTTTACATTCCAAATCTTTTGTGATTTCATAAAGATATTACAAAATACTAATAATCAAACATTGACAACAATATGGCACAGCATACCTTTTTAGCGAAGCGATGTGATAAAAATCATCGCAGTACTAATTATCATTCAATAAGAGGGACAAAAATAAGAAGAAGATTTTCTAAAATTGTCAAAACTCTCCCCCCCCCCCCCCATGAGGAAATAATAAAAACAAAAATAAGAAATGAAATAAAACATGCCTGCATTACTCAAATACTTTAACCCAGTCGATACACAAAAGTTTATAAAATTTGCTTGCAAGTAATAGTGGATTATTTGTCAGCGTTAATGTCGACTTTCCATGCCGGGTATGTTGTGTAGATGTGATTTCCTCTGTCTGTTGTGTTTGATGTGTTCGCGGGTTCCCTATAAGAACGAAATGAATACAGGAAATATACATGTACTTTGACAACGGTTAATTTCATTTCAATAAACTTATGTGAAAGAAAAGTAACATTTGCTCGTTAATTGTTGTTAAGTAAACTAAAAAGTGGAAACAATTTTACGAGATATTTTGTGTTTAAGCCTTGCAATTTTATCTCAACTTGCAGGATAATGATGTTAAAATTTAGATAGATATATTTTTCACGTTATTGAATTTTATCAGTTATTTCGGCTACAATATTGAGCTTTATAAGATCAAAATCTGTAAACGTGCCTGGTCCATTCATTTCCAGGGACATCTATTTTAGACATCGAGGATGTCCTATTGTAACTTGTATGGACTGATCCTGTTTTCTGCAGCGACCCCTCTACGATAGATTCAGAATGATGGTCCTTCAAGACGGATTCTTTGGATTCTTCTGCAGTTGTTCTGTATTAAAGTAAGATAACGATTTATGTAATAAATCCCACAAGAAGTGTTCAGGATATTTTTGATGTCAAAATTTAACATTCATTTTTAATCATACTTGAACATGGTTTCCCCGGACTGATAATAACCATCATTTTCTTCATGTGAAGAATCCTCTGGGAGCGTTTCTTGTTTCTTAAAACCAACAGCAAAGTCTTTTATTTGTTCATAAGGATGTTTAATGAATACATCGCTGTCATCTGTTTTCTTTAACAATTGAAAGCGCCTATATTTTTCTTGGTTGTTTTCATGCATTTTTGAAGCAACATGGCCAACCATCTGGATGCTTTGGGGGTGTGCTTGTATTTTATGTTGCTCTTTGATTTTCACTTCACCAGTTTGCGTCCCCAATTTGGCTTTTCCTAAGCCCATAGACAAATGTGTTTGCAAGGAAGACTCCGGATCCAAATTTTTAGGACAATGATTACATGATTTCTTATTTTTTCGATCAACCTGATGTCCATTTAAAATGTGAACAGATGAATACATTTCTTCTTTTATACCTAAATGCATATTAAGCAATCTGGCTTCAAGAAATTGACTTTCATTTTCTCTACTTTCCGACTTTTTATCTGTTGCATATTTGCGGTTTACTTGTTTTCCATTGTCAATTTTGCTATGAGTTGCAAGATATTTTTGGGAATCTGTTAAAAACATATCTCTTTCCAGTACATGCATGTCACTTCGTGGAACGACTTCCTTGTCAAGTTTCATCTCAAAAAGTTCATCTGTAGATTTTTCCTGCAGTTTTACTTTGCTAAGTTGGGTGTTTGATGCGCTTTTCCAAGCAAACGTAGACGAGTCCGGCTGAAATCGAGCGGTTTCATTTTGCATTTCATCAAAATTCAAAATTTCAGAACTTGCATTGCATGATGCACAATAAAACGTGGCTTGTGTTCGACTGGTCATTTCTGGAATCCATTCCGTCCTAATTTCATATGATTTATCAATACCATCTTTTCTCTGCATTTCTGCATCCTTCATTATTCCCCCCATTTCAATCTCTGTTCCACAAGACAATAAACTTATGCTATCCTCTTCAGTTTCGCTTGGCATCCACATGGTTTCTACTTGTATTTCCGGGCCCTGTTTTCCCTCCTGCAATGCTTCTTTAGATAAATAAACCTTGCTATCTAAAACCTGTGATTGATTGCTGCACTCGGCCTGATCCCTGCTTTCCATGATTTCCTCTTTTGAAACATCAAACTTTTTTGATTGACTTGATTGTTTTTCTTCAGCAATGGAACAAGCCATGCTGCCATGTTTAATTTCCTTATTTTTATCCGAAACAAGGTTTAACATGTCTTGTCGACCTAATTTTGTTTCTGGAAAATCTGGCCAAGGTTGACGAGAGCTAATGGCGTACAAATAACGTGACTCAGTATAATTTCTATTCTCACTTTGGTTTTTATTGCTGAATTGGTCGTTATGGGCATGGGCAATATAACTTTGAGTTTTTCCAGAGGGTTCGGAATAAGATTCTGTTTGACAACTGCTGTCTTTAAAGCCATTAGTCTTTCTAAAGACAGCGCCGTCAAGCATACTGGTATCTTTATGAAATTCATAATGACCCTTGCAGTTTGTGCAAACATGGCTTTTCTCTTTTGAACTACTAGTATCTTCTCTGGATAGGATGGTTTTTACAGTTTTCACCATTCGGTTTTGATTTTGATTTTCTATTCTACTTTTCTTTGTAGTATTATCAGGAAATAATTGGTTACCACTTGTCAAAGTATTTGATTCACTAAAACTTCTAACACGTGAACTATCTTCTATCTGTTCATGGCGTTCCCTCTTTAAGGTTGTGCTCACATCTAACTCATTCTTCATTCTTGGACTTTGAATCCAGAGCACCTGATCATCAGGTCGTCTTTGATAGAAAGTTGGTACGTGTCCATTTTCGCCTGTCGATGAAATCCCGGACTGAAGGATGCACCTTGTGCTTTCTACGTGACGTGTATTAATTTCATTGGTTGTACGAGTATACGGACCTGTGCTTGGCTCTCTGGAAAACCCATAAACAGCATTGCCGTATCTCGTTTCAACAGGAACTCTAGTTTCTGCTTCATGGGCTCCCATAATGTTTGAATTTGTCATACCGTTATTTTTCGTATTGATCCTTATTCTATCATGCTCTGCGTACCTACAGTGAAGATTAGATGCTTAAAGCTACGATTGTTCACAACATGTAAATTACGTATATCATAGCCGGGATCTTTTTAAAATTTGAATTATATTTTGGGTAATTTTGACTGCAAGAAATAATTGTGTATATCATATATTTAATTGCATTTAAATGGACTTGTTTTCCCTGAGTTTTAAAATGTAATTTGCGATTAGATCAAACAATATATATGTTTATATTTTTTCTACATGTAACATGTACCTGTGTACTCTCCATAAAGGAGTCTCGCCTGTCCAATGATGCCTGTAAGCTGAGGTTCCGGTATCGTCCGCGAATACTGAATTAAGTGCAGCCCTCTTCGCATTTGCTGTTTGGTCAGTTTTACTTTGATCAGGTGACACAATATGAATGTATTGTTTCTTTTTCCGACGCTGTTTGCATCTAAAGCAAACCCACAACAATAGTCAATTTAGATCTTTGAAATCTTAAACAGTTTGATATACATGTATATACTTGTATATTCTTCATATATTCCGTTTTATAAAACAATTTTCCTTTCTCTTTACGTACCCGAAAAATAAAAATACGCAACAAACTGTACAAAATAAAACTCCTGAGAGTACAGATGTTGAGATGACAGCAGCTTCTAACGTTGTTGCTGACGAAGTCGACTGTTCGCATGGCTTACCAGTAAGTATGCCAACCGTAGTTGTCCGTTCTGAGAAATAAAAGCAGCCATATATATTCAGACATATACATCTTTTATTTTTAACGTAATTATTTAAGGTAATATTTAATGAAGTCTGAAATATATTTTGAACTGACCACCATTATTTGTCATAAAATGAATTGAAACTTGAAAAATGAAAAACATCTCAAACCAAAAAATGGTTTTTGAAAAGTTCCAAAGAATTGGTATTTTTATTCACAAATTATCTCTTACCAGTGACAGGCAAATCTGTACTGTTGGTTGTGTTGATAAGGTCTCCAGAGGCACACACAAAAGCTAGACGTTCTATAGATAATTTACAGTTTTGGTCCTTTTTTGAAGAACCTCCAATTACAAATTCTTTAAGAGGTGTGTAATTTGATTCTGGTCTTGAAATACAATTTTTGCTTGATGTCATCGTGTTGGAATTTATAGTTAGTTGTAAACCACTTTGCAGACTCCACATCATCTGTATGTGAATAAATTCCTCCATCTTCACGCTGGAAGTAGAAACGACCCATTCGTGCCTACTATTACTAGCCTTGGCATATAGACTGTCATTCTCGAGCCACATAGCGTACCCGTAATGAGAAACTTTCTCTCCACCGGAACTGAAAACAAAGCAGGTGCTAGCGCTTCTCGACAACTTGACGACGAGAGTGATAGTTATACCAAAAGGACTCCCCTCCACGTCATGAAAACAGGAACTAGTATCTAATAAACCTCCTAGTGAGAGATACTGATAACCATTTAATACGAGAGCCTTCCTGTTCAATGACTCTGTTAATGTTGGTAAACCTGTTCCTCCTACATAGAGCCTCGATTCCCTCGTGATGACAAACTGGCCAGATACATCTTGAAAAGTGTAACTTTTCATGGGGATATTTTCAACTGAAATGTATGTTAATTTTAGCATAAGTGGCAGTACTTGCGTCATAAAATAATTTGCTCAGTATTAATGTGATATGTTCTAATGCATTCTAGTTACAAATCATTTTGTTCATAATTGAATGAGAACAATGTGAAAGCAAACATAAAGTGTGAAACTGAATTCATATATACAAAAATTAATCATAGTCCAGTTTAATCATATTTATTGTCTATTACAGTATTTAAAGCTTGTAAAATTCTGTATGCATATCCGATGACTTACCATTTAATCTAGTCCACTGGAATTTGGAAAGAGTTACGTTGCAAACTTCCAACGTATTCGTTGGATTCACAAAGCCATGCTCTTGACATTCATCATTTATTTTGCAAACATCATTCTGATGGAATATAGAATTACAAAGTAGCACACAACTGAAGTTGACAAATATCATACTATGTCATCATTAGTAAAATTATGTTTCTTTCGGAGACAGAAATAAAAAAAAAATGCATACTCGTTCATACCCTTTTTGTACACCAAGAGCTATTGCAACGGTGACAATGGCTGCTGAAAACAATGTATTGTATGTAATCACTCATGATCTCTCCGTCATTGCTGACTGCAATTTCATAAAATGCTACCTCTTGAAGAGTGCATTTAACCATATGACTGTTGAAGTACTCTGCCTTTATTGATTTTACATCTGATATTGGTTCCAATGATAACTAAAAAACAACAAAATTTTGCTTTCAATATCAAAACTTCAAATAAAACAATTCATCTGATTAATTGGAAAACATTAACGTATATATGGTATTACAAAACAAAAAGGTTATTTTATCAATAGATTTATGCTGTAAGTTGGATTAGCAAATGTAAATAATTCATACATTTAATATTCTATAGTGACATGTAAGATTTTCAAGATCAGCAAAGTTCTCGCCGTATAATCTGACAGAGAGACACTCTGAACAAACAGAGTCACACGGCTCCCCATCGCCAACTTGATGAAGCTCTGGTGGCACAGTTTTGTTGACGGAGCAATCGTCTCCAATCCAAGGATGGAAGCACTGACAAAGTCCTGTTAAAAGTTAAATATTAAAAACTTAAGCAATACAATTATTGTTTGAAAAAAAAAGTCAAAAAGAGAGAAACTGTATTATCAATCATTTTTGCTTGTTTTTTTTATCTAAAAAAAAGTGTATTGGTATTTTTCACATATTTACCATCAGAACAGTTCCCATTCCCCCAACAATTGTTTGGACATATAATATCTAATACATCAGGTCTCGTTACATTGCTCCAATCATCTGTCTCTATGATAGTTATACATTCACGTAGCAAATTGTCAAGACTCTCCTTTGCCCAATCAGTACTGTCCGTAAGCTATTAAGAAAGAATAAGAAATATGAAAGAATAATGTATGATTATTAAATTACCAGTATGTCTGCTTAATAACAATCATTAACCCTTATTGTCCTAATTATAACTAATCTTCTTTTTAAGAATTATATATTTGTGAAATATTGATTTTAAATGTAATGTAAAAGATGCTACAAGGTTGAAGATTTGAAAAATATCCTTACCTGGATGTCACTTATACAGCCTTGCAGTATGGGATCAATATCAATTCCAGAGACATTCACGCATAAAGCTCCTGCTTTGTCGTTTTCTAGGAAATGTTTACAGAAATTTCGTGCTATGGGTTCGGTGATATTACTTGCAGTAGGCCATTCTGGAATCTATATACACGTGTTAAAGTAAAATTTTCTCTTAATACATGTACCTAAAATTCAAATTTCATATATTTATATTGTAGCTTAACAGAACATATTTTTTTAGAGTAGAATGTAATACATAATTTATAAAGATGATCATTATCATGACTTTACTGCAGTATTGTGCTCGACACATATTTCATAAGCCTTGGTTCACTTGTAAAAAAAAAAATAGATTAAAAGATGCTTGTACAGCCTAAATAAAAAAAAAGCCAAACCGGAATTTCAAGCAAACATTAACTTGATGGAACTCTGTTTACTTTATTTTAATTGTTTACTAGTGCTGATATAATTATTTCTACAACATAATTGCCGACGATTTTATTGCTTACTCAGTATGAAAATTGTTAAAGTCAGAAGGCTGAATCTTTTTATTCTCTTACGTGCATCGTATAATTTCGTAAAAGAGCACACAGAAGTTCCACAATAAACTAAAATTATTCATTTGATAGAATCTCCATACCGGTTGCCTATACTGTGGATCGTATTCAAACGATTCGTTCCTTGTGGACCCACAGCGTATAGGAGGGGTCTCCGCATCGTTCATCAAGTCCTGTGTGATAAGTTTCACTCCTACAATACAAAATCATTCAGAAACAACGTAAGCTTACTATCTTTAGAAAGAATGCAAAGTTGATAAAACGAATACTTTTTTTTTTTTTTTTTACAATTTTGGAGTGTAACTTTCAGATGTTTGTTTATAAACTGTCAAAATTAGTGCTTCAGCTTGTAAAGTTTGAAGTTGATATCAAAGCGTAGTTAAATATTAGTCGGACCCTTTTGTCCGTTCAGAAGGCCTCTCCTTTTCTCGATTTCTGCACAGGTCATTACATCCACCCTTTCTTGACATATGGCGGTTTCTCCCTCCAAACAATCACAGTAATGTCTCTTTTCAACCATACCAGAGTTGGAGGACCTGCAGTCGCCCTTGAATAGCGATTCTTCAAGGGAAACCCTAAAGAAGAACATATTTATGGATCCAATAAATCTTATGTTCAAATAAGCACAAGTTGAAAGCACACCTTGTTTTATCACTTGATTAAAACAGAATAATAACCTACTTTTACTTTTATGTTGAAATGAGTAACAACCTACATTTACTGACTAACTTTTCATTCATACCTCCATGTCAAGGAAAACTCGTTAGGATGTTTAACTCCTCCTGTATACAACGAGCCATCCCTTTTCATCAGATCGTTATTTTTGTCTCCATCAAATGTCCCACAAAGTCCTAAAAATGTGTTTTTTAAATAAGAAATTCTCCAACAAACACCTAAGATTTATTGATGCATACCGTTACTAGCGACGGTTACATATAAAATAGTTGGTTTTAGAGATGTTTCAATGTAAATGAATCAATGTTATAAATAAAATCCAAAATGTTTTAATATTCGTAAGATTTGCATTTTATCAATAAGTTAGGTAGCATGGTACATGGTATTATTTTGCAAAATTGAGAAGTGTTACATATGATGATTTTGCTCAAGCTGGAATGGTATGCAACCTGTATGGTAAGGGTCCTCCACATCCCTAATTTTTACTTTTTTAACAGTATGCAAGAACACGACGATTTTAATCCTTTGCAAATGTGATCTAATGCTCTAGCTAGCACAAAGCATATATAGGTTTGGTCGGAAGACTCGAGTTCAAATTCAAATGGAACTTTTTTATGAACAGCGATTAATTCATAAAAGATTACCTTTTCTCAAAACTAAACTCTTTTCTGTAATTTAGAAGTGAAATCCATGCTAGAATTCAATATCTATAGGGAATATACCAACTTGGGTTGGTTTTCCAAAATTTCCCCATAAGAAAATAAGTACGATGAAAACTATTCAGAATCAATTCATTTGAATGAATGTTGATCATCATATATTTATATGATTATCTATTGTATTTTTGGTACTATATCTCGTAGTACTGATTTACTTGTTTTGGTGAGGTGATATCGCTCTTGTCTATTTTACAAACAATTGATCATCATAATAAACAATACATAAAGTTTTTCACATTTTCACTATGAGTTTTCCGACATTCGGATTTAAACTAAATATGTGAGGATGATATATGCTATATTTTGTTAAAATAATAAGCACAATAAAAATTTACAATTTCATAATACAATAAATATTGATTAGTTAGAATTAAAAAAATAATAACAATTGAAAAATAAATAAAATGTTTTTTCCTTTAAAATTTATTCAATCTTACCCTCTGTTTGATTGAAATCAACTGTTGATGCCACCATTTTAACATTTAGAAATTGTCTATTACTGATAATCTGTCCGGTCATAACAAAAATCCTTGCTCCGGTCGGAAGTACAACCTGGTCAAATGAAATGTGTATGAACTGTGTATTTACGCGTTAAACATTTTCATTTGTCGTTTTTTCCCCTAAAATTTAATCGTATTCGGAAACTTTTTATGTTCGAACCTCGTATGTTTTTCCTCCTCCATGTGAAATAACCTCAGTTCCCGGAGTAAGTTCTCCATTCAAATACATTTTTATCGTGAAAACAGGTTTTCTTGTAGTTGCTTTAACTGAAGGACCACAGACATCGAGTAGTATGACGTCATCCCCAGACTTAACCGCAACAGCACAGTTACAGGCAGCCACTGTATTACATCTACGGTAGAAGACTCGGACCTAAACACCAAAACCAAAAAAAAAAAAAAAAAACAAACAAAATACTTGAAGAATATAGCACATATGATATTAAGATCTCCTAAAAACTAAGGTAATTAGGAGAAATTTCAAACTCAAACATAGAAAATTATTATGCTCTCAGAAAATACAAAGCTTATTTATTTCCTACCCTGAACCTTCTCCTGTAAGTTATTGAATTCGAACAATATTTATCAGGAAAGAACTAAAGTAGATATTACAAACGTTGAGCACATTCAATTACACCTGCTTTGGAATGTGAGAAATTGATGCTTTCGAAGTTTGTCTATCAACAGTCGATCATCTTTTAAACTAAGCTAAAACATTTCAACAGAAGTAAATCAGTTGACGTACACATGTCAATATCATTACTATGGATCTATTATCATCTTTTACACTTTCAATCTTTCTTAATCATAGTTAGACTTATGATATTTTGATGTTTTGTATACACGTAGAACAAAATACAAATTTACATATATAAGGTGTCTTATTTTATTCGAGATTCTGTTAATCAAACTAAAACCAAAGATTAAATGTTAAAGTAAATGTGAGCTTAAATTGTAGATTAACAGTTGTATCCTAATATGTATAAGGCATAAATCATGTACCTCATAAGGCAAGCTCTTGTGCCTGTACAATACAAATTCGCCTTCCAAATAGTTGTCATAATAACTGCAAGAATAAAATAGTCGAACAAAGCTCAGTAAACTTTAAATTTGCAAATATAATACTTTCAAAAAATGAATTATAAACGGTATAGGTTAGAAATTTAAATGAAAATATGAGATGAAAAATATAATCATATAATCTTTTCTATTTTTTACCTTTTATCAAATGTTGTCATGTGAGGGTCATTTATAGATGAACATGTTGCTATCCTATCTTCATCCACTATAGTCATCTAACGTATATTTAAGTGATTAACACATAACAATTATTCTCTATATACTGGGATCATCAAATTCATGTACTCTATTAAATGCATGTCATTCGTATGTCTATATAATATCGTAATGCTATACCATATAATTTCAATTTGTTATGTATCATTTCTATTTTTAATGTATGGATTTTATTTTCATTGTATTATTTTCATAGCATTATCATTCGTCATTTGCATGGTATAATATTCTTTTGTGTTTTATAAATTTTCTTTTATTGTAAAATATAGTATATACATGTACTATTATTGTAAAATATCTGAATGAAATATTTGAATTTATTTCAGGTTTTTATAACAATAGATTTAATTTGTTCAATCCAAAAAAAAAAATTAATTTAATAAAAAAACTGCATGCAATACACATATCGTAAACTATAATACTAGCATAAACAAGAAAAATCATATCATCAATACAGATAGAAGCTTACGAAACAAATGCTATTTTTATCAATTTAGATAGAAATAAACCATTATAAAACTATACGAAATTGCAAAATGATATACGCATATGAAAAAAGTATAGGATTCAAATATGGAGAAAAAAATGAAAGAGAGCAGATATCAGATGATAAAGTATAGAATTTAATTTCAGGTTATCTGAAAATAAAATGCTAGAAATTATTTTGTGATTCAATATCTGCTATATACAGTGTTCTAAAATTTGTCTTAGAGACATTTGAATATAAGTTAGATGTGCCCTAAATTTAATTATAATTTTTGTTTTTAAAGGATTAAATTCACCAGGAAAGATCACTAAGAGATATAAGATGATATCAAATGTGTTTGCATACTCATCACTAAAAACTGAGGAGAATAAAAGTTTTATGATTCATCTAGAAATAAACTACGTAAATTATAAACATGTATGAGCAAAAGTTGGACTGTTGGTAATTGCATTACTAAAAACTTTTGCAACCGAACCATCGTTATAAAGAATAAAGCAATTTTTGAAATCACAAATGAACGATTGATTTGTTGATTTGAATGTGTCCCACTGTCAACACTATCCGCTAAACTTAATCTCACCTGTACAGTAGATATGAGCTTTGTGACGTTGGAAGCGGTAAAAAGAACCCGGATGTTTCTGTATTGGTTTCTGTCAACAATGCCGTCCAGTGTTGCCTTCACTGGTATTAACACTTCAGATGACCATGTCATCTTATATGTACATGGTTTGGAATGTGGAACGTATGTACCGAATACAGCTTGACTAATGGGCACATGCGAACGAATACATGTTCTTTCCCATCCTGAAATGTATCGTAGTAATTCAGTAATTATCTTAATTTTGTTATAGTTCTCAACTCTCAGAAAATAAGGGTTAAATTTTAAATTAGAAAGAGATATTTCCCTCCGTTTTTCGCGGATATCATTTCTTTGCGTTTAATTAGAAATATAAAGAATTAGGTTCATAAAAAAATAAAACTTACCTCTCACTAATTGAATAGACACATGTGGGTTACATAATTCAGGGCTATCTCGGTGACTTTGTTCACAGAACAGGTGTGGGGGGACAGTGCTGGTGATATTAATAAGGGCGGGGCCTAAACTCTCAGCCAATGTGATCTGAGCTCCGCTTTCAACCTACCAAGAAGTTAACAAGAGGCCCATGGGCCATATCGCTCAACTGAGCAACAATAGGCATGCTAAGTTCAGTTTAAGGGAGTCATAATACGAAATTTAAATATTTGGACAATGTGGTATAATACATGTAGATCCTCTATATAAATAAAAATCTGGTCATTCTTTTGTTTAAAATCAAGCCCCTGTTTAACAGGATGATTTCATAGTCATATCACATGTTGAGCATTGCAGTTCTTAAAAATATCCCAAACAATTGTTTATATATGGGATATAAACGTACATCAAACTTTAAACCCCTTGTAAGGCCTACGAATCGTCTAGCGGTCAGAGTCTGAACAATTTCAAAGAATAAGCAATGTGTCAAAATGCTTGCATTTAAGAAATAAAATATATGATGACATTCAAGGTTTTTTTTTTAAATTAAAATGTTTTCTTTGGTAAAATTGGATCCCCAATATGGCCCCACCCTGCTTATCAAGATTTTGATTTTAACGAATTTGAATTTATACTACATGAAGTTGCTTTCACTAAAGTTACAGCTTTTCTATGCAATTGGTTTTATTAGAAGAAGACTTTTAAAGATGTCTCTCTTTATATTCCTATTTAAAGATTTGTCCCTCCCAAGTTGGGACCCCATCCTAGCCATGGGGATCATGATTTTGACAAACTTGAATCTACCCTATCTGAGGATTCTTCCTTACACGCTTCTTAGAAGAAGACTTTTATCTATATATACCCTTGTAAAAATTCGACTCCCTTGTGGCCCCACCCTACCCCTGGGGATCATTATTTTCTTTACTTTGAATCTACAATACCTAAAAATGATTTCACATAAGTTTCAGCTTTCGTGGCTGATTGGTTTCTGAGAAGATGATTTTAAATATTTCCTTGTACTCTATACATGTATATTCCTATGTAAAAAATCTACCCCAGTGTGCCCCACCCTACCCTCAAGGATCATGGTTTCCTGGCTGATCATTTTCTGAGAAGAATATTTTTGAAAAATTCTTTCAAAATTTCAATAATTATCCCCCCTTTTAAAAGGAAACTGGTCCAGTTTTTCTGGAGAAGATGTTGAAAATGTGAAAAATTTACAGACGGATAACAGACAAAATGTGATCAGAAAAGCTCACTTAAGCTAGCTAAAACATTTCATACATCACGAAATCACATTACAAAATAAGGTATATCATTCAATTAAAGAGACAATTTCCTGAATTTTTGCTTGAATTTTTCAATTGCTAATATATTCCAATAAAAAACCCAAAGTCATGCGGAATTGGAAATTTCCATCTTCCTTTAAGAAACTTTTGGCGAAAGGAACAGGAAAGAGGAAGCTTCTTTTCTTGATATGTCATTTTCTTTATCATTTCAAAACTTGATAGATTCCAAAAGTTAAATAAGTTACCATTCTTGCTACTTAAATATTTCGTTTGTGTACAAAAGTACACTTGGTTGCTGAGTTTTCCTTCTGGTGAGATAATTTGACAGTTTGACGAAATCTAAATAGAAGGGGATAAGTAGCCCCGTAAATCTTAACTGATTTTTAAAAAAACCCACCGGTTTTCATGATAAATCTAATATTTTATTAGACGCCCGTTCTCACGAACATCGAAATATTCCTTTAGCATTTAAAAAAAAACAACACTTTTGAGGTGCAAAGAAATATATTTCTATATATAATCCAGATTTTAAAAAAAAGACATTTTTGGCTGGTGTTGGATCAAAAAGTATAGGGAAGTTTCTGAACACTAGCATTTTTATGGATAAGAAAGATAAACAAAACAGTTGAACGTATGGAGTGTTTCAAAAACGTGCAAAATTTACTTGCATAAAAATGAAAATAGTGCAGAAAAATATTTACCATGAAATCCTCTGACAATTATTATGTAGATATACTGTTTATACAGATCAATGCATTTTACCATACCTGAATCTTTGCAGATATAACGTTGCTTTCTCGTGAAGAACCTCTCATACTGCAGTTTCCTGGCATGCACGGAGTAACAACACACTTCATCTTTAGATGTAAATCAAGTAAATATTATCGTAAGTATAATTTTTCTTTCTTATTTATAGATGAACTTTTTAAATATCTGAATGGAAAACTTAAACATGTACCTCAGGCCTGCATTTGTGTAAAGAGACATGACTGTACCTGATCTCCTTGCTTTAACAATGTAATATCTTTTTCCAGTAATAAGCCCTCTGTTTTATTAATAAGTGTGTCTTCTTTAATAACTTTATCATTCAGATACCATTCCACAGAGAAATCGACGTCCGAAATGTTGAAAATAAAAGCACAGATGAGTCTCGTTTCATTGCTAGAAGCCTCCACTGCCAATGTCAAAACAGGATCTTCGGTAAGATAAAACGCTACAAGAGTATAAAATGAGCCATGATATGTATAAACAAAATAGCACACTTTTTAGTTCTAATGCTGATAAAGCATATTCTTATTAGACAATTATGGCATTAGTTATTATTTTATAAGAAATATTTGATGTCTTGTAAAATCCAATCAATTCCTCAATTCTATTTCCGTAGGAAATGAAAGTAGACCACCTACTCTTCCTTTCACATATATATTGTATGTAGTGGCCATCGCATTTTCCATCGTCCCAGAATCCAGTAGATGGAGCAAGCCCAAGGCAGTTCTGTAATCTACCGTTATTTGGCTGACCTTGACAATATGAAATCATACAATAAAACGTCAGGGGAGAGAAAGACAGAGACATGAACATTATAGGGCCTGTTAACATTCACCTATGCTTTTCTAAATCTGTAGAATAGCGAAGGTATGATGCTCATACAATACCTGGGCCCCAATACTGATATTCCCATGGTAGGTTCGTTCCAGCCCATGCCCAAACGTCTTCCGTCGGTGAGTAAAACCCACCAATCCAAATCAACCAAACACGAAATAAACCTGTGTAAAATGTAGGCTTGAAAGGAATTGTTATGCCGGGATAAAATGCCCTTTGATATTCTTACTAGAAATCAAACGGGGATTTAAAATAAATCTTACCAAACACATAATTTTGTTTAGAAATGCTATCGATATTAGCAAGTGTGGCTGAATTTGATTGACAAGTTCTTTGAGCGTCTAGCCAGTTCTTGAAATCAGGAAATACTTTGAAGCATCCTCCATCTTTCTTTTTCCATGTTGAATCGCAAAAAGATATCGTAACTAAAATATATGTACCAATTAACAATTTTTATTTTAAATTGTTTTTCTTTCAATTTATGAATTCCTTAAATAAATATCTCACCTGTCAGGCGAGAAACCCAAAATACTCTTAAAGCAATGTACTTCAAATGCGCATTAATGAATTTCGCGGACACTGCTCATTAGACAGGTGCAAAACGCAACCTTTGCATCATAAGAATTATCTGGCACAGTGTTATGTACATGATTGTCTTACCATAGTACCCACAACTTACCTTTTCTTTTACAGACAAATGGCAAAGTCGAGCTACAGTCCAAATCGTCCCATTTTCCGTTTTCTTTGACTACAGCACAGTCCTCATTACCCCCAGAGTTATCAGGTTGACCTGTTTAAATAAGTCAGCTCAAGAATCAGTTAATTCACAAAATTTCACTTATAATCACATTGCAATAGAAACTTTGGAATAATTTAAATCTTAAGGTTCAAAGCTTTGAAATGTAATTTAAAAGGTGAACGCTAATAGTAAAAAGACAGTTTATAACAATAACTGATTCATTCAAACAAGAGCCGTATGAGCTTTTAATGCATCCACATGAAGGATCCGTAAATGATAACAAGTGCCCAGTTAAATTTTTTATACTTACTATATATATACTGTACTACGGTACATGTATATATGGTGTTATGTCATTCAACAAATCATGAAACAATAGTCGGGAATGAGTGATAAATGCAGGGGAATCGGATGCAGTAAATACGAAGGAGGCACAGGTTTCATAATTCATACTTTAATATCATTAGATAGAAATCTTGATTAAGTCGGGATATTCTAAGAATTGTAACGCACATTTGATGTTCGCTGTCTACTTTATTTCAAAATCTAAAAGATACCTGATGTATTCACTAGATAATTAATTACATATTCCTATAGATATTTTTTATATCTTTTAAATAGATACAAACATGTCATTGCTATCATTTTCCCGTCTTTTGCCAATCAGAATAATTCTATATACTTTTTTCATTTCATTATAAATTTACATTCGACATTATTAAAGGTCATATGAAACGATATCCTGACCATATTGAGTTATATACGGGAATGAGTTCATAAGTGCCTATTTAATAAGACTGACATTGTTTTTTGGATATTTTATGCAAAATGTGAGCGCCACAGTCGATCAAAATTACTTAATCGGGAAAAGGAACATTGACTTACGCGGCTTACCTCCCTTGCTTATGACGTCAGTAAGACCCAATCGCCTTATAAAGCTATGTTATGAATACCAATATCCATGTCATTTTGCAGCATTTAAAAAGAAAAAAAATACCATTTTATATAAAAACTTGTATAATTATACAATAATCAACCACGTCAGTATTTTTTCTCTCAAGAAATGAAATCGTGTGCGTTTTTATTTACATGTAATAGCGTGTACATAATGATATTCAGTTTCGAGACTGCAGGGAGAATAAATAATTTTCTTCATAGATCCACATGCAAGTATAATATGATTTTAATATAAGCATATTTATATGTTTTATTTTGATCTTTTTAATGAAATTGACAAATTCAAAAATAAATCTGATCGTTTTATCCCATTTGCACGTTCATGCAATTCATTAAGATTTTTTTCTAAACAACTTGTAGGCCTCATTGTGCCTCATTCGCTTCACGATTATTTTGTTTGTTTCACTTTCAAATTCACAAATATGTTACCATTTAATTATTTTAAGTCTAAGAGAAATTTCTTCAAATGTTTTGTTTTTGAAACATGTACTTGAATGTGCGGTGTTTTGATTTTAAAACGTGTATGTGCGGTGTTTACTCACAGATCCCTTTTATCTCACTTTCTTCCGCAATGTTTTCTTTCGTTTTTTTTTATCATTATTGATGCTTGTTCTTAATAAAATCTGTTGAATATCTTCACATCCGTTCACAACTATTTTTATCAAACAACCGATTTTTTTTACCGATACATTTCTAAATCCTTAAATGCCATATTTCCGCGATCTAATTTAATAAAACGTTAATACACGTGTATATAAAGTATTTTCTAAAGATATTGCTACATGTATATATCAATAAGTCAGAAATTTATATTATTTCGAAATAAAATTTAAGAATAATTTTGCGGCATTTTATAGCAGCTCTTAAATACAAACTTTGTACACATTGCCTCAAACATTTTCATTGGCCTGCCTTATATACTTTTTTATGTGACAAAATAAATCAAATCAATTTAATGCTTTAATTCCCTTTAAGAAGAAAATGGTGTTTCTATTTCAAAAGGATAAGGATAATTCATTAATCAGCTGTAAATGTTGGAGCATTTCTTTCGTTAAATTTCCACTCCAGTACGGGATCTTCATCATGATTTTACTTTTGTGAGAAGCTGATATTAGATTTATTCATTTATAACGACCAATTAAAACAAAGTCATCTGTAGGCTACTACGAAATCTAATGATCTCATTTGAAAAGAAAGACACGTTCATATATGCAAAAATTACTAAAATTTAATCGATAAACTACTGTAAAATTACACTAGTTTTAATGCATTGTTTACATCGGTGGGTCTTTGTGACGTCATAAATCCACAAAATCAAGAACGATAAGCGGGCAAGAATTTTTTCAGGTGCTCAGTTTCCACGGTTATTTCTCAGTAATGCAAAGGCAAAAAAATCTTACATCATATATTTTAACATTTGTTTATACCAAGCTTTATATTCATGAAAGAAAATCATAGTGTTAAAAATCGTTTCATATGACCTTTAAGGAAAGAACAAATTGCGCTGTAAACCAGTATTTATTTTGAAATTTTTATTAAAAAAAATACAAAATATACAGAAAAATATACGAGTAAACAATGTTTGGCATGAAATGAAGAAATACTTGCGCAATAGACGCATAAACTAAAAACAATCCAAATATTTCTTTTTTTAATCTGTATTTTATTTCATAAATCTATATTGTTTACCTCCAATGAATAAACTTTTCTCATACAGCGCATTTATAAGATGGCTATTGTAAGCAATTACCGCATTGTTCTTTCAAAATTACAGCTTCAACAAAAGTTACACTAAATGATTAACCTTAAATCATTAACAAAGTCGTGCCACTTGTGTTAAATAGTCACAAACAATTACTGACCGGTGTCCCAGTTGGTATATCCCCAGGGGTGAATACCGCCATACCACATCCATTTAAACCAGTCACCCACAGAATCTGACGCGCTTAACCAAAATTTTGCCCTGCTCGTTAAATCTACAAATAAACATAAAAAATATCAGTATAAAAATGATGCATAATTGGTCCGACTCATTTTATTCCAGATATTTTGTTTTCGAAATATGAAAAATATTTTCTAATTTATACATCTTTACATTTCTCATCCGTATTTATTTATAATACAATTTATGTTTTACTTTGCAGAAAGGCTTGCTCGTCTGCGTTTTCAATGTCTGTAAGGAATCCATTGTCTGACTGGCACGTCTTGAAGGCGTAGATCCATGCCATCTGTGACGTATAATATCGGTAACAGCTGTCCTCATACCGGACCCAGTCGCCATCACACGACTGTGTCATCACCCGGTGTTCTAAGAATTTTACAATAAACGAGCAAATGAAACGATATTTTATTATGTAAAGTGGTATAAAACTTTTTAGAAAATTATATCTTTGATAATGAGTTACACTATTCAGTGTTATACAGGTTTTTTAAAAAGGTATTTTGACATTAGAAAAAGAGGTACAAGAAATTCTTAAGTATTTATCAGCAAGTATTTACATATGTATGGAATAGCATGAGTATTTTCGGTTACACATTTGAAAGCAATAGCCTCGTATATTCCCAGTAAATATTAATTTTAATCAGTTAGAATTTTGATTATTAAAATTACTCGCACAGCGAGTTCACTATTAAGCAAGAATACCCATGATACAACCGGAAATCATTGATTTGGATTTAATCCCCCGGAAAAATATGAAAGATTTTTTGTCATAAGAAATATAACTTATTAGATATAGATCTTCTTTTCGGTGTTATTTACTAAAATAAGTTTGGTATTGCAGGAAAACAAGTTTTAAAATTCTCAACTACAAAATAATGTTTACAAAAATAAATGAGATAATAATAGCATTACATTTTTCCCTGTAATAAACTCTGTTTTTTCTGAAAGCTCAAGATTAAGCTTGCTCTTTAATTGAAAATTTTCAAATGGTGCGAAAATAAGGCGGTTAAAATACATTAAAATTGTATATACATGTGAACAAATTATAACACACATATGAATTCATAGGTACTTGTTACAAAGAATTATTAAATCAAATAAAAACGTCTGATATTAAAAAAAAACCACAGTTCAGAACAGTTTCTTGTGTAATGTTGGTTTATTTTCTATCCATATGCTTTCCTACACTTGGAATTATTTTATGCAATCATACGTCATTAATATAAATACGACTAATTATAGAAAAATCAATGCCTACCTTGACCCAGAACATAATTCAAATTTAACAAGAGGGGTATGAAAAACCATGAAGCCTTGAGAATTTGAGCTGTTAAACACACGGACATTTTCCTCATACTATTGGTAGAGTTGTCCTACCAATCTTTTGAATGAAATTTTTTGGAAATGCAATAAAGATCAAGTTTTTCCTTTTAAAGCTTTTTGAAATGAGATTAAAAATGCTTCAATTTGGTTCAAATTTCAAAATGACTGAAAAAACTCCACAGTCCAGATGTTTGGAGATACAAAAGTCTATCGTTGACATCAAAAATCACGCAATCCAGAACAGAACAACGCACAGAAAGTGCAATTTAGTAATGTAATATATATGATATTTTGTGAATAAACACGCTTTAGCAATCGCATTTTATATATACATGTCAACTCACAAATTATTGGGCATAATTACCTTTACTATGAGAGAGAGAGAGAGAGAGAGAGAGAGAGAGAGATTCATCGTTTACTAGCTAAATAGAATGGACCCTATTAATATTTCATATCAAACCATATTAAATAGTTAAAAAAAACATATTTCCATGATAGAAATTCCATCTTTTAGGCTACAAAATACACATATTGCGTGTATATATACTTCTTTCATCTTTTATGTGATATAATTCCAAATTTTGACTTTCAGAAAGTCTACTTATATTTGCAATTTCTTTTAAAAGAAAGTTTTCTTTATTTCTTGACATTCATTTTACATTTCATTTTAGTTTTGGTCTTTGCATGATATCCCTTTTCCAATATAAAGTGATACAAAACAAAATTGCAAAATAACGTTACATAATATCTAGTTAGCATGCGATGTAAGTTTGATATTTAGGTCAAGTCAGAATCTATTGGTATTGGATGTAATGGTATTTGATTTCAAAAGTAGCGGGCGTAAGAACTTTTGATGAGAGTTTGTCATGATAAGTTAGAAAAAATAGAACAGCGACTGAAAAGAATACGTTTTGTCACCAATACTTCAAAGATACATTTGTCCCTATTTTGGTTTTTGCGAAAGATTGTTTAGACCTGACAAATCAAACAAATGATAGAAGCTTTGAAATAGCTTCACCTTTCAAATGTTTGCATGTAAATTGTAGTTCAAAATTTATGATACAGAATGTGCTTGAACTTTTAACCATTTTACATAAGCAAGAGGATTTGTCTCAAAAAGAAATCTATAATATAATTTTAACTGCAAAAACTTACAAGGTGTTGCATTAAAATGCATTTTATTTATTCACACATTCCGATTAAAAAAAAAGGATTGCTTGTTTGTTTTTGTAATCCAATTCACTCGACACCGAAACACGATTTACCTTGTTGCGTGACAGTTTGAAAACTTTTCAAAAATTATTTAGGACATATGATGTAGGAGTATGTAAAAATGATAACTAATTATAAACACTAATGCATTCATAAGGGTGTAGTGATTGGTTTTTAAAATTATTCATAAAGGTTTTAGATTTTTTTTTTTTACGTTTTTCTACATGTATTTATAATAGCTGGAATGAAACTGGAATTTTATTTCATTTTTTATCAGATATCTAAAGTGAAAAATAAACCGATGGAAATACTTCGTAAATCATTCAACGATTATAGAGGCAGATATTTTTACAAGGATGAACTTACGGACTTGTTGGTTTAAAGAATAACATATGAACAATTCTAAGCATACGAGAATATAAGCATTTTTAGGATTTTGATTTGATAATTTCTCCGGAATATTTAAATGAAATCAATTTTTTGATTTACTTGACTTGACGTAAAACTTTTGTTCAGTATTAGAGGAAAAGAACAAAGCACTGAAAATATATGATATGATAGCCTCTATTTCTTTCAGGTAAATGATTCTTTCATGTAGATAGAACCAATCATCAAACATCCTTTCCAAAAATATTACCCTATTGTAACCCAAGAGGGTTTATTGCCTGACATCAGGCATATCTAAGGTTTAAAAGTTGCATTCTCCAAAATAGTGCAGACAATGGGACAAGCAATATCATGATATTTCACAAAAAAAATTAACCGATGCATGTTTAAGATGTCAGCATTTAAATTCACAACTGATAAAAATGTTATATGGCATGTAATAACAACAGAGAGCAAGAGTTTTCAAGTTAAAAGGGACGTTCACCATTCAGTGCAGGTGTGTAATCCTGATTTAAAAATAGATCAGCATTCGACTATTATTGAACACTGAAAAAGGGGGAGGGGGTCATCGCAACAAGTTGTAACATATTGTCTATTACGGTACAATGTAAGTAATAATTGGTGTTAGATTATCATTATTACAAGGGAGTCATCAGTTTGGATTAATACAAATATATATTTATACAGCTGGAATGTTTACTTGAGGAACTAAATCGCCGAAGCGGGGTGTGACCCGATTTTCGTTCAGTTGGGCGATTTCATTAATCTTGAAAATGGATCATAACTCGCGTGTCTTACTAAATGTACATTACTACATTTAACAATTACTTATCAAGTGTGTTTCTTAATTCGTTAGATTTCTTTCAAAACATCCGATACAAAGTATAATATACATGTTTGTAGCTGTTACAAAACAAATGTCAAAAAAATTCATCTGACACCCTTGCCAATGGACGAGTTCATTCGTTGCGTGAACGGTTATAACAGGATTTTGCGTCATAATGTCTCATTCATAGTTTTTGTGCACCGATTAGTTGACGAGTCCGTTGGAATCATGCGAATACCCCCGAGCACACCATGTGTTTACATGACAGGCACGTAGCATCGGGGGTGGGGTGAGGGGGCTGCTTCCTCCACCCAACGTTTTTGGCAGCTGGCACTTTTCTTAACTTTATATAATAAGTGAAAAAACATGGATTTGCCCCCCCCCCCCTTTTGTAGGAGCATGCAATAAATGAAACTTCATATAAGGAATTCTAATTGAATTGAAAATACAGTTAGGGTTTTTTTTTTAATGAATTTGAGAATTCACCCTTTTTTGGGAGTTGATTTTTAATCAACTCTCCTATGCAGTCACTCGGACAAACCGAAATGAAACAGTGTTTGGACCTCAGCACAAATCATTGCTCCTGACAAGACTTAGTTCTTGAAAATAATTGATGAATTCGATGTAATGTATGCTAAAGCATTGTTTTTCAAGGAAACTTATTTACAAATACTTTAAAAATAGTAAGATTTTAAATGGTACGAACAATTTAAATATTTTTTGTAGTCGTATGTATTCCTACGCCAGAGTTCAATATAGTCTCGTTCAACTCGACGCTCGGCTGTCTCCGTCAACCATTGTCGGAGATTTACGGTGTCAGCCGAGCGTTTGGTTGAACGAGACTAGAGTTCAATATTGCTTGGATCCATACAATTTTCGAGAAATATTTCTACCACTGATACATAGTTTGATTGAATTAATTTTATCTTTAAATATTATTTAACATGATTCATATGGAGGTTTCTCGACATTCTAGTCGAAAAAGTTCAAAAATTCATATTATAAAAATAATTATGCGTAATTCAAATTAGAAACTACGTATACATGTACTTGTCATGCAAAATAACATATCATTGAAAACATCGACAAAATCAACTCCCGTCAGTTCTTCAGTACTTTGATTAATTGCTTGTCAAGATGATTTTGATGAAGCTGCCCCCACACATTCAAATCAATACGTGTTTGTATAACCCTTTCATATGGTTGGAAAGGTTTAAAAATGCCTTTCGGTTGATTTTGCATCTTAATATAACAAATTGAAATTTTAAAAAAAACCGACTGTTTACTCTCCAGCTTTCAAGCTTACATGCACTTATATGATATGTGTACATTCCTAAAAAAATTGAATTAATAAAATAAATGAATTTCAAGTGATATATATGTACATGTTCTAGATCAAAGAAAAAACTGACAATTCGTCTTAAATTTGCACGTTCCGTTTATAAATTTATGATCAGCAGCGAAAATTAAAATTCATTTCTAATAAGATACCCTAATTGATACACACATGCTTCAATTGAATAATTTTGTTTAGTCAGGCATGCTTTTTGGAAAGCTATTATTACTTGTAATGAATATAATTGACAAATCTTTCTCCTAACTTACTTCAAACTAAGACTACAAGTTTCGATGTCTGTTTTCTTCGGACTAATCTATACTTTATAGCATCCTTTATGATTCCCAGTAAAAAACAAACTAATCTCAGCTCAGTAAAGAAATGAAACAGTGTCTTATTAAACTTGATTATTGTTTCCTGTTTTTCTCTTCAATATTGATGAGAAATAGAATTGAGAAAATTATTAAATCATAAAATAGAAATGAGTTTCAAACATGGATCTTTGATAGAAAAATAAAAAAAAAAATCAAACATTTTATCCATTCCTTTATCTTTATTCACAATCCCCTTGGACAGCCTGGTATAAATAAAATTATCAAGTCGGTTCTTTAATGTCATATACATGTACAAATGTATATAGTTTCCAAAGCAAATCCCACGTAAACCTTATTTTGAGGCCGACTTAGTCCATCTGATACCACAGAGTGGGTGATTGGGTAGTTTAATGAAGAAATTTAGGAATTATTTATTTTAGTTAATAATATGACTTGGGCATTGCCTTGTTTAGGCAGATGAAATATTACTATAAAGCCATGCATGTATTAATGATTGGACACTCCATCATACTATGGTATCTCCATGGCCAGTACAAATATATGACGATATGGAAATCCCTCAACAGTTTTGTTATCATTGCAATTATACTCTTTGATTTTCTTAGGAAGAATAATTTTTATACTTTTATTGAGAATTTGCCTCTATGAACATAGATAATATACAGAATAATGTTATTACTTATGATTTTATTTTTATCATATTCTAGTATGTATATGTAAAATTTGGTTATCTTGTTTTGGGTTTTTCATTTCATTTGTTTTGGTCTTGTATGGGTCTATGATGACTTCATACATGTACATTTATATTCATCATTTCCAACATATTGTTACCCCCCCCCCCCCCGATAATTAATTTAAGACCAGTTTACCAAGACATATGATTATAATCAGGTAACTGTATTCCTTACTGTGTATAAAATGTCTTGAAAACGGGAGCTCTTTCCAATTAAGAATTATGTTAAGATCTAAATTCTAAAAATTTGCTACAATTAATTGACGATGATTTACATGTTTTTATTTATTCTGAGCATTGTTTCGGTAATTTCATTAACAAACCATTCCTAAATTTACACAAAAATTAAATGTATAAACTTTTCGACCATCGCACAATTAATGAATAAACATAAAATATCAAAAATAAACCTAAGACTAGACTAAACCTGAAAAAGTCTAATTAAGAATCTGTATCGTCATTTTTCTAAAGAGTGCCCATTTTTTGCTCTAAATAAATGACAAATTAAATATAACATAACAAATTTGTAATGAATGATATATTTTATTACAATTTAATAGTAGATATAAAGGAATAAAATTCAAATAACAGCTGGAAAAGAAGAAGGGGAGGGAAGGATACAGCAAATGCCTATTTGGTTTAGTCGTAAAATACTGTTAAAAATTTTTAAAGAAAAATTTATACCTATATTCAGTTTAGACTATTTTAACTAATTCTAGACTAATTTTGCTCTTACCACTGAGTCACTTCGGTCACAACAAAGTGTGTTGTTTGAATGTTATATGGGACTTTGGCCTCGAATTTACAGACTTTACTTTTCTAAAACGTTCAATTGTTGGGGCACAAAATGACATTTTAAAAGTAAGTAGGTCATCTCTCCACGTTTTCGTTGATTGAAATCGGTTTGATTACCATTAAACCTCATTTAAACAATGACAAAAATATGGAGTTCAGACCCATTCTATATAAGGAAAGGTACTGGGGTTCTAAAATGCCACTATTTGGAGGTTTTGATTTTGAGGATTTGGAGGGTTTTCGCCACTGTAAATCAACCTATTCTAAATATTTAACATACATAAAGTGTAACAAACCGATGCTCTTTTTATTTATTTAAAGATAATTTATCAGACTTGTTGATATTTTAACTTTGCAGTATCTTATCCCTCTTCATATAGGCATATTTCTCGCCTTCTTCTTTATTTAATTAAGGACATTTCAGAAAACATAGAGTTTCCAATGATATTTAATTAACATTACACAATGCTGAAATAAATCTTGATACTTTATGGAGGCAGGAGGCATTAGAAATTAACACAAAAAAGTTTGTTCAGGACGTTGCTTTGTTCGTAACACATTCATAGTAAAACTTAAAGGAAAAGAATTTTTTTCAGAGATTGTCCACAAACCAAAAACATGTTCAATCACAAAATTATAAACCTGTAACTTTAAACATGTACATACATGAATACATAATGATTTAACCTACTTATAAAAGTTTAAATAATACTTTTCGATTATATAGATAGAATAATTGGATAAAGTGCATATCGCATAAGACTGATATTATATACAATGTACCAACTTTAACGATTACATGGTTTGAACTCGAGAATTTTGGATAAGCAAAGCTTAGTAAACTTAAAAAAACCCACCAAAACCTTGATGGTTTTAACGGCGTTTAGTAATGTTAATCACCAGCTTTCTTGTTAACTTCATATGACTTGTATGTAGTGATGGTATCCTTTTCTAATTCTGCTGCATTTGACGTATCTGTGTAAGACCTGAAAAAATTGCAAGGTAACAAAACTAATAATTATCTAAATAGTTTAGCTACCAGTGTCGTAGTCTGTTTCAAACATTGTAACACTAATTTAATTATTATTCATTAAATTTTCTTAGATGTTACAATCGCAAGAATTCTCGGTCAATAAATTTTATAATTTTATCTATTCGTAATGCTTTGGCATGAATAGTAACTACTTGTCGCGTTTTCTATTATTAAATGATGTTGGTTACTATTTTATTTGTTCCTTGATACATGTATGATATTACTTCTTTACTAGTTTATTTGTCTGGAATGCAATATTATTCAGTAATCAATATATCAATCAATCAGCTGCCCTCTATATCGTTATTGCTTAGGATAAAATACCTGTAAACTTTTTTTGTCCTTTCATTAGCAGGAATCTCTTCTTGTCCTGTTCTGAGATGTGGCGACCGACTCTCCTTGGAGTGGCTCCTTAACTTTAGATCCAGAAACAAAACTATAGCTATCCGACACATATTCTTTTGATCCTAATGGTCTGTATCTAAACAAATCAACAAAAGCATGAATATGTTCTTACAAAACTCCCCCCCCCAAACTCATAATAGTAAGAGCATTTACCAAATATAAAATACCTGTACATAATTCCATCCGGCTTGTAATAGACGAGACTTTCACCATCTACCGAAGAAACCACTTTCTTAGCTGTATTCACATCATACCTTTGCAATGTTGTTTTTCGAGCTCCTATTTGGGAAACATCATATTTGATATCCCCATTTTGGAAAGATTTGACCACTGGTCTCATCTCAGGTGTCTGAACACCAGCAGCAAATTTTTGTTTTTGTTCATCAGAGCGATGGTTGACTCTGCTATATTCATATTCAAGAAAGTCGTCGCTCGTTTCCCTTGATTTTCGAGAGAAAGTTCTATGGAAATGTTTTTCTGGTTTCTCTTCGACTATCTCAGCAGCTGACCGCCTGATAACATAGATGTTTTGACATTCTGGTTTCATTTCCATTTCAGTGCTCTTGCTAGACTCTACAATGGTTAATGTGTCCGGCTTAGCCTGAATAGGATTTCGAGCTGACCCTGAAACTAGTGGTATAACATCTGCAATATTCATGACTTCACCACAATGTTGACACAACTTTTTATTTTCTGCAATAACCTTCTGTTCATTCATTTGATAAGCATTTACCCGGCTTTGTTGTTCGCTATTTGAATGCCTTAATATTCTTGCATGATGAACTTCACCCCCGTCTCTCATCGTTTCGCCAGCTGTATATGATTTAAAACTCGGTTGTGTTTCATTATCATTTGCATATTGGATGATAAACCCTTTCGCAGAGTCCGTTGAAATCATTTCTTTATCCTGAATGTTACTTCCAAGATCAATCTCCTTCTCAGACTTAAGTATTTTTCCAACAGCATTGTCGGATTTTTCATCAATTTTCTCTGCGACAATCTTTCCACTGGTCTTACTAACAAAAAGGCCTTGTCGAGAGTAGCCACTTCCATTTTCTGATGCCGTAGGGTTTAAAACGCCATAATTTTCCGACAGGCCGTGCGATGTTGTATAAATTTTCATTTTGTTTTCTGGAATCCACTCCGTTATTATTTCATATGATTCATCACTGCTTTCCTTTCTCTGTATTCCTGTCGCATGTGGCTGCTCTATTCTAGTAGTCAATGAACTCATTTCATTCTCTTCGTATTCGCTTTGCAACCAAATCATTTTTTCTTGTTCTTCAAGGCTCAATCTCTTTTTATCTTTGTTTTTCTCTGATAAATACACCGCGTTGTCTAGACTATGCAATTCAATGCTTGACTCTGTTGGATTGATTTTTGGGGAAAGCTCCGCAATTTCTTCTCTTGCCGCACTTAGCGTTCTTGATTGTGTTGTTTCTCTTTTCTCAGCTTTGGCATGACCCATGCTACCCAACACCACTTGCCTTGGGTTATCCTCGACACCGTATACTACATCTTGGTGCTCACTTGTTGTTGCTTGGCTGGTCGAAACAGCTAAGCATGATTTGGTAGAGGACAAAACATTCGTTTCATCATCTCTTTGATATCCAGAGATATGGCTTTGTTTCATGCAAGTTAATTTGTCTTTATTGGTATCAGCAATATCATTCTGCGTTTCTCTTGAGTGTAAGTAATAAGCTTCTGTTTGACAGCTGCTGTCTTTAAAATAATTTTTCTCACTTGTGTTACGGCTTTTAAGCATTACTCCATGTAATTCACCATGACTCGTACAGTGTGAACAATGGTATCGGCTTTCATTTGACTGATCATTTTTCGATAAGCTAGTATTTACTGTTTTGATCGTTTTCTCATGACTTTGATTTTCTGCATATCTCGTGTTGATCATTGCTTGACTTCTATCCGTAAACGTTTCATGTCTATGGAGTTTATAGTCTGCCGACTCTTTATGGTTTTCCTTTTCTGATATTTGGTACAAAGAAAAGCTTGTTTCATGTTCTGGAGCTGATATACGTACTGCTTCATTGACCAAAGGCCCATCAATAAATTGGTTTCCATGTTCGTCATTCGCTGAAAAACTAGTTTTTCTTCTATAATTAGTCTTTTCTATGTGATCTGTTCTGATTTCATGAGTGGTGCGAGCAAACGATCTTCCACTTGTTTCATCAGAAAACCCTTGTACAACTTTACCTGTAGTTGTTTCCTGGTAAAATGGAATCTCCGTGTCATGGGTTTGTTTGACGTCACGATTTGTTATTTCTCTTTTATGCGGAATGGCTTGGTTATGCCCTTCGTACCTACATATATACAATAAATATTTTAAAAGGGTTTTCATCGATGTTTACATCTTAATTAATCATTTTGAAATTATAATTCTCATTTTTAAAATCAAACAATGTTTGTCCATGTGTTTACACGTACCTGTACATCCTCCAGGCAGGGTTTTCTCCAGTCCAGTGATGTCTGTATGCGGAGGTTCCGGAATCGTCTAAGAATACAGGATTTAGTACAGCTTTTTTAGACTTCGTTTTCCAATCACCTTTGCTCTGCTCAGCTGATATCAGATGATTGTACCGCTTCTTCTTCTTGCGCCGTCGTTTGCATCTGTAATTATAAGAATCTCTGTCGCTGAATTAATGTTCTCAAATAAAAATTTAATCTTTAGTTGGTGTAAAAATTTAAGATATAGTTAAGTTAAAAGTTTGGCTTGTGCGTCACTATTACGTATGAATATATATATGTTTTTACCCTACCCGAAAATAAAACATATGCAACAGATGATGGAAAATGAAATTCCGGAAAGAACAGATGTAGAGATGACTGCAGCTTCTAATGCAGTCGATGCCGAAGATCTTATGCACGAGTTACTTGGTACCGGAGGGATTCGCTCTGAAAGAAAATGAGTACAATCTTCAGTGCTGAACGTCCATGTCAACTTCAAATTATTACTTTAACATTTAAAGACCAAATTCCTAAATCAAATATATGGTTTGAAATTTATTACTGACCTATAAAACATAGATCTCTTCTGTTAACAATTTCACAAGAAGCACACACAGTGGTAAGACGTTCTATGGTAAGTTTGCAGTTTTTGTCTTTTTTTGAAGATCCTCCAAGTACAAATTCTTTAAGAGTGGTGTAGTGTGACTCTGGTCTTGAAATGCATTTCTTGCTTGATACTTTTGTGCTGTTATCGATGCTTAAAAGTAATCCACTTTGCAGACTCCACATCATCTGTATACGAATAAATTCATCCATCTGAACGCTGGATATGGAAACAGACCATTCGTGCCTACTGTTGCTAGCTCTGGCATAAAGACTGTCATTCTCG